>NC_044208.1:20653891-20968891 GCF_900880675.1 Sparus aurata | reverse complement strand
TCGGATCCCTTGGCACACCCTCCCCGTCCTGATAAGAAAGTCAGCTCACATACACGTAATCTCAATGTAACATGACACATGTTGTAGAAATTTTTATATGATACGTACACTGGTGGTGCACAGAGTGGTGCAGGGGGCGATCAACCCCTCTGGTGGGACCATTATCAGAAAAACACAGCAAACGTGCACTCTTAGATAGCACCCTAGCACCCAAAGCACCCAATGATAGATTAAACAAGATACGGTGCCCCCCAGTGTGCAAAAAAGCACATATATCAAGACTTTCTATGTGCTGGTGCCCCCCCTACTGCATACATGTGGTGCCCTTTTTATTTTCCTCACCCCTGCCCCTCGAACATCCTGAGTCCGCCACTGGATACATACAAAGTTTGCATATCCGTGGTTTGCAGAAACAATGGCCACGAGACTAGATTGTAGGGCCTTCTCACAATCACTCATAAACCACAAATTAACCATCAATTGGCCAACAACAACACTAGTCAGTGTAGGAGTGCAGATAGCCATCAGAGCCATAAAGCATGAACTGGAAGCAGAAATGTGGGGAGGGAGGAGGCTGACGCGAAACCCAGCGTGACGCGGGGCCTTCTGTTTGTGTTGACTGTTCAAACAGCAACGGAGATTGATGGCGCTGGCCACGTACTGCACACAGTAGTAAAGAGCGCAGACGCGCAGGCGGGAATAAGAGAAAGAGATAAAGCCTCGCAGCATTATAAGCGATGAGGAAAACAGAAACGGGAGAGAGAGGGTCCAGCTGACAAGGAGGATATCAAAAAACAACTGCGCAGAACAAAATACTTGAAAGCGAGGAGATGAAAGTATTACTAGGGCTGAGAGTGAAACACAAGTAGGTGCGGCGAGGACTGTGTCATACGCAGATGGCCGCTCGGTGTATTTTGGAGAGGCCGCTGAACCGGCACCTCATCCATGCACATTCTGGAGGAATATAACTCACTCACAGATGGAGTGCAGAGAAGGGAGGTGCTGCTATGAAGTCAAACTGTAAACTGAATCTTGATATTCAGCGCTGGCTCGGCGCCCGAGGAGCTGTGCTTGGTACCAGTGTTTTCTTCCTCCCCACTCCGCAGGGAAGATAAAGAAATTTTCATATTTCAGCCGTTTTTTTTGTTGTTGTTGTTTTTTTTTTTCAACGTGTGTCCGTGTGTGGCCTCCTCCAGGATTTCATATTTGTCTGTTTGGTGCTTTTGATATTTGAGGTGGGTCAGAAAATGATAAAAGATCGGGAAAAGGTCGACAGGAGGAAGACAACTGTCCTTTTCTGGTGCACAAACCGGCAGAGCTTCCTGTAAATCGCACGTCAGCCTCATAAAGATGTTTCGTATTTTTATGAAGACTGCCCTCGTCAAAACTACTTTGACCTTCATTAAATCTTTTCTCTCGCGAGGTCGTTAAACGTCCCTCGTCTTTAATTATCTGAGATTTTGGAATAACTTTATGTCATGGTGCGCTTCATGTGGTCTACCATGATGACAGCACAGAGAACTTTGGGTGCCACGTTCGCCTTCAGTTTCGGTTAGCGCAGAAAGGGCGTCGCGATGTGTGTTGTGGTCGTGTTGATTAGCTACTGCTACTTGGGGACTAATTCCTTCCAGTGTTCCCCTGAGGCTTATGTGTTGTTCTCGTTTTATTGTTCACAGGGAAAAATGGCTCAGCCGGTAAAAATGGAAAAATCACTTAATTTTTCCCCTGCTGTAGAGCTACTGTTTTGGCTCTCAGAGCGCAGTCCTCCGCCTACACAGTCGCTCGGAGACTGGATTTCCATTAAATGTCCTATGTTTATGGGCATGTGGAGGTAAAGGTGCTACCAGAGGGACACATTGTAATGACCAACAGTACTGTGGAACATACGGAACATTTCTTTTAAATGAAAAGCAAGGTATCCATTTTCATTTATTTACCTTGATTTACCTTTAAATTCGTCTTCTGAGCAGGAGTGGCCCAGGTCGTGGCTGTCTTTCTTTTCGGAGGAGGTTTCTCTGGAGGCCTCAGGTTTCAAAGCTGGCAGGCTGATCAGAGCGCGGAAGGTTTGTGAGCCTTGGCACTAACACACAGCACCAGGCTTTGAGGACCCAGATTAACCTGCACAATAGTTAAATAAACACACATCCATGCGTGTCCGCATGAATGGACGTTTCATCACCGCTCGCCACATTTCCGTGATCGTACTGGACTCACACCCCGCTGCACTCCATGATGCAATTAAAAATAACAGTCGAAACACAAAAACATATGTGGAATGGCAGAGAGGTATAGGTACAGTGTGCACGAACGATGAAAACCCCCTAAATGAGCGTCACTCCTTCACTTTTTGAGCTTTTTCCATGACTTTTTCTTTTTTTTTACTCAAGTTTTGGTTTTCGATGTTAGTTAGTTGTTCCCGTATTCACCAATCAAGCCTCGCATTGTGCACTCTGGTCCCAGTAAAATTACCTCAAGACCACATTGGCTCGACACCAGTGTGTGTATGAGTCTGTGGCAGAGCGGGGGCCGACTTTCAGACAACTGCAGGACGGGAGCTTAGTAGGGTGTGAGGTAAACCCCCACGGTGGCGGGTCGTGTTAAAACAGCAGAGGTTGGGGGGGGGGGGGGGGGGGGGGGGGGGGCAGGGCTTGTGTTTGTACACAGGGAACCCCGGGCAGCTCAGTAAAAAGAGCTTTATTATTTAGGGCTTTGCCAAGCAGAGATCAGGATGGAAAATACACAGGATCCCCGGCGCCAAGTCCCTTGCTCTCGGAAAATCCGCCCCAGAAGCGTCCAAGCGAAGGGCCTGGATTTAATCACCCACTGCGGCATTTGTCCTCAGTCTGAAGAAAGAACGCTACAATCAATCTGCATCAGTGTGACTCTCAATCCCTCCACCAGCAATCACATTAAAAAGACACTTTCTCTATTGTGTGAGTAACCCTCAATTTTCATTCTGGACACAGACTCAGAAGTGACTGATGTCTGTTAATAGAATCTGTCAAACTTTTACTTGTTCTGGCAAAAAAAGTTACACCTCTTTAACTTCATGTCCACTGATAATATACACATTTGTGCAGTGCGTCATAGTGACATAATATTTATGTACTCTATATGAACAATTGTGTTTGCAAAGGAGAAAACATGTCATGCTCCGTAAAGCTCATACGTTATCTCAACTAAATTCTGCCCGTCAATCTTGATTTGGCCTTTTTTTTCCTTTGAAAGTTAAGAATGGGGGTGATACATCAGCAGAGCCCTCTTTGTTTCAAACTGTGGTCTGAATCCAGTGAGCGAAGAGGATGTGCTATGTTGAAAATGGCCCGCATGGATCCATGCTCTCAGACACATGAATCTGTCACTGTTTTGCTTTCGGACAAATCCAATAGGAGAGCTTTCACTCCGAGCCAAAGTACTCGTGAGTGCAGAGAGATCTTGGACATCCCGTATTATAAAGTTCAATATAACTGCTGATGTACAGTAATAAAAGAGTCAATGAATGGAGCGATGGCACGGAGCCACATCCGTTGCATTCGTTGAGGTTGAGGATTTGTTTGGCGGCGGAAACTCCAACATTATCAGACAAACAATCTTAAATCACTCGTCTCATCCATAAACACACCAATACATGTTAAGGGTGGATATAATGTATGACCTCTGTGAAAGCCAACAAGAAAGCTTTTGAAGAAATCACCGTGCCAAGTGTGAAGTTGATACAGTTTTGGTCAATAACCTCCACCTTGGTCGACAGCTGCTCTATTAAACTCGGACTTTCATGCTTTATAAAATCATCACTGAAGTATTAGGTTTTTTTTTTGGCAAAGAAAACGTGAGGACAAACATTAGGCCTGACACAGGAAATCCTCAGACAGCTGTTTCTGTTTTTTTTTTTGTTTTTTTTTTCTCGAGCATCTTGTCTCACACCCTGCCCACAAGCAAAGTCGGATCAGTCCTCTGCCCAGAAAGGACAAGGTTGCCTGCTTTCCGGACTTAAAGCCAGAGATGATGACCTCAGTTCTAATGAAGACCAGAGAGCGCCTGGTTGTGTCCTTCATCAAATGTGTCACACACAAATCAATAGTTAACTGTGTTCTCTCTACTAGTATTAGAGTCGAAGTGGTCTGAACTTCACCTGGGACCTGGAAAACCTACTTTACTGAAATGGGTATAGCTCTGTGATTACCCCTTGGTTTTGTTTTTATGAGACCCTGTGTGGTCCGTTGCCCTCCTTCAAAAGGATTCAGCTCCCCCTATTGGCAAATATCTGTTGTGCAGTTCTGGAAAACCTGTAATTTGCACATCTGTGTAGTTTTACTGTGATTTTGCCAGGATACACACTGAAGACGTGCGTCTTACCCGAAACGTCTGTGTGGCAAAAATAAACAGTTTCATGGGAGTGCTGTCTTTTATTTTTCTTCTGTGATTACCATTAAAATTTAGTTAAGTGTGTGGGTGGCAAAGGCTTGTTATAACAGGAAAGAAAATGGATACCAACTTTTAAAGCCTGAGTGCTTTGTAACTGGATTTGCGAAACACCTAATGATCCGGGCACACCTTGAGTGATGAACACCAGCTGTTTTCTGCAAGCTGTGGTTGACCCGGTAAACACACCGACCACTTTGGCTGTCACAACTGCAGTGTCTCTGTGCTCGTTATGTAAAGCAGACAGGCCGGGTGGCAGGGCAGCAGCAGGGCTGCCCAGTGGCAGTCTGCCATCACCAGAGCTACTGTGTGAGTTAACAGTTTGAGTCAGCATAGAAGCCATCCAATAACAGGCGGAGTAGGGTGGGGTCCATAATAACGTTCCACTGACATCTCCTCTGTTGCTTGATGCTGTGTTTTAAAATGTTGAAATCAGACATAGTTGTAGGCAAATGGCAAAGAAAAAGACATTTGTTGACATTAGTGTTTCAGAGTTAATGAAACCTTCGATGATATACAATGTAAAGGAACACTCAAGCCTTTAAAATATAGGTCTGAATGATCCATGAAGCTTCTTAGTGTCAGAATCCATCTACATTTCAAGCCTCCACAGTTACTTTGCTGCATACAACAGCTGATAACAGACAAACCAACAAAAATAACATTAAGGCTGAATAAACCACAAAATGACACATCCAGTTCCTTGTTCCAGAGACTATGCTGATTTATCGAGACCTGAGATCGCCTCGCAGGAGCAAGGAGCTGTAGCACTGTGCAGGTTTGCTTGAGTTCATGCACAACTCAATACAGAGATCATCGCTCTCTCTTCCAAGTTAGCCTCAGAAAACAAGTCTCTGAGCCATAATATTCAGATTTAATTTTTCTTTTTATTCTTAGCATTACTACATCATGCTACGCTGTTCCAAAAACACTGCCGGACAGCAACGCCCACCAACATGTGTTCAAAGAGAATCTCTCCTGAGACAAACACTCCTGAGATCAATCACCTGCCATAAAGGGGGGGAAATTAAGCCACATCACCTCCACATCCACTTTGATCCACCGAACAGGTTCTGAGATCACATGAAAACCGAAATTCTTCATCTGCAGTCATCATCTGGATGAAGATGTTAGGAAGTTGAGGCAGCGAGAGTTCAATTCACAACACACCCTGTTTGTGATTCACCAAACAAACACAGCTGCTGTTGGATGATAGCGTCCAGGAAGCAATCCAGCCTTAACGCTGTTGCATGGAACTGTGAGTCCACCACTGAAAACAAACACTAATAGATTTCCTTCCCTTTGTAATTCAATCACTCACTATAACATTAATTACAGGTTTATGCATACACGGTTTTGTGTTGTGGATCACAATTAAGCATTTCGCATTTTCTCAATTGTATCATACTTGACATCAGTCTGTTTTTCTCATGTTTTAACACGACTGTCTTTAGATATTATTTTTGCATTAGTGCCTTTCACAGCTTTAACAAACAATGCAAAAACAATAATAACTTATATGAAGGTATGGCCTTAGGGTTTAAAGACATATTGGAATGTGCATTAAAAGACAAATGACTTTGAGGCTTGTAACAAGTCCAAATCTTCCATTAGATTCCATAAAAGAGAACATTTGGCACACACATTGGACTTTACATCAAGAATCTGGCTGCTAGTTTTTTCTCTCTTTGCATACCTTCTTTTTCTGTGCAATTCCTTTTCATTTTTACCTCATGTGAAAGATGGTGGAGAACAAAACGGAGCTTGAATTATGGACTTACATTAGCCAGATGCCAGAAACATGATTCTCAATGAATGTGACGTTGCTCAATGGCTACTGGATGGGTGAAATGTCAGTAGTTTGCAAACAGATGCAATGTAGCTCTCTAATGTGTTAATGTTGTGTTCACAGGTTGTAACGCTGCCCCCATGTGGTAAGAATCCACTGATGCAGGTTTAATCAGCCTTTTTCTGGTAACAAGTCACGCTGAAACTGAAATCAAAACACAATTAATCATCTTAACATAAGGTGAACCAAAAATGATCTCTGTCTACTTTAGCCATCACTGTTCAGCCTATGCTATAACGTATGTTTCATGGGACTGTCAGAATCAGCTGCTTATTTATTTTGTTTTGGGGTGAAAAAGCAAGTAAATGGAGGAGAACAGAGAAGATTTGCTGAAATAAATCTTTGAAGCACCTGCTCTTGTGGTTTATGGTGCGCAATCTTTGTCCTCTTTGATTTACTCTGCTTCAACAACCTGCTGTTGAGTCATCGTCTGGCCCCCTCAGGCTAAACTCGATCCAGGATCCTCTGGCCGGCTCTCATTTGTTCGCCTCACTATTGGACGGAGCAGGTGTATGAATCACCACGCGGATCTCTGATTGGCTGCCTCGGCTGTCCGTCCGTTTGCCTTTTTGCCCTTTTGGCTGAATATCATATAAACTCTTCATGTTTGGATTTTTAGTGAGGTAAGAGAACGCCATTCCTCTGGAAATGATCCCCCTGGCAAGAAAAGGTCAACTGTGAATGTGATCACCGAGAGTGAAAAGGGAAGTTACATCAGCCCTTCAATAAGCCAGGTTAGTGAATTATGGTCAATCATAGTCTGAGACTTCCACAAAGACCAATGAATGTGCAGCAACGGAGAGCACTGGCTTTGGCTTGGTGAAGTCAACTACCGAAACCTGCCGTCTCTACAGCCTCGGATTTACTGGGAGAATTTGTCAAAGAAGACACATTTCTAACACACCCAGTGTTTTGCTAGCTAGCATGCACGGTGGGATCTGTGTTGCACTTAACAGCATTATACTTTGGTCAAGTGAGGATTTTTTTCATGTGGGTAAGAATGCATGTGTGCATGCGTGCTTTAAGTCTGCCACTAAATACAGAACCAGAGTTAACAGGGTCAAACAGGCTTCTGGCATCTGCTGAGGCCAATTTCTTCGAGCCTATAAGCCTCCTTTATCCCAGTTTACCCTCTGCCTCAGTGTAAGGAAGTTACTAAAGTTATTATTTTAATCCCACACAGCAATTAGCCTGCACTTTTGTCTTGGCCTTTTTGTATTCCTTTCCAAACATCAGTCATCACACAAAAATGTGTGAGTGATGCAACAGATATCTGTCGTAGTGAAATCCAGGCTGACAACAGATCACATATAGTCGGTTAATGGGGTTTCCCCCCCCCCCCCCGACTCACTACTGCTGAGCTCGCTGGAAGCAAAACCGATGTTAATCACAAGCTAAAATGAAGCTTTAATGATGCATGAGGGGAACTTTGGTTGCTCTATCAGCAAAAAGCAAGAGGATATAATAGAGAAAATAAATTGGTGTGGATGGTCTGCGCAACTTTTCTAGCAGGACAAAGCCTTCACAACACACACAGTCCTGCTTAATGCGTCTGTATGTATGTGTACTATGGAAATTTACTCAGATAAAAGATGAATAATGTGAGAAAGCGGCAGAAATCTGTAAAACACTGTTACTGGGGCCTTCTCAAGCTTCTGACTGGAGTCAAAACAAGTTCAAGTCTTTCATTTGCCTTTCCAGCTGGGGCTTGGAATCACATGTATCACGATGCACTGCCCACGATAACGACGGTATCACGATACTCGATACATTGAAAGACAATCCAACCTAACGCCTTAAGGGCGAAAAGAAGGAATTATTCAGTTTCACAGAATTTGACAAGTTAAACTGCTGAACGATGTACTAAAAAGTGCATACAGTCGTACCGCAATGCCAGTTTAACGCAAACACAACATGGTCTGCAACTTGGGAACTCTTGTTGTCTCAATATATTATGGTCCTTCCGTAAAAGAAAATATCACAAGCGAAATGAAGCAGTGTTTTTTCTTCTATTTGATGACTTGATTGAGACGGTGAAGCTGTGAACAAAATGCATCCTCTGTGGTTTTTCTGTCCAGATCAGATAAACAGCAAACTGGACTGCCACAGTGACGCAAGCGAAATCCCCACAGCTGAAAACGGAATATCGGAACTGCGTGTCTTTACTGGAACGCCATTGACGATAACTGATGGAGTGTCGGGGTCTGGAAGGCTTGTGCCATTTCATGGGGGGGGGATTTCAACCACTACCCCTTGTTACTCTGTTCTGATGGGCAAGGGGGCACTTGAAAAGGAGGGGGAGGGATAAAAAAATTATTACGGAAGTCGTGACTCTGATGAGTCAAGCTGCCACTGGAATCTGGTGAGAGTACCTGCATGTTTTCTAAAAACAACAAAATATGATACTCTGCAGTACCAATATTTCCTCCCACCTCTCCCCTGGCTATAAGAAATGTTATTATCATTTTAGTGAGGCAATAATGGTTTGATATTCAGATAAAAAATAGAAAGAGGATAGATAGAAGAAAATAGTGGCACAACACAAAATAAAGCACACTATCTTATAACAAACACTCAGTTGCCACTCAGCGAGGTTCTCTGAAACTCGTGCAGTTCTCTCAGTCTTTCTGGCACGAGTGTGAAGTCCTTCCCGTGACTCTGTTTCCTATAGTCTTGGCCACTATGGCTCTCCTGAGATGACGTAAAATGCTTTGCTGGTTTAAAACTAATATTGTTGTATGGGATTTGCAAGGAAATTAGGGTTTTGCTTGAAGCCTACGGGGCCCTTCGGCAAGCTGTTCCCAGTGAAAAGTGATCTTATGGAGGCTTCAATCATCTTTATGCCCTTTAAGATGAACTCCAGTTGTTGCTCTTAGGTCGTTTTTTTTTTCATAAAAGAGGAGAGATCGCGAGCTCAAGCGCTATCGTGCGTCGCAATCGAATCATGATTGATTTCAAAACGCGGCTCCTACTGCCGGGTGCACCGACAAATTGACGTGAATCACACAACGCGGATTGTTGTGGCTTCGTGTCGGTGGTGTCAGCATTCGTAGTCACTCGCGGTTATATTGCTCATTTGCTTCCTCAAACCGCGCATTATGGAGTGGCTGCTACTTGCACTTGAATCCCGGTGTCTGTTTTCGCAATAGCACAAGAAAAACACAGCGCTGCCACGATCTCTTCACTCAGCTCTCCACATCAATCCCCAGCGTGGACTGCCGATGCCTCTCTCTCTCCATATGACTCTTATTAGTTTGATATGAAAACCCCGGCTTCATCTCCATTCTCATGGTCGAGAGCCATTCGCACTGTGTGTGATTTTCTCAGCCTCCCATCTGCAGCCTTTTTGCTGCCTCAAATGAGTCCCTGACCAACAGGCCACAGAAAGACTTATTTGTTTTGGATGTACAGTAGAGTGGTTTTGCACAACCCTGGTGTTCAAATAAAGCCCGTTTGATAGCTATGGTGTGAAACCTGGAGCAGATTTATGTCTATAATAGCAACGGTAGGCTAAATGGAGATCTTGGAGGCCATTTATATTCAGCCGTTGAACTTTCTCTTCGAGGTCAGAATTCTTATTGCGTTACGGCGCGCTATCAACGAATGTTTCTCATAGCGCTGCCGTTAAACTGAGCGACCTGCAGCTCCTTTTGAAGTCTTTGTTGCATTGTGCGCTGCTCAAGGAGCCATTGGGAGGGAGCCTTCTGGATAAGGTGTCCTTGCACTGTCAACACTTTGAGAAATCAAAGCCTCCCCGTCCCATCCTGTTTGAAAACGCCCTCATGTTTTCAATTTCCCAGCGAGTGGTGGACTTTTGACTCTTTTCACACACACAGAGAGAAAGAAAACCCCTTTTGCAGAAGTCCCATGCAGTATGTCTGAGCCTGCCGAGCTGCTGACATGTGCACCAGCTTTTAGCTTTCACAGCTAACGTCACCCGGCCATCACTGGGGATTATTTAGCAGCGGGGGGTGAAAGAGCACAGCGGTGAACTTCTCTGTGGCGTGTTATTCCGCTTATTAAATGCCGATGTTGCTTCACTCAAAATATAAAATTATTGATGAAAGCAAAATGTTGTTTTTTTTTATTGCATAGTCACTGTCTACTATCTAAAGGAGGCGGTTGTTCGTCGAAGGATGTTTTGCTGGTTTTCAGGTTGTGTCTCGGCTTTGGTTTAATCTACATCCTCTACTTTTCAGAATAACTTTTTACTACTAATTTTATCCCTCCAAAAAGTCTTCACAGTGGCCGAGAAGTATTTGAACTATTTAAATAACTTTGTTTAATTGTAAATGTGTCAATAGAAATAGGTCTGTCTCAAGTTAGTTTCCTTCGCATTCTGATCAAGTTTTGGTCTCATTACCTCTTACTTTCTTAATCTAGGCCTCTGATCACACCGAGACGCAACGCTAGAAAAGCATCGCCAGCCAAACCTCGGGTTTCCTACAGTGTGTTACCACGCTAATCTCTTGCTCTGCTGATCATGTTTTATAGCATTTTTTTTTAGAAGTTACGAAATCAGCCATGTTCGCTATCTAATGTTAGGTCAGTCACTTTGTTTAGTTAGCTGTTTAAACTCGATAAAGTTGATAAATTGTTGGGGTCAGATGCGTAAAATGTCCCATCACTTCTTTTACTTCTAGCTCTAAACCGGTCTTGTGTTAGCGAGCTCATGTTAGGTTTGTCGGGTTGTTTAGTTAGCTGTAGTATTTTTTGATTTTTTTTAAACTTCCCAGGTTACATTATCATTGAACTGTATTTTCATCAAATTTTGGATCAGATACATCGACTGTGTCCTATTTCCTCCTTCCCTTCTCACTTCTAACTGGTCTTGTTGGTAATCTAACATTAGCCTTTGTCAGCTCGTCCAGTTAGCTGTAAGCTAGCAGGAATTCAAATCTTCCCAATTTACGTCGTAACTTAGCGGCATTTTGGCTCAAGCGCCTGGTCAGACCTCTGTTACGGTAACTTCTTACTCTAAACTGGCCATGTATTAGCAATGTTAGCTGCTAATACTGTCCCCACTTTACGGCAGCCTATAAAGCAAAGTTAGAACTTATGTGCAGCTGAAGCAACTAGCTCCCCATCCACAAAGATGCTAACTGCGCTGCACAACAGTCTTTCTACACTACTGTCAGAGTGTAAGTCGGTCCCTTTGCCTCTTCTAATTGGTACTTTCCGAATGATTAGTGAGCAGTGTTAAGTCTAGAGTAAAAACTTGAATTTATTCTGCTGATGTTTCTGCATCACTTCCGCAGAAATACAAACACTCGGCTACAAACGGACCCAGAAATAGGAAATAGCCACTAATAGCTAAGCATAAACACTTTTATTTAACAACTAATCAAACATGCAGGTGTAATGATGATGTGTTCTTTGTGCACACACCATGGCCCTACACACACACACTTATTCACACGAACTCCATCTTGTGGTTTTGCCTCATGCAAACAGTTATTAGCTGCGAGTTGCTCCGTCCTTACAATTTTACCAGAACGTGTCCGATACTGCGTCCAGCGTTCTTAACCACGGGACGGTGTCATCTACCCACATCTACGGCACACTTTAATATCCAATCTGTACAGCTCCCCGGCTTCACGAGAACCACATGGTCGCGTGGTTGCCTGTTTGATATGTGCTAAGGCTGAAGCTGACCATTTTGAAGTTCCCCGTTCAGGATATATCTGTACCAGATGGGTGCCGAGCTGGGGCGACGCGGAGGCAGACTCCGAGGCTGTCGACTTCGCTTAGATGCAATTTGCGAGTGAGACGTTTCAGAAAGAGCATGATGGATGTGTTTTTCCCGCTGATGCTTAATGTGACACAACTGTTTAAAAAAAAAAAAAAAACTGAGTATACAGCCCCGCAGTGACACGAACATAATATTTCCCAACACTTGACTTCTAGAAGACAGCGTGGAGGGCGTGCTCTCTCCTTCTGTTTGTAGGCTGATGTTGTCACCTCTCACGTTGATTCATGTCTAAATAAAACTTGGTCTAATTTTGTCAACGGCAGCTTAGAAAGGCACGTGAGTGAGGAAAAAAAACAGGGAGGGGAAAGGTGATGCTGAAAGGTGACTCCATGTGTGTGGTCTCCCCGTATCAGATGCCCTATAAGGGAGACATGCACGCACCGTGTTGATATTCAAAAGCCTTGGATGTTTGTTTAAAGTGAGTAATTGATACTTGCCACTGGAAGAATTTCCCCCAATTTGGCACAGAGTGTGAGAACAAGGGGAGTCCAGTTTGCCATGTCTGCATGCTGTCGGCATGTGTTATGCTACGGGAAATACGCTGGCCCTGGTCCTCCTGCTTCTTTCGGAGTTCACTGCAATGGCAGCACCAGACCACACATACTGCCACTTTTTTATGGTTTTCGGCTGAGGATTCTACCGTCGCTGCCAAATTGCCTATTATTGAAACTTTCAATAAACAAGCAAAGAAATGTAATGCCTTTGTTTGGTTTGGAGCTGCAGTTGAAACACTTTAAGACCAGTTTTTAGGACACCAAAGAATGAACTATTTGAGGGGAGCGCAGACTTCTCAAATTGAAAATATGAGCTCTTACTGGAAGGCCTTGGAAGATTAGTAGCATTCCCTTGAAATGCTCCCTAACTGAATTACTTTCCGAATTCATCTTTGGAATTACTCGCTCCTTTCGAGCTGTCTTCCCAAGCCTATTGAGAATTTGTTGATCACTGCTCCATTGACAGAAACACTAAAGTGGTTACGGCCTCTCTGATCTCAGCCTCTTTGACACCTTGAAACACGACATGAAAAAGTGCACTGAAGGGGCTTAGCCGCGGCAGGATTCCACCTCAGCTGTTATCTTTGCCAGCATGGCGCCGCCTCAGAAAAGGGAGGATCTTTGCACTTTGTTTTGATTGCCGCTACTTACACCGCCAGCATCTCCTCTCATGCGCAAAATGGTGCTTGAATATCATTTTGATCATTTCATTCTTCTCCTTTCAGCTGCCCTCATTCTTGTGTCAGTACAAAGTGTGGGCCCTAATCCTTTAATGAATGTCTTCTTCTCGGGCTTCACACGGCGGCACATTCCAACCTCGGGACAGTGAACAGCTGGATGACTGCAGCACGGGGTGTTTTATTTTATCCCGCATTGTCAGATGTTCGTGTTTGCAAAGCAGCAATTTGTCTGCGTACATATCGGGGATGACAGCTGAGCGGGGATGAATGGAGGTGCAAAGTGGAGCCTCGCACACAAGAGATTAGTGTCAGGACGGACGCCGGTTCAGCAACGCAACCCATTTCTGATCAGGAAACCTGCACTGGAAACTTCCCTTACGGATTTCTGGGGGTCTGGGTGACTTACAGCACACTTGACAGTTTCATTTGAGAGTTTATTTGAAGATTTGGTTTGATTAATGTAGGCACACATGGAAAGTACCATCACATTCTACTCCACCAGTTGAATGATTGCTTCCCCAGTTATATGGACACAAGTCAGGGTAAAAGTTATTGCCGAGAACTGTACTGCAGTAAATGTAAATCACTTGTGTAAAAATCGTTTTAATTTTTTTTTTTATTCGAAGCCCTGTTAACTGACACATCACCAGCCACAAATCATTTTGGGGGTCAAAATGTGGGTAATTTGTCTATTTTAAAAGGGCGTTTGAACATAAAGTTGATGCATTATCATCAACTCAAGTTTTGGGAATGTTTCAGTTTGACTCAAATCAACAGAATAAATGCTTTACATCAGTGGCAGACTGAGGATGTTTGAGGGGCAGGGGTGGAAAAAAATCAAAAGCTGTATGTGGTGGGGCAGTGGCACGAAGAAAGCTGGGATATATTTATAGTGAAGAGAGGGCACTTCACCATGCTTTGTCCACTGGAAGGACACCCTAGAGAGCACTTATATTTTGTATGTATATACTTATATATACACTCATATTTTATCTACCATAGGGGCGTCCAAGAGGGCACTTTCACAGCATCCAATCTGCCAGTGCTTTGGGTCCCATGTCAGACCTCACAATACCCGAAAAATATAAAAATGTGTGTTCAATTTGTAAAAGGTAACATTAAAAGCATATCATTTGAAAGTTCAGTACAGCACACCATGTTATGGCATCTGACTGAACCTAGCCATGACACGAATAGGTAGCAGCACGCAGTGGTTTACGAAAGCACACCTCCAGAAACTTGTTGAAACTTTGATGAATGTATTTTCCAAAAAGTCGGTCAGCACTGATTGACAACAACACTTCCATCCATTCTTGTGAAACCCCAACAATGCACAAAAAGGTAACTGGACTATATAGGAAATAGCAATGAAGTGGTCAGACTTTGCATCAGATCGCAGCCTCGACCTGTCCGACATTACCGAGAGCAACCCGCACCGGCTGCTTATCTTCTCTCCACCTTGTCCTCCGACCGTGATTTATTCGCTCTCCCCGTAATCACAGGTGCAAAAACAAACAACCGTTGCCATAATCAGCAGGGAGGATGTACTTTGCACATTCTTCTCGTTCTTCCGCACGCTGCAACCCTGGAGTTAGTGGTCCTCGAGGTCATCAAATCTGTCTTTTCCAATCTCCCTTTCCAACGGCTGTCTTTATCACCCATTCATACAGTGTGTGTCCGTGACCGCTAGTCCAAATGCTGCAGGTTGGCGAATGCCAGAGTTTTCTACGGAGACATTCACAAGGATAGAACTGCAATTAATTACATCATCCTCGCGGGTTAGAGGGGCCAGATAATTGTCCCCTCGCTGCAAAAATTACATCCCAATAATAGCTCCCAAGGTAGTGTTAGTGATGCCAAATAACACAATCAAGAGACTCTCGCAGTCCAGAGGGGCACGCATTTTGTGTTTGCTCAGTCTCAGTTGTAGATAAGACGGTGGGAAATTCATGGTGCACGGACAAGGTTAGAAACACAGCGGATTGCTTATGGCAGTCATCCCCAGTGTTCAAATAATACCTCATCAGAGAGACACAGGCGTCAGTACGTCACAGCACTGAAGACTTTTACTGTGGCTCAGAGAATGTCTGAACAGAAATGTCTCTGAACATTTGATAAACATCTGTAATGAAACCTGGTGAGGCAATGCAAGAGTTCAGTGTGCTTGAACTATGTCGTATAAAAAGCCTAAAGAAGTGTGTATCCCTGCTCCGAAGGGCCACACTCAAAGTTAAGGCCAGCCGCTACAGCCCACTCCTGGCTTCATCTCACCACCTCTTCAATATCTTTCTAAAAATTCTCGGGTTTTTTTTCAGGCTTTCACGCATGAATCTTACAAATGGGGATAATGGCGGTACTTTTGGGGCAATTTCCCCCTCGAAGGTATTCGCAGTGTTGCGTTCACATGTGCACATGAAAATTGAGAACGATTGTTGGATTTGTCTGTTTTGGAATTCGCAAAAATGAACTCTGTTCTGATGTCAGACAGGTGTGTGGGGGGGGGGGTGGACCGGCCTTTCAGAAGTGGTTGGCCAGCCCAACAAAGACTGTTTGTAGCATGCCGACGCCTTTAAAGAAGACTGTGATATTGGGTTAAGATGGTGTGTGACGTTTCACATTGATCAGTTCAATTGAAGCACACTGAGGGCCTTTAGATTAACGCAAGACACCCTTTTCATTCTTATGACTTATGACTTTATTATGCAATGTTTTTACATCACAGGTTGAAAGTTGTGACATCTGCATGTCAGTCCTTGGAGAGGGATCCCTCCTCTGTGGTTTCTTCCATCTTCTTTTTTTCTTTTCATCCTGTTAAAAGGGTTTTTTTTTCTCAACATGGCAAGTTTTTCCTCGCTCGTATCGAGGGTCTAAAGAACGGAGGATGTCGCTCACTGTCCAGGTTGTGCAGCCTCATGAGGCAATGCGAACTCATCCCCCATACGGATAAGAAAAAACCCATATCGAGGGAATATGGAAGAAAACCTCAGGAAGAGCAGCAGAGACACACATGTAGCAGAATGTAAACAGAATAAATCAACAAGAAATGACAGTCTATACAAATTGTTATGACAAATATACTTACAGTGTATACGTATACAGATTATAAAACATAAAGCATAAATAAAACTGAGACCCAGCTGGCTTTAATGTTCTGTATGATTCTAGCTAAAAGGGTTATTTTGGAGAGAATGGAACTCTTTCTCCCTTCAGTTTAAGAGCCTCAGTGATGGGGTGCCTTCTTATCTGCTTTAAATTGTAACGTATATGTATATCTTCTGTTGAGTAATGTGCCCCTCTCGAGTGTGGTTTAATGTACAGTTTATCTTAGCTACTTTTTAAATCATGCTCTTTGGATTTTCCCAGGCTGTGACTACGCACAGAGGCTGTGGACACTATGCTCTTTCTCTAGACGGTCCAAAGCTCCTGTCGCCAACACAGCCCTGGTAGTAGCTGCACTGCTAACTGAGCTAACAGGCTAACAGTAGCACAGTAGTGCAGATAGTTAGCAGCGACTCGGGTGATATGCAGCCCCTATTTGAGCGGAATGTTAACTCATGGTCGTTGCACGTTTAACACTGTTGTAAGAAAATGTTGTGTTGCATTTTCAGCTCTGTTTTTTGTGTGTAGAGAGCAGTGAGCGATCGAATGAGGTGGTTGTTTCGGGCGTGTTCCGAGGATCATTTCATTACAATTCCACAAGACATTAATCAGCAGGTATTACATCATCAAATGCTACAAGTACTCTGGGAAAATAGAGGATTATCTGGATATTGCAGCTTTACAAACGTTCCTTACCTTGAGTCTTGGTGTAAAAAAAAAACAAAAAGGAGTGAACAGGAGGCACCAACATTTCTTTATCCAACATTAACCTCTTGACATCAGGGAGCCGTGTTGGCTTCCTCCCCAGCATTCCTTTTCTCTGATACCTCCCAGATGACGGCTTGCACCTGTGAGACGCCCACCAATTCACCGGCAAATAGGCCTTGGGAGTAACTGTCATGCTACTAGTGTTTTATAATACTCACTGACAGATGTGGTGAGAACGGCAGCCATATTGACTGTAACACCGGCCCCTTTCAGTGCAGCTCGCGATTCTCGGATTGCTCTGCTCTCTTGGCTCCTCAACCAAGTTCAGCTGAAGATTTCTTTGTTGTTTCACGTATGTCATGCTATAAATACAGCTATTTTCCATTTCCATAGTAATACCTGCCCAAGTTATGCCTTTACGGTATGTTCCACCTGCGCAACTGGCTCCATAAAAATGTAAATATCGGCCGCGGGAGCAGTGAATTGCCTTTAATTCGAGCCGTTTCGTTCTCCGGTGCACAATGAATTCAAACCGGCGAGACACTTAACTCCTACAGCTTCTGTAAAAAAGTCGGCGGTTTGAATATGCTCTATCAAAAATACTGTATGGCCTCAGACATACCACAGCGCGTATTCGCTGTAAAACGATAATGGAGAGAACAGAAGTACACGCGCCGTCTCTTCCGTTATCAATCTGTCATCCACCTCTCATTGTCCTCTAGCCCAACCATGTCTTTAGCAGTTAGCCGCGCAGTCATTTTTTCCCCAAGTGAATTATCGCTTTACATTTACTGTGCGGTGTCTTTTTTCGAGGCTCTTGAGAACGAGGAACGCATCGCGATCTCATGGAAAACTTGATGCGGAAGCCAACAGGGAGGAGAAGGGCTAGAGAGAGAAAGAGAGAGACAAAAGACGATTTTATGGTTGATCAGGGGGAGATTGCCTGTTGCAAGACATTTTAAGAACCATGTCTCCTAATATTATACCCCCCAGTCTACAATAACCAGCCATCCCCGGAGTGCTGTGTATCCTGTTTGGATTAGTTCATGAGCTATTAAGACAATTTTTCAGTCCAAAGAAACAGCTATGTGAAATGCAGAGTTGCAGCTACAGCGAGCCTCAAGTATTATCATTTATTTTTCTGATCCTCTCAGCAATGGTGGTAAAGGCAAACATCTCTCTGGTATGGTGCTGCGAAATGAAAAAAAGTTCTTTGGCCCAACACCCACGATAAGATATGATTCAACACGCGGGCACACTGCTCTTATTGATGTCATGTTACTGAAAATATATCTTCTCAGCTCCTTCAGCCAAGCCTGGATCATCACTCGGGCCAATGTTTTCTTTGTTTTCAGGCTTGAGGCCAATATAATGTAGTGTAATGCCAGTGGGTTGCTAGGGAAGGCATCTTAATGGCCTTCTATATTCATTCTTGAGAAAAGACAGAAGGAGCATCAAAGCAACAACAAAAAAAAAGCCCCTCTATCTTGTATCTCCTCCATGTGGAATAAAGTTGAACCCGTGTGTTTTTTCGGTGTTTGTGGTTATGTAGCTTCCTGGACTGAAACTGTATCTTTACAGACCTACCCACAATAATGACCTCTCCCAGTGAGCTTTTTTTCTGAGATATAGTCCCACAGGGACAGCAACATTTAACTGGCAAATTAACAATGAGAAGATCAACTTTCCCTTGTAATTAATTTCTGTGGCATTTTTACGGGCACTTACTTTGGGGTATTAGGTCACAGTTAGTAAAACTTAAAGGTAAGTGTAATAGTCTCAGAGGGGTCTTTGGTGAGGGGAAAAAAAAACTGATAGAATCTTTCGAAATGGAAAGTTTTTGAAACGTTGCGCAGCTTCTTGGTTTTGTTTGTCTTTTCATGAGCTCTCCCCCTCAAAAGTTGAACCCAGGTTTTCGGTATTTATCTGGTCATTCTATCTACCGCAACTTGTAATGGGCAGAATGAGCTTAAAATTATAGATTGTAACGTATTACATGCAATAAATGGCATGCAGTGTAATGCTTGGAGTCACATTGATGCAAGTAGATGTAAAACATATTACTTGGTCTCAGGAATGGATATGAGATAGTGCAAATGAAGGGAAGCAAAAATGTGGGATGTGACCTCGGTAGGTATTTTGTGGGTAATATTAGGACAACGCGACAATTATTTAGGATTATATGTCCAATAATGCAATAAATCTAAGATGTCAGATAAAGCAGGTCCAAGAAATAGGTCCAGTAAAAATCATTAAATGAAATGAAAAATCCATGAATAAGTCCAGTATCAGTTTTTCCTATACCTCATGTCACAACTGGCAGGGAATTCACTGTGACTTTCACCCTTTTGAACAGTTTTTGTTTCAGCTTTTATTGAATTTATAAGCTTTACTTCCAGTGTCATACAGTAAAAAGAATACAATCTATGAACTATCACAATTCTTAAAGGTGCAATCTGTAATCATTTTAGTTTAAAACATTCAAAAAGTCATTAAAGCTATCAACAGAGAACAGTGTAACAGTTTTGATGTTATGTCAAAAACATCTGTGTTGTGTTACAGAAGATATCCACTGAAGTTAGCATGCTATCTAGCTAGCCATGGCCCACCCGGACTTGTAATACCACTTTGTACCACAAAAGGTTCTTAAGGCACCTTAATGTCCCCACCTGCCCTCTCTCTGTCAGCTGTGATATTCACCTGTATATTGTATTACCCTGGCCTCCACTGGTCCGGTGGCTGTGTTCAGTTCTAGCAGTGTGAACATCAACACTACCCCAGTGCTCCTATCTCCCTCTCTGGGCAGAGTCGGCTAATGGGACCGCTAAGCTCTAACTAGCTAACAGCTGCCACAGTTAGCAGGCAGCAGATAGCGGTTACTCTGGCGATAAGCTGCCCCCTGTTTGTTTGTGAGTGTTAATCAACAGGCAAACAATTCTTCCATATTGCAACTTTAAACCCAGCAAATATCCTGTTTTTAACATATATTCCTGCTATTTTTAAAAAGACTTGTTTTTCAAAAGTAAATGTTTTGGTAGGCTGTGACTTTTTTAGATATACGATCCCACTTGACATCCGTAATGTAAGTATGTAGAGCCATCTAATTAGCCTAGCTAAGGATATACATTGGGAACAGGTGGGAAACAGCTAACCTGGCTACGTTTAAAGTAAAAAATTCTACTTACCAGCACATTTTTAACAGTTTCATTTGAATATAATTTAACCAAGCTAGCGGCTTCTGTCTTTATGCTAAGCTAAGCTAACTAGCTCTCATCTCTAGCATCATAGTTCGACAGGAGCAAATGTGAATAAGCTTTTCCTAAAATGTCAAACTTAACCCTTTAGAGTGAGATTATGGTTTGGTGCATAATGGTGAGGAGCTGTATGTATTGTACATGTGCATATGAAGCCTCACACAGCCCTTTAACCTCCGTCCTCCCATAAACTGAGGCTTTGATTCATGAGACTAATCACATTTTTTCTAACAACAATACATATTTTTTAAAGCATGCTACATTTTTCAGGGTTATGCCTGAGTTTAAGATTAGCATCTAATCTGATTTCAGCCAAAGAATCCCAACACAGGTCTGTTATAAATCTGTTCTCCGACCACATCTGTAGATATACTTGATCATAATAGAGAGGCTTCAATGGATCTGCCATGTGGAGCTAACCAACAACATACCTGAACAACCTCCAAATTTCCCTGGTGTCTATTTTTAACTCTAGGTCTCGCTGGATGTGCTTTTGCGAAAAAGTAATTTTTGGAACATATGGTACAATTTAGAATTGGGACCATAAGACCAGTTTCAAAATGGGAGTGCAAACAGGAAATTTGGCTGCAGTCAGTGTAAAATACTTTTAGTTTTTGTCGTATCAGATGTAAGACCATGGCTCTCTCAGCAAAATCCTTGTTTGTCCATCAAAGGTTTGAAAACAGTCCATTAAAACTTAAGATACTGAGCGAGGGGCTTAAATTATGATGAAAATAAGAAACGGGAGAAAAATAGGTGATTTCTCACAGGGTTATTCTTAGCTCCTCAAAGCAATACATTAATCATATGTCCTGTCACTTAATCCCTTCCAGTTGATTTTTATATACAGTAATAGATCTTTGCTGAAGAAGAAAGCTGGACGTGAAATACAATTCTTTCCCCTTTTCTTTGTTGTAAATTCTTGGCAGTAGGCGGTGATTAAATTGGCGATTGCATGGTTGAGTTCATATAACCTTTTATGAGTGAAAGCATCCAAAATGCTGACAATCCAAGAGAGCTAATTGAGAAGCTAAAATGACAAAGAGCACAGAAATAAAAAAAAATAGAGAAACACTCTTTCCCACCTTCATTCTGGTAAATCAGAGCCAGATGATGAGCTTTCCCCTGAGGTAAGACAACTCCACTCATGGTTAGCAGCAGTGATGGAGGAGGTATGGAGCCACTTCAACTTCAGTAAAAGTGTGAATACCACACTGTGAAGCCTTGTATTGTACTTGAGTAAAGGTATGTAAGTACCATCAGGAAGTGACTGTTATACATTTATATAATTTAATCTTTGTTAATGATGTATTAATGTAAACAAAAGCATTGTTCTGTTGTTACAAGAATGAACTAGTGATGATTATTTGTAAATTTTTAAGGTGATTGCTTGATTTGTAAAAAAAAAATAAAAAATGGGAGACCATCACAATTGCCAATCAATCATATCACCATAGCTACCTGATGGATGCTAACTGTGGCTGCTCTTAGCTAGTTAGCTCCATTAGCCGTGCAGCTAGCCATTCAGATGAGCTCGAGACCAGGCTACCGCTAGCTGGCTAGCATGTTGATTTCAGTAGACATCTCTGTAACACAGTACATAAACTTATAAAGTCATACCTACTATTTATTCCCACTCTGTTGATAACTTTAGGTAATGTTGGTGAAATGTTTTAATGAAAATTTGTACATGTTGCCCCTTTTCTGAATCCCTCACATGTCTGTCTATGATTTTTGTCTGTGAAATAAATAGTAACTAAAGCTCAAATTAATGTAGTGGAGTAAAAAGTGCAATATGTCCTGAGGAACTGTAATGGAGTAGAAGTAGAAAGATGAGAATACCCAAGTAAAATACGACTCTGTACTAAGAAATGCGGGCTCAACTTTTGTCTACCCCTGCTGGTAGAGAGAGTAACTGAATAAACAGTGTTGACGATCTTCTGACACAATAGACTTCGCCATACACTTATTTGCGCCAGGGCCATTGTACCACCCCCCTCCAGTTGTGGCTAACCAGAGAAAATGGCACCAAAATGCCCTCCTGGATGCCCCTATGGTTGATAAAAGATTATAAAGTGCCCTCTAGGGGTGTCCTTCTAGTTCACTATAAATGCATCATGACTGTCTGTGCGCTGGTGCCCCCCTGCATACAGCTGGTTCCCCTTTTTTTCTCTTCGCCCCTGCCCCTCGAACATCCAGAGTCGCTCTTGTATATGTCTAAGTCCTGCAAATATACAGCATATAATTACATTCCAGCCCAGGTGAGCGGCTACATGCTGATCACAGTGACACTGCTGGACAGCCTGCAGGGTTTTCTTTAAAAATGCTGAACAATATATAAAAGTAATCTTTTAATCTAATAACAAAAAGGCTATTAAAACCCTTCACATGTGTTTTTCTCTGGATATTTCTGTGTCATTTTATAAACATACCCCCCAGCATTTCTGTTTTATGTTGTTGTCCTTTGTATACTGTCCTTTTAAACTTTGTTCCTGTTCTGTTGAATGAAAAAATAAATAGAATAAAAACAAAAGAATGAAGCCTGCAGGGGCCGTTAATCAGGACCGAGACAAACCTGCTCCTCCACAGTCGCTGTTTCTCAGTCTGGGCAACAACTTTACTCCGATTATGCTCCCAGCAGCTCTGGCACCGTGCTCCCAGTCTGAAGTTACAATCTTTATTCGGGATCCACTCCCAGTCACATTTGAATATCTGTGATTGATCAACGCTGAGGGGCTGCGATTATGTAACACAGTGGTTTTATTTTTCTTTGATATTTCAGCTCGTATTAGCATGATGACACATTTTTGACTCGAGCATATCTGTAAAACCACACCATGTTTGCATTTGATGGCCTCCGGGCAGCGCGGCGCTCTCCGTGTGAGGCCCTGACGTTTGGAAGGGAAGCCGTGCCTGGGGATTAATTTATGTTGTTTGATTGCAATTGTAAGCAAACTATCGGTGAAACCAGCCGACGCCTGAATGTCACAGCCACCCAGCATGTATGGGACACCTACCACTGCTGGGAAATTCATTACAGTTATTGTTTACTTTCTGAGTCATGCTTTACAGCGTGCAGGGTGGGGTGCGGCCCGGGGTTCATTGCACTTTTTCGGTTGCTTAAAGAGTTAAGATAAGCCTTTTTACTCGGTTTTCTTTAAGAGGGAGCCTGGGTTTATCATGAAATAACAGAGAGAGGAGAGAGATTTAAGATCCCCAGTCGGCTCCCAGAATCAATTTCCAAAATGAGGTACCAGTCTCGTTTACAGCGCTGTGAGTTGTAATTTTCTCAGTGTTTGATGGTTGACCTGCTGGCTGGTGAATCAGCGGTTGTGTGTTGGTTTACTCCTGAGTGGAGGTATGGGGCGAAGCCTGAACCCCACATTATAACATTATGTCATTAAAAGTAAAAAATGATAACAGATGTTAGAGAGAGAGAGAGAGAGAGCGGGCAGTGAGTGAGTGTTGATCTGTCGGCTGGTGAGACAGATCAATCACAGGCTGATTTTGGTATGGAGTCAGAACAATGAATACTTACTGTCCGTGATTGATGTTTTGCAGAAAGAAAAAAAAATAAGATGTGAACAATTTATCTAAAAAGCAGTTCTTGGCACAGGAGAGGTGATTTTAGGATAAGCTGAAGGGGGTAGGGGGGGATTCTTCTCTGGAAATTCCCTGATACGTTTCACCATAAAGTCATTTCTAAACGTCTCTGGACAGTTTTATTTCCTGAAAAGAGGGAGGATTTGCTCTTAGATCTCCATCTTCTTTGTTTAGTAGCCCCGAATTCTTATCAGATAGTAATGGATGGAGTGAAATCTAAGCCAGAAGCAGAGATTACGGCCGTCCTGGGACTTTCGAAATTGTCAGACCCCGGGGTCTCTGCCTACATTTACAAAGCTGATGAAAGCGCCGAGCCTCGTATGATCGATCTGATGTAATCAAGAGAGACGAGATGTAATTGTTCAGGCTGAAAAGAAAATCCCTCTGAAGCATTAGAAAAAGAAAAAAAAATGTTGAGCTTTACTCAAATGTTGCTGGAAAATGAAAAATGGAGTTGTCTTAAAAAACGCACTCATAGTAATTATCCAGACAACTGAAAGAGGAAGCTTTGGGCGAAAGTTAATTGCAAGTTTACGGTAAAACCATGTTGAATGGAGTGTGAGACTGCGGATGGTAATGGCAGGTTATGTGCTGTGTTTTGGAGATTACAGAGGCTTCAGGCTCATCCTGAACTACCATCAGCTTCTATCATTACTGACTCTTCAAACACAAAGTCAGATTTGCAACAGTTTCATAGACAGTGCTAAGGAAGTTAGGATTTACACCTTAATTTACTTTCTAATAAACCCAAAGTGTGTTATTTGTGCGAAATGTACGAGCATACAGTGTTGAAAGATATCCGCTGCATATGGCGTCTTTACGTCACCATGCTGACAACAAAATGCTGGAGGTTACGATGGAGTCCTTGCAACTTAGAATTTAGACGAACTCGCTCTGCTGTTTGACTCACTGTGACAAAGTGTTGCTTATGTTTAGCTGTGTAGGTGGCGGCATCGTATATTTTGTCTTCGACGCCTCACGTACAAACTCAAATGAGCTGTTCCGAGACCATAAATACACTGTGTGAGAGCCGAGAGGGAGCGGAGAGGCCGCCGGCATGTCGGTTCGAGGTAGTCTGGAGACTTGTGAGACAGTTTGGCGATTCAGTCAGGTGTTGGAAATTAGAATAATCTACTAAACGCTAGTCTTATGACAGCCCGCTAATACTGTGCCTGCATGGTTCGGCAAAGGGAGACAGCTGCAGATTTTGCAGGTTTCGATTACTGTTTTCTTATTCCCCTGTGGGTGGATGTTGTGAGGGTCATTCTATGGAAATGTCCAGCAAGGAAACCCTTTTAGATTGTCTGTTCAACCACTCAAAGTCATATACAGCTTGCTGAAAATATATATTACGTGTATTAGGGTGTAAATGATTAAAGTTTCGTTGTCGTTATTGATGTCCTCCTCTTTGGCGATCACCAGGATAATTGACAGTGAATAAAATGTGTCTTAAAAAGACAACAATGTTGGATTCACCTGACTCCTTTCTTCTTTGAAGAATGACATAAACCCATATTTTTGTTTGTTTGTTTGTATCCCAGCAGTTAAACGTACAGAAGGTCACCATTCTCCTCAGCTGTCGACACAGCTGGAGTGTGCAACGCATGTTTGGCGCCACTTGGCGTTCCCAATCATCAGTGTGGATGCTCACATCGTTAGCTATAAAGTTATCCATACAGTGGTCGTTGTAGTGATTGTTATAGCAATCGTTCTTGGTGTGAGCGGCCCCTCAGATTGCCCTGCTGTCCACATGCCTGAAAGCTGCACTAAATGTAAATCGTGCACTGATTAGCCACAAGCATGGTACACTCAAAATCGAAAAAATGAAAACGTGAAAACTTTGAACTATTATATATTTGGAGGTACCTTGACTCGGTGCCTGTCAATAAAAAATGGATTCAAGCTCTATCTACATAACCAAGTATGCTTAAACTGGGTCTTTTCTGAAACATCTTCCAGTGTATTACCCACACACTGAATAGATATTCAAAAAAGAACATCCAGTAGCATGAAAAAACTTGCCGAGGTCACGGTAAGCACTTCCATCCTACCAGAATAGCTATCCTTTGAGCCTACAGTGCTAGCAAGCCACAACTGGAAAGATACAAAAACATGTTCTGCTGTTGGACAAATGGCGGTTTGGCTCCTGTTGTGTTGTCGCATTATCATAGATCCATTTAACGGTGTTACAGCTGAAAGAAATACTATCACATCAACATGTTTAGCAGGTTTACAGTTAACATTTGGCACATCCGAGCTCTTGAGGTTAATGGATCCAAAGAGTAAGTGAAAACATAACGCCGTAAAAATAAAAATTACAGACTTGAGAAATTAATTAAAATAGCTGAATTACTCAATAAAGCTTCTCAAGTGGAAATGTTATTTCTTATTCAGTCTTTGGACTCTTTGATAGTAAAGCGATTGTTTTTTAACGCAGGGTGGGTTTCTGTTTCCCATTACACTGATTATGTTTGTGGTGCTGAAAAGATAAAACTGAATTTAGACGTTAATCCGTGTAATAAAAGAAACATGTTAGTCACTGGGCTGGAGAAGTGGACCATTGGACGGCCCGCAGCTTGACTACAAGGATGTTTGTTATTTGCCTTATGCAAACATAACCAAACACAGCTGATCAGCTCAGTTTACAGCCACAGTGAAACCACTATTTCATTTGGAAGGGAATACAAAGGAAATCGGATTGGGATCTGGAGATGGAGGGGTGAACAGTGGTGACAGAGGAAGAACACATCTTATTTTGTGTGTTTATAGATCCGATTTGGCCATCTGGATAAATTAGATTATCCCGAGCATTAAACAACAGGGAAACAAAAACCAGCAACAGTTTGTTTAGAGGCATTTAATTTCACTGGAAACACCTTCATTAGAGAGGGAGGAACACTTGCAGTTTCCATCAGGACATCAGCGAGGGCAGCTTGCCAAGTCCAGGACTTATTGTGGTGTGTTGGAGCATGTAGGGGGAATGTGAGAGGGGACTGCCCATATTAGTTTTTGTTTACAGTGACGACAGGATGTGGCTTGAAAACTATGCAATGTTTGTTTAAATATCATAGTGACTTACAGATTATAAATCCTACATGAGCGAGCCAAGAGATCACTCTCACACGAGCAATTTCACTTTTTCTATTTTTTTACTGCTACTACGCGACAAACAAAAACCTGCAGCGGGCCAACTGCTCTGGTGAGAGGGTGTGAATTATAGAGAAGCCGAGTTGTAGACGCAAGTAGATAAGCAGCCATTACTGCAGCCACACTTGTAAACCCACATAAAACACTGTAATGTATGGGCTGCAGAAAGGATTTCACTTTATTAAGCGCCTTTGGCAAGAAATCTGGCCGGCACTTCCTGTAAAAGCAGTTATATGGTGAAAATATAGTCATCAAACGGCATAAAAATAAAGGTTATAATCTGCAAAACGTAAACTTTCAATGGAATTCAGTCAATAACAGACAACTTGGCATGTTCTCTGTTGCTGTGATCAGCTGCTCCAACAATAAACTTAAAAAAAAAAAAAAAAAAAGGGCTGTTTGTGAAGATTCTCAGTCATCTAGGTCACTGAGTTTCTTGAAGACATCCTCAAGAAACTTAAGCAAGGGCTGATCGTCGGCTGCCTCCACCCTGCTCTGTTGCTAACTATTATTCTCCTGGCCAGAATCTAACTTTTGAGGTATCATGTGTTCTTTTTTATGAACTGAAGATTTACATTTGATTACAAAGCAAGGATTCACATCAGACTGTTTAGGTTTGGCGAAAACGTACGTTGATTCACCAATTTTTCTTGTCTGTCACTATGGATGGTTGGTTGATTACTTGGTTGACTGGTTGGTTAGTTACTGGGTTGGTTAACAGATTTTCTCAAAACTTGGATGAAGGGTATATTCTGGCCCAGAATAGACACCATTCATTTTTGCTATGGATCCGGATAATTTCTCAGGGAAAAATGCCTGACTCTTGGTGAAATAAATCAGTCGTATATTGGTGGCTAGTATCTATGATTAAGGAGAATTTGATGTGGATCCAAAAAAAAAAAAAAGTTTTGATCTGGCAGGTTTAAGTGTTTTATTTGATACTGGATTAAGGCTTGATCGAATTAAAGAAGACTGCTGGGCCCCGGCCGAGGCATGCGCTCAACTGAGTGCCATTCGAGTTTTGACTGAAGTGTTCTGCCTCAGTTTGGAATGTGGGCACTACAAGTGAAACTGAACCATCATGATTAAAGGCCCGAGGACTAATATAACCTTTGCACATACAGTGTGTGCACACATGGAGGATTTTAGGCCTGCTGTATGGTATAGCACACACACACACACACACACACAGTGCGAGACGTAGAGCAGCCAGTCGCCTATGGAGCGCTGCCAGCCAAAGGAGTCATGAGGTCTCGTGCAGATTAATGGGGAGGCACAAACCAAACATGTTTCTCATTGACTCTGTGGACGAACTGCATGTCTTTGCTTCTGCTGGTTACTTGGCAACGGCGAGGCTGAAATATCTTGTTACTAATAGAGGAGTAATTACAGCGCTATTAGAGATGTACAAATTTCACTTTTTCCACTTTTGTTGAGTAATGTTGTATGTTAATGGGCAAAAAAAAAAAAAAGAAAAAAGTCCAGCAGTGCAGTTTTTCCTGTATCCATGAGTAACAGTTCAGTTATTGTTAAAACCTAAATACTTTTCTTTAGCTCAGGAAACTTTTGAGATTGTTGCTTTTGTCAAACTGCAGCAGACCGAAGACACTTTCTGAGTGCATTTCAGCGGTTCATCACTGGTGGCCTCGTGTCTGAACAGCCATTATTGTTCACCAGTCTATGTTTAAAGACACAATACACCCTCAGAAAAAAAGGATAGAGTAGGAGTCCAGTTCTGTCCCCAAAGGTACATTCTTACTAATGTAGTGGTAAATTTTAAACCTCCAGATAACTATATGTACCTTTTGAGGGCCACAAAACCATTTCTGAGCCCTTAGGATACAAAATTGCCACCAGAGGAACAAGACTGGGCTCTTTACAGTGAAGGCCACAAGGGTAAAAATAAGTACCCAATGTCAAGGGTACAACAGCTGAACCTTAGAGGGTACTGCCCCAATGACAAGCCAATGTACTCCTAAAAGTACAAGTACAAACCTTCTTCTCCGACAGTGTGTGTAAGAATTTCAGTTCAACATACAAACAAATGACTAAAATTATTATTATTACAATAACTGTTGTGAAATGATGTCAAAGACAGAGTATTTATTGTGTTATAGAGAGATCTACTGAAGTAAGCATGCTAAGGAGCTAGCTCTGCCTGTCCCGTGTCTTCACACCACCCAGTAACTCAAGAGGTGACAGTCTGATAGTTTAGCTCAGTGCCCTGCAGGTGGGAGCTGACTGATGACAGACCTCCGTCTCACTTTCTATGCACGGTCAGAGCCGTTGTAACTCACCTTGGTACTGTACCCCCTGTCACCAAACCGGCCTTCGTTTGTCCCCGAGGCTGCGTTCAGTTCAACCACCAAGACTTTTGGCATTCGGAGTGATATTCAACAGGTGGCCAATTCTGACGTTATCGCAGGCCAGATCTTTTTTTGGTGTAAGAGCTTCTGTTAAATCCAAACTGTGACATCTATGGTTCAATTACAGCCCATGCAGTTTAATGTAAATTGCTTCAAATCGGTATGAATGGTATGGATAACAATATCGTGCCTTATAACAAAAGTGGAAAACATGAGCAAACTGTGCTGCTGTACACACCTGTATAAAGATTTGAAATACCTGGTTTTCATTTGTTCAGTTATGCTCAGTCAGACTCTACAGTATATGAAACACCTGCGGACTTTCTACAGACCAACATTAAGTGTAATCCAGTAAAATGACCCATAACTACACACAGCACCGCTCCATACGGTACCTGTGCTTGGACTGTTAGTGTTTCCAGTGTTTTTGAAGGCGAGCTCAGAATGATGAAAGCCTTTATTTTTTAGCGTTTCTTACATCTGTCTGGGCCTCTTTCAGCTCATTGACTTGGTGACTTTAAACGTTGTGTTCCTTAGCCTTTGTCCAAGTGGTATAAATCTCTTGTTCTTTGTGGAGGAACAGCTGCGTGGCTGTTTTCACCGGTGACTGTGAGAACATACTGTATGCCCAGACAGGCAGAAAGATAATAAACCTGGTAAAAAAAAAAAACACTTAGGTCCCCATTGTGGAGATTGTGCAGGGGGAAGGCGCCCTGCTGACACTGTCTCCATTACCTGTTTGAGTGGCAGCAGCTGTATAAGAGGCTGTTAAGGATGTGACCTCCCTCATCAATCTGGTTTGCACCTAGGGGATGAGTATGGGGGGAGAACGCCTGGCGTTACCATTACCTGGAGGGTAATCTAAAGAGAAATACCGCTCAGGTGTCCACATGATTTAAAATTCTCCTTTTCTAACAGCCCATGAGCACGCATACAGGATGATTTAAATGCCACACAGACGTCCTGCTATATCCCCTGTCCTCATGTTTCTCTGGGAGCTTATATAGTAGTAGGTAAAGCATCAGGGGCTATAACTCGCCGTAAATGGAGAAGGTGTTTACAGCTACAGAGAGACAAAATAAATGAGCTAGAGGAAAACCTCAACCCAACTGCTGGCAGTGTTACACAGATTCCTTAAACAAAGGAGTCCTTTTTATGGTTTTATTGTCAGGATGTTGTGCTGTTTGACTGTTTGTGTATGTGACCGTGTCTTCCTGAGTGCCGTGATCCCTCAGTATCTTGAAAATTAATTCAAGTTGAAAGTTGTTTCATAAAAGATTGACCCCCAGACCTCACATTTATATATCAAATGTACAAAAAGCATGGCTGTGACAGCCGAGACTGGGGTTCACAGTCTGCATCCCACATGTGTTTAGGTTCAGGCAACAAAAACACTTCACATGAGGTTAGGCGAAGATAGTGTCTTCATAGAATTATTGAAAAAGAAAGTCTTGACCTCTGTATTATTTAACCAAGATCACAATCTTTCTCTTATCTTAACCACGTACAATACAAATAATGCAAGCAGACAGTGTATGGCTACTGTATGAGCTTATTGTGGGAAAAAAAATCATTAAAATGTATTCTTCATCAATCATTTGCAACTTTGGAGAGCCACTCCATTAGCTCACCTTGTGTTGTGCGCTAAGGAGTTTGCAGGAGCTTGCTGTTTATGGCACGAGTGATCCAGGAAGTTTAGTCTGAGCGATGAAAGATTCGTGTGGTGGCTTATTAGACACCAAAACTCTGCACGTTGGTTTGTGGCGGGATTTTACAACCATTGGAGGTTATCACAGCAGCGGCTATTTTATCTTTCATCACGACGACCATGAGGGACGGCGACCATCGGGTAGCAGCAGAAATGTACTGTACAATTTACACAAGGTAAAGCTTGCATGCAGCATTTATATCACAATATGTGTTTTTCAAGTTAGTCTGAACACGTGGGCCCTAAACTGCATCGAACAAGGCTGCATGGCATCACTTCTAAATTCAAATGTTCATGCGATAGATTGGAGAATGGGTCACTGTTATTTCTTCCAACACTGTGAGAGCAGTTGTTTTGCATTTCTGGTACCTGCCTTGTTTACATCTCTCCAACTCGAAACCAGCAGTCCTCAGCGTGGCCAAATTTAAACTCTTCTCTTCCCGGAGCCGCACGTTTTACGTAACGCTGCATCCTGATTTAAAGGGTGTGCAAATTACAATCTCACACCGTCTCCGTCTCTCTCCCTTTCTCACACAGACCCCTATTTTCCCTCCCTCTCTCTCTCCACACGCGCTGCACCATTCCTCTATTATTGGAATACTGTCACGGAAACACACACTCGGCTGTAATATAATGCTGTAGTTTGATCCAGACCTCCCATTCATTTGTTTAGCTATAAAGGTCTATGAAGTTGATATGTGTTTACATATTTGTTCACCCCTTCACTCTTTTCCAGTAACTATGGCTGCCGGCTTGACTTGTATATGTGTTCATGTGTGTGTGCGTGTGCGTGTGCATGTGAGTGTATGTGTGTGTTTGTGTGTGTATGCTCTTCCCATTGCTGAATTACACAACTCTTTCCACCCTGGGTCCTGAGAACTGGTCTGATGTGACCTGATGATTTTATTGCAGCAACAGTCCTTTTGAGGACTCTCTCTCTCTCTCTCTCTCTCTCTCTCTCTCTCTCACACACACACACACACACACACGCTTACTTTCCCTCTCACTTCCCCCTCTCTCAATTTTTTTTTTTCTCCCTCCACATCTGTTAATCTGCTCAGGGAATAGCAGCAGACAGAGTTTTCCAAACCTCTGTGCATTTACGTGTCATGCAATTCATCATCGGTAAAAACTTGGAAGAGCATAAGTTCTGAGAAAGTCAGACTACAACCCAGAAATGGACCCTGAACTCAAATCAGATTACAGCTTGCTCATCCAGTAGCCGGGAGCTGGAAATAGGTTTATTGCACGTTTGGGCTCGAGATGGTCAGCTCGCCTCATCAATGAGCAATCAATGTTCTGATCTGCATCTTCAAACCATCCATCAGTGTCCGCCTGCTATAAAAAGGAAATGTCTAGACTCAGCAGAATCCAGATCATTTTTTTACTGCCGTAAAAAAAAAAAAAAAAAAAAAAAAAATCAATGATTTTCAAATGGATGCAATCATAGAAGACAGTCAGGAGGTTGGCAGCTATTTTACTTTGATGTTTAATAGGAAGACTGAGGAAGGCTCAGGATGGGAAGCTTTAAATGCTGGGAATGCTGGGATGTTATGCAGCTGTGTTCCAGGTGAGAAGTCGTACATATAATGAATATGAAGAGAATTAACGTATATAATCTGAGCAATTATCATCTCACCACTTCCTGATTAATCAGCAACTGTCAAGACAACACAGTGAAAATCTGGAGAGAAACAGATCATATTTCATGGAAAATGACACACTTTTGTATGATTTCACAAGTTTTGGATGTGTAGTGTAACACAGTGAAACAGTAATGTTAGCTAGGAAGTGGCTAACGTTAGCTGGTGCCTATCGGAAGATAACAAATTCACAGATTTGTTGTTTTACACTGAAAAATGGCCCGATATCCCTCTGGATTTCCACTATCCTTGGTCTTTTCAGTTGCTGATGAGTCAGGAATGTGTCAGATTCCCTACATTCATACAACTTTCAACCTGGAACAAAGCAGAACCATTCACAAGGGGAAAATGACCACCGTTTCATTGATTAATAGATTAGTTGTTTGGTCAGAAAACTGTCAAATGTTGAAAATGTCACTGTCTTTACTGAGAAAAGAAACCATCAAATTGATGAATAGTTAATCGGACCAAGTACTGAGTATTTAGCCAAGCACTCTCAGTCCATCAGTGTGGCGTCTCACACTGTGAGCTCCTTACTGTCTGTGTGGTGTTTTGCAGAACAATGTGGCTAGCCGCTACGTGAGCCAAAATGACTCCTTGCATGAATAGAAATATCCGAGCCAAGCTACTGCCTCTGCAGAGGCCTCACCATCACAAACCCCCCAGTCTGCCTCCATTACACTGACATGGGAAAAGATAGTCTGGAAAGAAGCAGCTATATTATTTTACTCTTAGCCAACAGGAGCACACACTCATTTTTGGTTGCATTTACTGGCTTGAGGAAGTAAACAATGATATAAGCCGGTGTGTGAGATGCTGTAACTTCTGGACTTTAAATGCGACTAAGTGACGTAACCTCCCCTTGCTTTTGCTGAAGGTTAAAAGTCAATCATGCATGGGGCGCGGCTGCTCTTTACCAGTAATGTGTGTTTGTTGGTACTGTCCGCAAAGCCATTAAAGCCCCGACCCCTGTTTTTAGACCTCGTCATGCCCTCTGGTCTTTGTGCTGCCATCATGGTTCATCTCTGATTGCTTGTGACAGGGAACAATAACGGGCACACAGAGAAAGGGAATTCTCTCTGGCTACTTGTCAGTCTGTATTAGCTCAACCCGACCGACCCCAAAATCTGGGCGACTGATTGCCGGTCCAGAAGCAGAAGATGACATAAAAGTGTGTGCTACTGGTTTCAACAAAGCCGACCTTGATAAAGGATAAATGGCTTCATTGATAAAACATTCAGCTCAGTAGCGAGCCATTACTAAGAACAACTTTTGGGTTAGAGTTAGGCAGGACCGGGCTGTTGTTCTTTTTCATTAAAGGAGACATATTATGCTCATTTTCAGGTTCATAATTTTATTTTAGGTTACTACTAGAACAGGTTTACAAGCTTTAATGCTCAAACATCAGTTTTTGCATACTCTCCAATGTGGCAGCACTGTATTCCCCCTCTGTCTGAAACACTCTGTTTTAGCTCCTGTCTCTTCTTAATGCCAGAAAGGGCATACATTATGAAAAAGTCTGACATGGTGACATAGTGTGATGTCACAAAGTCACAGAGTTTAAGGAGGAGGCGTTTCAGGAGGAGTGTTGGTGCGGACTTTATCATTTTAACGTCTTTTTTTCGTAAATGCACGAGCACCTGTATAAAACACAGAAGGGAAGGAAAAAATTAAAAAGCATAATAGGTCCCCTTTATTAAAAGTTAAACTATCTTACATACGCCTTTAATTCTGCAGTTAGAACTGCTAAAAAGCTTAATGAGTCTCTCGCTTTAAAAATTCTTAAATACCTAGAAAGTCGTGCCAAATGTGTCACATGTCTCAAGTTTGTGATTTACTACAATCATTTAATGAAGAATAAGAGAATTAAAAAGATGTCTGCACACTGATACGTACCAAAAATAAGAGAAATTGCCTTTTGCCTGGGAAAGCTGTTAAGCAGCGATCTCTGAGAAAGAGAAGTTGAATTTATGACTCTGGTAGAAAAAAAAAAAAGCCCCTGTATGTGCCTGCAGGAAACAGGTGGGACTGGTGAGATTCAAGTAAGAAAAATTATGTTCGTATGGAACCAAAACATTATGAGAAAATAGCATTTTAAATGGCATTTCAACATGGCAGACAAGACCAGTGGGTAAATTCATCATTTTTCCTAATTTGGAGTTGAATGTTTTAACAGATCCGTTACATTTGATTATTCAAGCTGGCAACAGGCGTGTTTTCTTACTTTAACTTATCGTTATGAAGTAAATGTTGATTGCACGATGTAATGGCTGTAGAATAATGTCACCACTGGCGGTTAGAGCCATTCCTTAGAAACCTCACTTTCATTATGCTGCTTTGGCACGAAACCTCTGAGGAAAATGAAGTCTGACTGGCGATTCCAGCCAGGATGGCAGCCTGGCACCATTTCTATCTGCTTCCACGTCTCCACTATAGACTCAGTGAAATAACAAACTCACGTTTTGTGCCGTGCTGCTGGAAAAAAAGGAAATGACTCGCTTGTCTTTGTGACAACTGCTCCAACAATAACACCACTTGGAAACACTATAGGGGGGAAAAAGTTGTCTGTTTTCCACTTTAATGAAAGCATTTCAATCGCTGGAGTGATTTGTAGGATTTAAAAAGGGCTCAAACAGGTTTTTGCATGTTGTGTTTTTAATAATAATCACGATCAACAAGTCAATAAAAACAATATTACTGCCAAAAAAAAAAAAAAAAAAAAAAAACCTCACCTAAATGTCATCTAAAGGCGAGATGACTCAGACTGGGCCAATGTCAAACAGTACAGGGATTCAGAATCGTCCTCCTGACTCTGAGAAAAATGAGGTCTAACTGTACATCCAGCCACTATGACTTTTTCCCCTCCCTCTTCATTTTTTTTTTTTTGTTCCATTAGGGCTTCACACTGTAAAAGGAGCACCAAAACAAACAGAGACGGAGCAGAGGGAATGAAAGACTGCAGTGTGTTGAGTCCTGACTACACATGTCAGCTGGCTGGAGTGAAGGGCGACAGGTGAGTTGATAGGAGAGAAAACAAGTAAGCAGCTGCTTTTAAATGTACACGGCATTTCCTGTTGTTGCTGGAGAAAAAGTGCTCTGATTTAACCATCTGGGGAAAGTCACCTTTTAATACAACAAGACACATACTGGATCACATACAACAGGTCAAACTAAATCGTACATTGGACACAGAAGTTCTTTTTTCCTAAATCACAAGAAAAATGTAACAGTACCCATGGTTTAACATAAAAGTGTCTCCACCACGTCAGATTGTAGCCTGGTCAGTGAAACAATCACTATATCACAAGTTGCATAACAGACTAAATCTGCTATTAATGTAAAAGAAATCTCGTAAAAAAAAAAAAAAAAAAAAAAAAAACCTGTTGCGTAACACGTGTTCTTTTCCAGTATATTCTTTAAAGTGTCCCAGATATAATTTGAACCTGTTAGGGATGAGGACTTCCAGTGAATGGCAGTGTGCTCGTGGCGAGTTTCCATCGCAGTTCTTCCCCTCACATACAGGTTCCCTTCGTCTTCTTCTACTTCTTCTTCTTCTTCTTCTTCTTCCATCCATTCTAATAGATGCACCGCAAAGAAAAAAAAAAAAAAAAAAAAAAAAAAGGGCCATTGCTGCTGGCTGGCCAAAAAAAGAAAAAGCTTGGCTCAACTTCTTTGTTCATTCACTTTCCATTGCAAATCCAACAGGCATTCTCTCAGCTCTCCTTTTCCCCTGACCACAGCTACGGCTTTGGATACAGCAGCGAGTCTGTCCTTTCTCCTTTTGTGTTTGAAGATAAAGTCCACTGTTTGAAGGGGAAGGGAATCGAAGTTCAAGGTAAAAAACATCCAACTTGAAGGGACCATTCAGGAGAGCACGGGCTATGTTTGTGATTTTTAACATTGTCACCCCAGGGCTGGAAACAGGAAAGCTGCTCTACTGACAATGAGACTGTAACTTTGTGGAATATTTGTTAGAAAATACAACACAAAGTAAGTCTATATAATTTCTCTGTCATTGTCGATGAAGCAGCTCCTGGATGTTTTAGGAACGTGTTCTCTACCTTCAGAAGGAAATATTTTAAGATTTAAGATAAGACTTTGATTGTAAAAATGAAGGTTTGCCTTTTTAAAAACGAAAATAACTACTTGTGATCCAGAACTGACTGAGAGGGAGAGGGGAATAAAAAGTGTGACCTCCAGAGTGGTGTTCAGATCTAAGCCTTGAGGCCACAGGTTCAGTTATTTGTCACAGCTAAGAGTCCAAAGAGTCAACGAGCATGGGTTTCATCAGTACCTAGTCAAATCCTGTCGCACTACCTTGCCATTCCTGTCTCCTCAGCTACACTTGCAAGACTTGACGATCATGTTGGAGAGCTGCTCCACTTTGGGGGTTCGTCCGGAGTAGTAGAGTATAGTGAGCGGCTCCAGGTCTTGAGGGACGCAGCAGGGGGAGGCCGACGCCTCCGGATTCAAAGTGTTGTACAGGCTCAGCAGCTATTGGAAAGCACACAGGAGACATAAACGTCACTTTCAACTAGTGTTGAAACGTTATTTTTTTTATATATTCAATATCTAATGAGTGTTAAATTGGCTGGCTAGTTGAAATCGGTGTAAGAGCTGGACTCTGTGTGACTTATACATCTGTAAAGACCTCTGAATGTCCATCATGGAAATGTATCAGTAGCCAAATAAACTTGCTAAATTTGCCAAATTCTAATATGTTTTGGCTTTCTTTGGAGACAAGAGGGGACAGTTCATCCTAGAACATAAAATACATATTTCTCCTCTTACCTGTACTGCTATTTGTCCATTTAGGATTGTTTTGGGCTGAGTTACAGAGTTTTGGAGATAGAGATTTTTGCCTACTCGTGAACATAATGGAAGTAAATTGCTTATGCTCGTGACAGTGTGGGGCTTAAATATTAATAGCATTGTCCTTGGTTGAGCTGTGAGATAGCTTACAGCTAGCTAGCTGACTAGCTAGCTCACTTGCCTTAAGATAGCTTTAGTTAGCCTAGTTCGCTCGCCTCTCGTCCATGAGTAGATGTAAGCTTCCTTCTCATGGTGATACAGTTGAAAGAATATATTTACTACATGATACTGCTCACAGCAAGGTGTGTGGATAATCTTGTCAAAAATATATCTTTTTTGGCTTTGAGCCCCGCAAGCCAGGTGCCATGTAGTTCAATGTGTTCATTATCTTCAAAACTTGGTAACTCACACCAAAACAATCAGGATGAAATAATGAGGGCTACAGCTAAGAGAAAAATAAAATATAGGTATTTTTGATTTTGGGGCAAAAAGTCCCTTTAAACTCTATGAAATACTCATCTAAAAGTGTTGACATTCAACCATAACGTACGTGTTTGGGCCCAGAAACCATCAAAAACGTTGAGCTAAATGTGGTTAAAAGTTACTGTCAACAATACATTTCACTCTCAACACTATCAATAATTTGTATGTGGACTGTTACTTCAGCAGGAAGTACAGCAGCTCCAATGAAAACTGTTCACAGTGAGGTCTGTGGAGTTTCCAGAGTCACCAGGACATTGTTTGTGGAAAGACAAATTTCTCTTGTGAATTCAGGTTAACTTGCTGTCCACCTTTATCACATGTTGAGCAAAAAGTGTAAAGGCCAGCACAAACTTTCAACTGTTTTTGGTTACACATCATACTGGGTGTGTTTGGGTCAAATGCATTCTGGAGGGAGTCTAAACATCCATTTTATTAACTGGTGTCTCTTTGTTTTGGACATTAACATATGCTTGTCAGGCAAAGTAGGTTTTCATGGGTCTTCATCTAAGATTGAGTCCAAAGTTTTGTTCCCATGAAGACCTTTAGGTGGAGACAGAGCTCTCAGAAGTGGATGCCTTGAAATATGGGCAAATAAAAATTATCTCCACAGCTTTTTACCACTAGAACCAATGAGAATCTCCCATTTCTGTTTTTATTTTCACTGTGGGAGTTTCATATTCCTGTTGGGGCCTTCTTACCGAGCTGTGTGTTGTATCTGAGCTCCTCAGGTAAGGGCAGGGCCCAGAGCAGTAGTTTGCATCGTAACCACTGGGCTCATGGATCCACTTCCAGTCCAAGTCACGGCGGAAGTCGATGTGGAGCTTGCGAACACAGCAGCCATCCTCCGTGTTTCTGTGATGAGGATGACCAACAATAGTGCAATCAGTCCCCAAAATTAGTTTTTGTGATGCTTTAATACCTTCTTGGTCACGTCTGGGACTTCTCAGATACAGTATGTTGCAGCACATATTTGGGAATGAAATGTAAAGAACTGATGAACGGAACCAAAGAGTAAAATAAAAGTACGTATGATTTATGAATCCCTTACGAGAAACAGTAGTTTGTGTCCAGCGCCCTCTTGCGTCGGCGTGTGGACTGAGTGTCCAGGCGGTGGGGTGGGATCATCATGAGGATGAGGTGGGGCAGGTACTGCTCCTTTTTCTTGTTCAGGTGATCCAGATCCAAGCGCTTGTGCTCCTCATCTCCATCCACGCCTTAATTACAGACACGATCGAGGTACACTTAAACCAACCATTTAGTGGCTTTTTTCTTTCGTAGTTTCCCTCAATCTGAGCATACAATTTACAAAATCATTGACTTTAAAGCTGCCATCCCTGTAATTCTTTTACACAATGTAGACATGTTACCACAAAGACAAAAATAAGAAAAAACTAAGACAAACATATACATTTATTCTTAGACATTTGAGGCAAAGGTTCAAACAGGCAACAGTTCACTCTCAACATAAAGACATTTTAAAAATAGACGATTTTGTAAGGACGAAGACGTAAGGACTAAACTCAGTAATGGTGAGACGGTATGAAGACATGAGATCAAGAGAGCGACGAACACCTGTCGGGATAAAATGTAGCCTTACCTTTAAACTTCACTTCCAGCACCTCGTTCTCATCAATGATGTCACCATTTTGGCTGAAGGTGTGGCAGGGACAGTGCACACTGATCTCCAGACCCAGATTAGTTCCTGGTGGCAAACAATCATGGAAAAGAGGTTTATCAATTGTGTTCTACTTAAAAAAGTTACCCTTAAGTTAACCCTGTTAAGTGTCTGAGATCTACATGGGATGATCACTCGGATTAACTGCCCAAGTCTCACCTCTGTTCATCAGCCATTCTCGCACTGTTTCAGTCACATCGAAGGAGACCCACTCCTGAGTACCTTTGGTCAACACATTCTTGGCTGCAATGTAGCGTTGTTTCCTAATGTGTTCATTTGGCCTCACGATCTGCAGAGCAATAACAGACGGTCACCCTGAAAAGTCTTCTCTTCATACTGAAACAGCTTCAACATAACAACACAATGCAAGAAGAAGAAGCACTTGTTTGTTAAACTCATTACTTGTTGTTTTGCTAACTTTTAAAGAATGATGTTATGAGCGAAGACAATGTGGAACATGAAAACAGATGATATACAGAAAAAGTAAATGAAATTGCAACGGAAAGTGACAGAATGGTCAACAAGGTGACTAAAACAAGAGAGCACAGTCCCTGCTGAAAAAAACAGCATAGACCAGCACTAAAACCAGCATCAAGACCAGCATATGTTGTGTTTTGGTGCTGGTCTGTGCAGTTTTTTTCAGCAGGGGCTGGCAACTTTGTGAGGCCACATTTGGGCATGGTGTTGCTTTGAGCTTAATGCTACGTGTTACATATGTTAGTATCCCTTATTGCTAAATAGATTCCAGCTGTAGCTGATGGGATGTTTTAGATTTAAAGGTACTTTGTCATATCCTAAAGTACTGGAAAACTCATTTTGACCTGATGGTGGCACTAGATGACTTCAGTTCTTCCTTTAGTAAATTATTGATATTTTGAAACACCCTCACAGCTGTTTATATTTAGGCTCATAAGACCTCTTCTCTTTACTGTGAGAGGTAGGAAACTCCACAGTGGGCAGAAGGACGGTCAGACGCACATGTTAACATCCTCCAGGACACATGGAGCAACGTTAACATTCAGCTTAAGTCGTGTTTGTGTTCACCTGAAAAATGTAAGTCCATTACTGCCTCTTCTTTCAACTGTCTTGTTACCTATAGAGGGAATTATCTGGCTCTTTAGCTTTAGCTAGCTGTTCTACCTTCTTCCCCAGTTAGCTAACAAACTCAGTTGCTGGCCTTGTCTGTAATGTGGCTCATGTCGGTTCTTGTCCAGGTCGAGCAAAGTTTTAGATTATCAAAGCTTGTTCACTGAAAACAGCTGCCTGCTGTTGCTGGTAACAAGGTTCACGAGAGTAGTTATAGTCAACCAGACAGTAAATGTGTACTGTGAAACAACAACAATAAGCTAAAGGCTAAAATGTTGTGTAGGCTAGCACTCCAGAATTGAATGTTAATTCTCTCTTAGATAACACCTAGTCCCTTTATTCTTTCACAAATAAATACATTTTAAAAAAGATATATTGACATGTGTTCATGGCTATAAGTTAAATAAACATGGCGGTTGCTCTTTGTGCTCATTTGGAGCACCCAACATATAGACGTAACATTAGAGCTGATGCTAAATTTCAAGTATGGCTTTGGCTATGGTGATGGCGGTGGTAAAGCAGGGAAAACATTCTTAATATAAAGTATAATTAAACTTATAATGTGTTTTTGGCTTTTTAGGTGGGCCTTTTTTTTTACTGGCTAATATACGTTTTGCTGCTGACCCCGTCCACATTAGTATGATGATCTGCTCCTATGCCATCTACTCTTGAAAATACATTGACTGCTGAGTTCCATATACAACCAACTTCAAAACCTGAATTATCCCTTAATAAACTTTACATCCTTTTTTTTCAAAAGGGGCTAAATGTCCAAGACCTCCACATGACCAAAATAAGGACCTTATTAGATCTGTGCTGCCAGTGCTGCACTCACAGGACCGCTGTCCCGGTTCTGCAAACACTCTGCAGCCCAGTTGAGCTTTTTTGGCTTTTGGTCTGGCTGTTACCCACGCCTGCGACCACAGTCTGATCTGTTGGCTCTGTTTGTCAATTAGGGCTTGAAATCATGTGGTGGAGAACAACTCACCAGCTTATGTAAGATAGGCTCTTGACAGACTTGAATTGAATTATCTAGTAGCAAAGATCACATTAAAGAAAAGAGTATTTGAAGCTACATGTCGCCTCGACTGTGAGCTTTGCCTCTGATCTTGGTAGAAGGACAGGGAAACGGTACCTTTACGCACCTGGTAGAGCTCAATACGCTGTTCATTCCTCTTGGCGCTTGAGTTTGGCACCCTCAGAGCCCGAAACTCTGCTCTGAAGAGGTTGGTCGAGTTCCTTTCCATGGCGGAGACGTTGAAGCGGAAAACCTTGGAGGTGATGCCTTTTGGGCAGTAGGGCAGATCATCTGGAACAGAGAGAATCAAATAAACGTTTTGTGAGCGGACACGCTTAGAAAATCTCATCAGGATCTAATGCGATACAAGCAGCGTTTGTCCGAACACGGACCGCAACTGCTACATCGCCTTTGGATAGAATAAGCACAGAACCCGGCTCTGTAATTGCCATCATGTGAGTGCAACAGTTGAAAGGAAAAGTTCTCAGGTCGAGCTTTAACTCAACAGACATGTCTCAGTAAGTCATGACAATAAGCCAGCATGTAAGAAACAGGATCCTGACACTGAGGCAGCTAAAGGGAAGTCAGACATAATTTATTTGGTATTTAAACTTGTGCTTTTTGTCTCGTGACCTGCCTTGTCTTGTTAAAAAGGAAAAACATATTTGATCTGTCTTCTCTTACCTGAATAAGAAAAAATATAAGAATATAAGAATAAGAATAAGAAAATAATATAAACATTGGCTGTAGCAACAGCCAATACTCCTATTAAAAACATTTGAACATAACATTGTAGCTCTTAAAATTGCCCTATTTTGATAAATTATTCTCCTATTGTAAGAAGCAAAAGTACTATTACTATTATTGGTATTACAAAAGTTATAACTTGTGACCAAAACCTTGCGAACATAAAACAAAGATTGCTGCTTCGTGGAAATGCATCTCCTAACATTCATGCACGCAGCTGAGAACCAGCTTAAAACTTAACAATATTCTTTTGGATTTTACCGATATTAACATGCCTGTATTTTCCAACATCCTTTGGCTGTTTGCCGAAAAAGGAATCTCATATATGCGCTAACTGTACTTTTTCTAAATGAGAAAACTACTTTGTCAACAGTTTGCATTAACAGTAAGCCTTTTTTTTAAGCCTTTATTAGCCAAGACAGAGGATGAGAGATATAATCGTCCAAAACAGAAAATAACATTAGTTTTTCTATCAAATAAGACAAAGGCTTGAAGCAATAATGATAAAGCATAATTGAGTGGATGAATCTTGTCTTAAATGTCAAACCGATTTATTTGATTAATTGGAGGCTTATTTTCCAAAATTTGGAAACATACTTTTCTGGCTGACTGGTTTGGTGAAGGAGGAGGTTGGGGGAGGCGTGTCGTTGGAATAAACTTGAAGTGTAGTTTTAGTCATGCCTCAGGAGGTACAGTACCTCTGTCAGCGCCTGATGGTAACGCAATGTGTACTTTTCCCCTTTTGTGATGTATCATACTTCTTTAGAGATACTTTAATATGAAAATAATGGCATGGGTTTATAGGGATTTGTTTTTGTACTTGCGGTCTTATTCACACCTCAAATAGGAACTTTGGTTTACTGACTCTTTCACGGCTGGCACTACGTTTATCAGAATGATTAGTGTGGTTTCCTGCCTTATCAAAATTCCTCAGCGTTTCTCCAACACTTTTTGTCTATATTTGGAGGAAATGAAAATGTTGTAATTGAAATAGCAATATTATTGAGGTTAGTATGACTTCACCTCCCTGGTATCTGCGTATCAAAACCCTGCGATGCTCGATCCCACTGACAACTTTTTGGACCCGAACCCCTTTCTGACCATGATGACTTCTCCACAACCCAACCTCAGTCATTGACATATGCCAGATTCTGTATGCGTACCAATGCTATAAAAGGAAATCTTTCCGATGTTTGCAGTGCAGCCCCTCGATGCAGTAATATGCAAGTCCTCCAGGAGCTTTCTGCTTCATTTGCACCTGTCACGGATTTGTGTAGGTTCACGGTGCTGCCCCGGATCCACCAGAGGTCAACAGCTTACCTTCAGAATCCGTCAAAGAGTGCGTGTGTGTTTGCCCACATTAAAAGAGAGAGCAAGAGTGATGGCCCTGGCTCAGAGTAGAAACTTTGCTCCACAAAGCCAGAATTCTGGTGCTGTTATACCACAACGGACAACACCCTGAGGTGGCTGTCTTCATAACACCGGCTTCACTTAGCGAAATGAAACTACAGCCAGTTAGCTTAGCTTAGCAGAGAGACTGGAAGCAGGGAAAAACAGCTCGCCTGGATCAGTCCAAAGGTAACAAAATCAGCATACCTGCATCCAGCAGGGTCAGCTTCCCTCACATTTTGTTGCACTTGGCAAAGAAGACTCTGGCTAAATATACGTCTTTAAGGAGAGAAAGTCATTCTCTGACGATAAGTACGGACCAAAACATTAATTAGCGTTCTGAATACACATACTGCTAATTAGAGCACATTGACTGCATCAGTCATTTCAGCAAGTCCCCCTGAAATTACCTACATAGTAATTATGATGGAAGCAAAAGAGGGAGGTATTTAACAGTACTGGAGAGAGATAAAGTTCATGGAGTTTGGGGTGGATGAACAGATCAACAAAATAAAAGATCTAGACATAATAGACAACTGTTCGTTTCCCATTGCGACATACTGTTATACATTTTTTTTCAGCTACATTATGTAGAAATTGGCATTTTGTCCGATTTGGCACCGCCCACTGTCACTGAATACAACACTGCTGTGGTAAATACAAATCCCATGTGTGTAACAATTTGTCAGATGTAATGTAGGTGCTGACTACAAGCAAAAATCATGACATCATAACACTGTATGTTGAAGTAAACATGTATGCAACGCTGTGATCCGACCCTCTCACCGAAGTTACACAGTGCAGAAACAAGTGATAGAGGGGTGGAGAGGCTGAGACAGTGACACTATTCACCGTGTTATGAGACACTGTACCATCAACATGATTTTAAAGCTGATATTTTAAGGGGGAAAAAAAGTTATGTTGCTTTAAAGCTGGACCCAGATCGTCACCACGAGAACAAAGCTTTCCTAACCTATCCAAAATCCCCCTTTTAACTATGGAGGTGAGATTTTGGCTGATATCCCATACAATTATACTTTTTTCAACTCATTCTAGCCAGCTGACAAAACCCACCGATCAGCAAATAAAATAAATTACTTTTTACTGTCAACAGGTAGCGTTGCATGCACATATTTAAAGGGGCATCTTATCAGCAGAAATGTTCATTTTAAGAAGACACTGTTATTTCATTTTATAGCTTTAATCAGCTAATTCAGATTACATGCTGAAATACTACACTAGAGTTAGGGGGTAGAGGATATCTGCCCTGGTCCATTATCAAGGCCCATATTCAGCATTTTTTCACTTATTATTATCAGCCATTTTTCTTTCAGATTGCTGATGAATTAAAATTTTTTTAATGAAGCGGCATCCTCCGCCCACAACCCTACCTGATCTGTAACATGTCACAATTAATAGCCGACAAACACTAATTAATCTGAATCTGCAAAGGTACAAGTAACTTAAGATATCAAATAAATATAATGCATCTGAAAAGGCTTCCGTGTTTCCATGTTCTCAAGGTATTTTGTGGTTTTATTTCAAAGACCTGGCGCAGAGAAATGTCCTGAAAAAATACTGGAAATGGACTTTGGATCAGCCGTCCATGATCAACACTTGTTTTGTTGCTTGACAAGAGGGCTGAAAGAAGCACTAGACAAAAAGTGCATCTGACCTCAGGTAAGCGTCCCACTCTTACTAATTCATGTTGAATTTTAAGTGACCAGGTAAAGAAACTTTTAGAACGTTGTTTACTTCCTGAAATTTCAATAATAAAGGCACAAGATATGGAGTTCAGTAGCAGAATGATGGTTAAGCACAACAAATCTATAAAATTGCTCATCTCACCTGTGTCTCAGTGAGCAGGCTCAGTGCATGTGGATGTAAAGGATACTGACATAAGGCATGTTTCCAAGTACACAACAACTTTTAAAAAGCTGTCGCTGCCATGCCAATACCACAGTTTTAGGATTGACAGAGTATTAAGGGCTTGTCGACATTTTCAAGTATCTGAAAAATAGGGATGTTTATTTTGACTTCCTGCCATTTTCCCTTTGTTTTTCTACTAATCACATCAGAATCTGACATGAGGACTAAAAGATTAGGGTAAAAGAAACACTGGTTTTCACTCAACTGTAAGAAAGAAGTGCATGCACGGAAATCTCGCTTTCATCTTTGTATCTAATGCCCATCTGTGGCTCTGAATCAACCGCACCAACTCGAGGCACCTACTGTACCGCCTGGCGTTTGTGTCAAAACCATTTTGCGAGATTCAAAACAGAACCTTACTGAGAGAAAACAGGTCTTTTGAGAAACACCTGTTGATTTCAAAGGGACTGTGATGCAATGGTCTTGGCTTGGCTCTGGACTATGAGGCCCTCTTTGGCTCCTCCACACGCACAGCGTTTATCCTATTCTACTTTCTCAATAATCCGCACTCAGTCGAACCACATGCTGTATGAATCTCCCTCAAGTGCTGACACATGTCCCTCTCGGCACACGTTTTTTCACTTCCCCTTCATAACTTCTAATTCTACAGAGGGAAACAGTTGCGCCAAATAGAGGTTTAGCACAAATCACTTGGAGTGAAAACAATGTGAGCCCCACAGGCCATTACCGATCAGTCTTAACAAATATTCACAAGCAAAATAAAGCTTGTTATTAACCGAGTAGTGAAATGTTACCTCGCGGCAATAAAATGACAGCACAGTGGAATCATTCAGGTTCGAGCGGATGAATGCCAGCTCAGTTTCACACTCAATTTAAGAAAGTTAAACCTGAGCAGTGCAGTCAGTGATGTCATGCTCATGGGCCACCCGTGTGTGTGATTCACCGGCCAAGACAGGCAGCAGGGTCCATACTTCTCGGGACCCCACTCCTCCTCCAGCACAGACGGACTCCAGGGGAGAGAGTGATGCCTTCAGTCAATCCAGACTAACGGGGAGGTCCCTCCATCATCTAACTTTTCCTGTCCACCCCTGTTAATTTTTCCTACTCCTCCTCCTAAAGGCATCCCCATCCGCCTGGGCAGATGTCCCTCTCATTTGGGCCTGACTGGAAAGGAAGTGGGGACATCTGGGGAGAAGGAGGACAGGATCCATGGAGGAAAAAAAACAAGAGGAGGAGGAGAGTGACTTTCCTGGAACACTGGTGCGGGGGTTTATACAGGTTGGTGAGCACCGCAGTAACAAAGCACATCCTCCGAGTGCACAGCGAGTTCATCTTTCCAATTAGACAAAAACCTAAAAGAGCTCTGACACATCTGCTTTGTGTTGTTCTTCACAGATTCTTCTATATTAAAAAAAAAATCCCTCCCTGTCTTGGACGTTTCAGCTTCACTGTGCAAGACTTTCACTTTCATCTGCTGAAGTCTGAGTTTTACACGTGTACAGGATGATTGTGTGACATCACAACTAGTCTGGAAGTCAGTCTCCGGTCCAGTAGGCGATCTAAACCTCTGCTATGTGGAAACTTGAGGCTTCCAGCGCGCATACATCGAGGATGGACTTTACTTTGAAGTAGGAGACGTCTTTTGTCCGGCAGTTAAAGTTTCATGTATTTGTTTGTGGAATCTTATGAGTCTTCAAACTTGTCTGAAAGGGATTTTTAATGTGTACCGATATAAAAAAAATAATAATCAGTGTTTAAAATGAATTGGTATTTATCAGTGGAATGGGAATCAGCTGTGGCCGTGTGGCGGTGCGTCTGGCTGGCACTGGTTCAGCATTTGGTGCGTAATTACGCGCCACGGATCCAGTGATTTCTGGTGTTTGTAACGCAAAAAGACAGAGTAACTTAGCCGCCAAACATCTGTAGTACTTACTGCTTTCTGGCGGTCCGTAGACCATGTTGAATTTGTATATCTCCTTGGCATAGTACTCAGTCTCGGTGTTGTCCTGACCGCAACTTTGCTGCCGATCCCTCCTCAGCTCCTCCAGTAGCTCCTTGGTGCTGTTATACAACGCTTGGATCTGATAGGGGATCTTGTTCGGTCCGAGGGACTGCGGGGGACTCGTCAGCCGGAGCTTGCTCAGAATCTGACCCCGGATCGCCTCGACCCTCTTCCTCTTCACATGGTCGATATCCACGGTGGCACAAGTGGACAGGGACGAGCTCAGAGTCGCGCAGTTGAGGAGGAGGACGAACAGTAAAGCCTTACCCAAATGCATCTTTTCTCTCTCTCTGCATCTGACTCGTAGTTGAAAATGTGCAAATATCACAGGCGAGGACTGCCAAGGTCAAGGTGTTTAATGAGCCTCTCAGATCACACTGATAAACGTCTTCCCTGCGAGCTAAATGGTGAAGAGAAAAAAACCCTCCTCACTCAGTTCGTTTGCTTGTGCCAGTCCCTTTTTTGTGTTGTGAGCAGAAATCCAACTTTGTGTTCGCCCATTAGACATGACTCAATTCAAAACGTTCCGAACGAGCGACAGGCTCTGTGTGAAATTCATCCGGCACAAATAAAAATCTGTAGGAGACAAAAAAGACAGACTCTTCTCTCGCATTCTTCTGCGCAAATCCAGCAGATTTAAGTGGTCCGGCAGCTCGGCATATCTCTCCTCTTGTGTGTCTCATTAAAAAAGAAAAAGCTCTTTACGGTCTCAGAGGAGGCAGACCGCAGGCTGTCAGGTTAACGAGGTATGCGCGACTTTTGAGCGGTCGGTATGGTCCCACATGTTTTTTATACCGCTACTTTCTGACGTTTGATGGAGGAGGGACCGCAGGCAGCCGACCGACCGGGGAGAGCCCGAATCATAACAAGGCTCAGTGCGAGGAGGCACCACACATCAACTGTGACACATGTGAACGACAGCCCACTGGTTTTATCCTCTCGCCACATGTGAGGCTGGAAAAAAAAAGTTTTGAGCTTTTAAACATTCTCGCTATTTTTTTCCCTCTTTATAAAGGGATCTGACGTGCGTTAGAAAGCTCTGATCTCGTCGTCCTTTCTTTGGTGTTAAAAGATTTTTATTGTGCCTTCAGTGGTTGATGTCTCTCCTGCTCGTCTACGGTCCTGTAACATGTTAGTGTTACTGGGTCGTGCCCCCTCTAGTGGCAAGTTGTGGCACTGTCTGAGTTCAACAAGTCCTCCTTTCAGTCCTTTATATATTAATTTTTTTTCTCTCTGAGTCTTATAATGTTGCTCATTTCCTCTGTTAAGATGTTTGATCTCTTCTTAAACAAGCTTAATGTCTGTGTTTCAGGCTGATCCGAGGGCAGCTGTTCAAAGGCAAATGTGGACCAAGACAACAGTTGAATGTAAGTCGAGGACCGTATATATTTAGGGTGAAAGTCAGTGTATACATTGTGTGTTAAAAGAGGGTTCACCTGAAGACCCAAAATATTATGCTTTGTTGTAAACACACATAGTGAGTCATAAAACATTACAGGTGTGACTTATGATGAACTAGAATGGCAGTAAGTAGAGTGCATACCTCCACCTAGGCACCGACAGTCCCCTTTTATTTATTCAAGCCTTATCCAGTACCTCCTGCGTTATTCCCTGAGAAATTAATGAAAATGTTGAGAAAACTATCCTATCACGCCAAGTTAGACCCGTCCTCCATCTGAGCGCTGTGGACAAACTGACAACCCAAACGACAAAAAAAAAAAAAAAACCCCGACACAGGTGAAAACACAACCTCATGACTACCTATACTTAATCTAATCATCTAGACGACCAACTGTTGTAAATACTCATTCTTTTCAAATAAAGATTGTACAAATGTGTTTTGTTTTTTTCTTCCTTCACATGACAAAATAATAGATGAAATGAAATATGCATTGTGCTTTACAGTTTGTAGGTGAGTTTAAGTAGTATTACAAACACCATCAGTGAACCTCCTCTTCATTACAAGTCATGAGCATCCATAAGACACTTGAACTTATCATTCATACATTCATTCATTCATTCAAAACACACCTATAATGTTTTGTGTTGATATAGTGCACCAGAAAGCATCGTGAGTGGATCATAATACACTATGAATGCCTCTATAACAAACTACTGATGTGGGCTTCATAGAAAGTTTTACCAAAAATTATTATTTGTATTAAAATATCTCTGTGGTAGAGTACAAAAAAAAAAGAAACCATAATCTAGTTTGTAGATTCCACACGTACCTAAAAACCCATAAAGATAATTTCTGCTAATTCACAGTTGCGTCCATTGTCCGCTCGTCTTCTTGCTCTGGAGCCTTCGCACAGAGACCCACACAATAAATATCCTGTTGTCAGAAGCTGCTCTCAAATTACAGAAATCCTTTCAGACTTCACATTCTGGCGACATGATTGCATTACTGTTCAAAAGAAGCAAAGTCTCCTCAGTGGGTGCAGATTTTTTCCCATGCCCTCTGCAAACCACAATCCACATAAAATCCATTTTTCTGCACTGATGTCTTAAAGGTCTATTTGCAGGCCCTTAAGTTATTTTATCTTTTTGATTCCCCCCTCCTCCCCCTCCACAGTCTGTTTTATCTCTATTCATAGAGCATATTCACATTCTCAGACCTATTTTAGGTCAAAGCTCACTCAACCACTGGAGGCCCCCGTACCCAAACATGGCGTCTGGCATTTCCCTGTGTTTGTTTTGCCCACCAGTTTGCATAGCAAGAATGATTTCGTAGAATGTCCAAACTTGGTAAATATTTGGCTTTGACTCATGAATCATATGCCCAGGTGCCTTTGTGTACTATATACAAACACATTTGATTCATCTTGTTAGTTTGCAGGAGTTAGAGAAGAATACACAGGCCCATATATTTAGAAAAAACAGGTTTCTTTTCTACTTTCCACTTTCCATGATACTTAAGATGCGAATGCAAATACATCTTTGAGTTTTACTCTTACTTCTTTTGTGGTCAGACATCTCCTTGGAAAATCTTAATGCGATCAATTTCAACATCTCTGTATCTGCTGAGGAACACTAAACGTTGTGTTTGTTAATCAAGCTCCTCTGTATCTGTTGTCTTTAATGATTTAGTCATAGGAACAGTGTCGTTTTTCTGTTTATTGTTATGGAACTGGTTTCCAGTAACGTCGCTCCAAGCTCTGGCTGAAATGTCTTCATTCATAACTTTGGCTCTGTGATGTGCGAGCGATCCAAACCCCAAAATGGGTGTTTGGGCTTTTTTTTTTTTGCATAATCCAAAAATGAGCGGGGAATGAGATGTCTTCATAGCCATTGTGAAGCTATTTTAGGACGAGCGCTGAGGTCACTGGTATCCCTCAGACACTTCCCCACAGTCCTAAATGCAACCTTTGATGGATTGTTATAACTCTCATGAAAGTGAAAATAATTGTAGGTTAGAGTTAAGGAAGATGTCTGTTTGTCTTTTGTTTTGTCATCTCTATTCTCGAGGATGATCTTCGTTTATCAAATCATTTTCCAGCTTGTGTGGCACGCCTCCATGAATACACCTTTACTTCATGTGGCGTATTTAAATTTCCTTTATGTTGATGAATTCTTGCTGTTCGCATCCCAACATTTGTCTACTTTGATGTTATAAAACAGTCGATTTGATCTGTATCTGTGTTGCTGCCGTTTACTGTCTCATCTTCAGGAAATCACTGTAATGTTGGCAGTTCTCCATTAAGCCAGCAGGTGATGCTGCTTAACAAACAATGTCTGCTGTGAGCTGAGACGCTCAACGTCTTAAACGCTTTCGGGACCTTGTAATATTAAAATGACCACTTTACTGGGTGCACCTGTAAAATCTATTGCAACACCATGCAAGAGCTCAGCCATGAATCATACATTTAAAAAAAATGATGATGTTCATATACAGAGAGGTATTGATCCAATTCCATCTAAAGCTGTCAGGTAGTGTTTATTTAATGCTGAAGGAAAGTGTCCGCCATTCAAGAGATTCTATAAATTCAACTACGATGTTTGTAAATATTACATTTGTCAATCCTCATCAAAGAATTATCATTTATGTGAAGCGTCTCATCTAGTTGGAGTTATTTCTGCAAAATTAATAAACAAGTGAATCAATTTCCAAATAAATGAAGTCCGGTTGTTCTAATCGAAAACGATCAGCGCAAAATCACCAAGTAAAGCAGACTAATTATTTTTAGTTGTTAAAACCTTTTAGCACAACCTAAATTTGATTGTCTACTTTACTTTCCTGAATTCTTTAAAGTAAATTCAACTCTTTAATAACGCTAAAATCGGTATTATTGAACTAACAAATATATGTACCGATCTAACAACAGGTAATTAATTTTTTTCCCAAACCACTCAGACCCTTTTACCTCCCAGCAGCTTCCTGTACACCTGATCTTTAAGTATTCAAATCGGTATTTGGAAAGAAAAAAATGGTCTTGGCACATTTCTGAGACAAAGCAATGAGTGAATCTGCTTTAGATAACAATCTACCAGATATCTAAACCACCTAAACCACCACCATTGTACAGCAGCTGTTCTTCCTCTTCGGTCAGATCTGAAATATGAAATAAGAAAATAGGCTGAATTCCACGAGCAGCTTTACCTCTAAATTGAGCTTCTATTTCCGTTTGTCCTATCAACTCTGTGTGGAGAAATACTGTAATGGGGACAAGGCCGCACACACACACACACACACACACACACACACACACACACACACACACAAAAACGCCAAATGGACTTTGTCTGGTGCACAGAAATTATGTCATCCGGCACACACACACACACACACACAAACACAGACTCACACACACATTGTACTGAACTGTCTGGGGTTTCCTAGACATGATCCCAGACATCACCATCACCATCAAAGTTCACTTTTACTCCAAGCGTCGTCCTCCAGTGATTACCTCACTGCTGGGTCAGGTTTTAGTGAGTCATTCTCCGGCAATCTCTCCGTCTCGCACAACACACGGAAAAGGAATGCAGCTTCAGACCAGAAGATGAAAACAAAAACACATGCTGGTAGTCATACGGAGGAATATGTCTTCCTTTTTCTCCTGTAATGTAGGTTACATTCCTGCTGACTGTACTTGTTGGAGTAGTCGCTGCATGAGTAGCCCTTAAACTCCTTTATTAGCACAGCGATCGGGCGACCAGTGTGTTTTCAGTGTTTTTAGGTTTTTAAAAGATTTTATCATGGTTCCACTGAGTAGACAGAGGTCACCGTCTCACCACATACCCTCAGTCTGACTGCTTAAGACCGGCTAGACAGAGTCAGACAAACCCTAAATACTAAGCAGCATCCTGCCAGATTTCCCTACTACAGCACACTGACAAGCCAGCACAGTAAAGTCTGCTTCGTCTGGGGGTAACAAGCCCATGAGTCATACTCTGGAGTCAGCTGGACAGGAATGCTAACAGGAGACCCCTAAAACCCACACCAGCGGAGACAATGATGTGTATATGTCATGGCCATACAACTCAAATGACTCATTTGATTCGTCCACCATCTGTGTTAGTCATCGTTGTCTTAAAACATGTACATAGGAAAGGAACACCGCGCCGGCTAGACAGGTGACTTAAGGTGAGATCACGTGGATCTGTCACACGCTCGTCTGTCACTTTGTCGTTGTTGTGTCTGAGGTTTGACGTCCTTATCTGGCTTCAGACTTCCAGTTATCAAGAACAAGCTCTCAGAGTGATTTCATGGCAGTTGTCTGCAGGGTTACAGGCTTGTCTCTGGGCTGCCGTTTAGTTTGAGGCGGGGGACAACTTTGCCTCTTGGCAGCTCCAGATGACTTCAAATTATGAACATTTGACAATTTTTTTACTCACCAATTTCACTGCTTGCTAGACACAGACGAGGCTCTCTCTCCTCTTCTTTGACTTTCCTGAACTTTCCGCTTACTGCCCATCATCTGTTGCCTGATGAAAACCAGCCTCTCCAGACCACACCGAGTCATGCCACGCTAGCACTTACTGACTCCTGTTTAAAAAAGAAAAGAAAAAAAAAACACTCAACAAAGGCAATCTAACACCAAAACAATGTCTCACAATGATTATAATTCAATATTCTATAAGGCTATCAATGACCAAAACTCGGGTTAAGTAAGCATTTTAGGACAAACAGGACAGGATTGAAGATATCTAGAATCAGGGTCAGGCAAACGGAACAAACTGGACTTAAATACAAACTAAACTGACGAGGAGATGCGTGACAGGTGTGGAGGGAAAGGCACAAGGCTGAGACAGAGGACAGAGACACAGGTGGAAAACATGGTGCAAACAGTGATGACACCACAGAACACCCAGAAAACACAACAGGAAGAGACAAGTGACAATAACTACTTCTCATTCTAGTCTTACCCTCACTGTACTTGGTGCTGTACGACCTGTAGCATGTGGTTGCTAAATATTAGCTAATGTTAGCAAACTTTAGCTAGCTATTGCTCTGTAACGAACTGTAATAAGCCACTTGGTTGACTCTGTGGCTCTTCTTCTCCGTGTTCCTTAAAAGTTACATGACCTTTGTACTGCAACAGCTCTTGAAATGTTACGTGACTTCTGCATTAGCCTGTTTCTGTGGAGGTTGAATGCACATAAATTAATGTGATAGAAATGAAATATGTGTTTTACATTTTGCCATTTCTGACAAATCCATTTGAAATGTGTTTTTTTGCCACTAGGGGGCTGAAGACCTTCAACCCAGCTGAGAGATGTGGACCCCTGACACAGCTAAGGTGTTAGCAAACAGGTACTCGCTAGCAGAAAACATGGAGGGACGTTGCCAACTGGTTGGAGTCGTGTTTCTGGCTACCTGATGAATGTAAGTCCAATATTCTTTTTTTTTTTTTTTTTATGTCTGTCTTTGTTCCCAACAACTCCTACGAGAAATCTGGGTCCCAGCATGCTAGTTTTTGAACTTTCTGCACCAGCTAGCTGCTAACTTTGTCTTTGAGCGGTCTGTGTACATCAAAGGTGGTTTGTTCAAAACATGGTTGATCAAAGTCAAAACACAGGCTACAGCAAATGTGTTGGCTGCAAAACAAAATTAGCTAAAAGAGGCTTAAAAGCCACAAGATAATTCTAATATAATTGACGAATTGAAGAAATGTGCTGAAAAAACACTTCATGCCCAAAATATTTAAATTCAGTTGTTTCTTTTTTCTCCTAAGAGAAAAAAAATGACCTTTGTCATTTGTTCTTCCTGGCTCTTTGGCCGGCGGGGTCGTAGCCATGGTCTTTGGCAGGCCTCTGTGACGGCTTGCTCCCATAAGACGGCATATTGTGGCAGTCTGATGTCACAGAGGTGAAGACTGTTCACTTTACATCTGGGTCTAAAGGGGTGCTGATCTGCTGAGTTAAGGCCTTTTCAGAAAGCAGAGGACGAGGTGTCATTGGGCCCCTGCATGAATATGAAATAGCGGCGTCCATGATGTTGATTCACACTCCAGACAAATACTGTCAAAGCTAAGGCTAAACACACTTAGCATTTTTTGATTAGCACTCAGTGGGAGTAAGACGGGAGAAAGCTGCTGCGCTCAGTGATGTTTTGTTGTGATTACTAATGGCAGGGTTTGTGCAAATGATTGATGGCGAGCGGCCGTCAGCGATTCCAGTTATGATTCAGCTCCGCTTTACCGTGTTGCCAAACCAGGAGAGATTCTTTTTCAGTGACATGACTTTCCTCATTTTCAGCATTGTTTTTATGCCGTTTTAAGCTCAAGTATACAACTTTCACCACCGTATTTACCGTTGTAGAGAGAAAAGGGAAGGAAAACGATCATCTTTCAGTCTTTTTCTCGAGGCTCATCCTTTTTGTGGAATTTTCAGAGAAAAACCACATGAGGCCTTTTTCCACTTCCCTCCAACTTTAACCCTCCACGCCCCCACCTCTCGATTCCCGTAAGTCTGCAAGTTGGATAATGAGGAAATTGTCTTTTGGAGTGGCGGCAGTGTTGGCACACGTGGCAGCGAAAGTGTCAAAATAATAGAGAAAACAAAAAGGAGCTTTACTGAAACCTGTCCAGTTAAAAACAGACCTTGGGCAGTAGATATGGAAGGTTAGAGGTTAATGTCTGATCTCTGGTTTGGATGAGGACAGTGATGGTGTGCAACAACTCTCACTCAAAGACACGGACACAATGTAGCTTTGTGCTCACACATACATTAGTAGCTTGCGCACAAACACAATGGTAATGTGCATGTAGGCATTCGCACACACACACACACACACACACACACACACTCACAGCACTGGCCAGGTTAGTTCTGGCCTCCTCATGCAGAGTCTAGACAGGAAGCTGGTCCATGCCAGATTAGGGATTTTCTCCCTCACACCCTCACACCACTACACACACACAGACACAGACACACATGCACACACACATATGCACACACACACACACACACACATGGTTACACTGCTGACAGTCATCTTCTTTCAGTGTGTCTGTGTGTATTGTGTGCCTGGATGTGTGTCAGACGGAGGGAAAAAGAAAAAGAAAAGGGGAGGTAAAAACAGAGGCTTGGTGACAGAGCCCTGTGTGTTTGAAGGTTTGTGTGTTTATGTGCTTGTCTGTCTTTGTCTGAACGAGTCTCCCACAAAATAAAAAAAACAACAACTCAGGCACAAAGGAACCGATTCTGTGTCAAGAGCCTTTTTTTACTCTATTACTCATTTTTCGGTGACTTTCCAACCATTGAAATGATGAGTGTGAGGCGCAGTGTGAAAAGTTCAACTTGTCCTTCCCAGGTACAGGGGCGCACCGCATCCTGTAGTGCTTAGCTAAATTAAACCGAGCCCCTACTGTTCTCATCTGCTCACCTGTAGCACCTGCCAGGCCCGGCCATGACCTTTGAACCCACACAGATGGGTCTGCATAATAAGACACGGGCACACACGGCTAAGTGCCATCTTGGACATGTTTGACGGGTAGCTCTATAGAAGCAGGAAAGTCTGAATACTGAATGTATTGCAATGCTAATGTGTTGACCTTTCTGAGCAGGTGAGGGCGTGTGTGAATGTGTGTGTTTCTATATTTCTCTGTGTGGGTTTGACTGAGCTTTTCAGTGTAGATACAGATGCTAATAGAAGTGTGTGCTTACTGTACACAATCTTTGTCTCTCTGTGCGTTGTTGGCCTGAGGCCAGTGGCCCCTGTGCCCTGTGTATGGCAGGCTGGGCTGTACTTTTCACTCTAGCTGTATGAATATGCATGGCCTCCTGGCTGGTTAGACATGGATTATGAAGAGCTTTCTTAAAAATTGTACACTGAAACTGTAAAATGACTCCACCTTGTCTCCAAAATGTCTTTGAATTGGCTGTTGTCAAAGGAAGAAAACAATCGTTGTTCTTTAAGAAATGGTTCAGTTTGGGGTGAATTTTACAGTTTATTTTACCAGATACTTTTTTACGACCCTGTGAATTGTGAATGACAACTTCTGTTTTTAAGAGGAGCTGCTGTGATTCCATATCCCTCTACGAATTCAAATGAGCAGGTTTACACAGATAAAAAAAAGGTCAACAAAATGGTAAAATAAAGAGTACATTTCCCCCAAAACTGAACCACTTTTAGTCTGACAGTATATTTTATCCATCTCAGGCCTTTATTTTTGTTATCTTGAGATAACGAAATAATTAACCCATTATCATGAGAAAACAGAAGAAGTTACATCTCATTACTTACAGTATAATGTGTATCAGTGATCAGCATAGGCATCGGCATAGATTTGAGCCAAAATCAAATATCCTTATTTGAAATCAAGGGAGGGGAAGAAATTCTTAGAACCTGTGGAAAAACTTTAAATGGTTTGCTTTAAAAATCCCAAACATCATCTGTATGTCACGGTCCTCTCTGATGAATCTAATGAGTTGTTTTCTTGTCATAAATGCCCTTGTTTATCTCTGTAACAAAATAAATGTCATCATGAGAAAACAAGCTTTGTTAACTTGATAATGAAGAAGTTACTTTTTGATCTGGAGATAACCGCAATGAAAATTAAATGCCAGCATGGCTGCTCTCAGCTTCCGTACACATGTGTTCCACATGAAAACATTAGATAAATGCAAAAAAGAAAAAATAAATGAGGTGAGTGCTGCACTGAGCCAGGAGCAACAATGAATGTGGGGGTTAAAAATCAGGTGCTTAAGGATAAGGCCAAAAAAAAAAAAAAAAAACATTGACTCTCCAGCTTCCTTTAATGGAGGTCCATGTTACTGGTTAACATTCTATATGGGTGTTAATATTTAAACGCCCTGTGAAGGTTTATCTATAAGTTAATGCGTAGAGGATTGTTTTTATTATCAGAGTGCCTCAGCTTCTTTGTTAGACTCCATCACAAGTGAGCTGGACTGTCACTGTTTTTTTATTTCTGCTTTTACATGAAATATCTGCTGTTGACACAAAGCAATCCAAATCCTTTTTTCATTATATACGGTTTAAAGCCCTGTTTTTAGCTGTCATCTCCAGCCAAGTCCTTCTGCTCGACACCGCCTGAATATATGAGCATATTTACACCTTGTCTTTGAGAATATATGACGTATGTGCACTGGCCACTGCTGCATTAACAGTATATTTCATCCCCTTCTTGGTTCGGTCTGTGAAATGGTCCTCTTCATTTCCCACATGAGTGGTTTTCTTATCATCCAGGCCCCCTCTCGCCTGCCCCAGGTGCTGAGTTAAAGTCGATAAAACACCCAAATATTCTGTTAAACATGGACGGCCTCTGCCATGTGGCCGCTCCCTGCAATGCCTCTTGGGTAATTATGGTAATAACTCAACCGTCAGAGGCGAGGCCAGAGGCCCCGGGATGACGAGGTCAGACCAGAGAGCCTGAGACGAGAGAAGGAGCGGCGGCGGAGGAAGCGGGAGGTCAAGGTGAAGCGGGCGGGGCCCCCGCGTCGCTATCCCATAAACCCTTGCTGTCACATCAGAGGCCGCTGGATGTATGTGGACATTCCCTCTGATCTGTCCTCCTCAACAATCAAGATGCTGATGAGGGATGATGACAAGTGTTTGAGCAGCTCGGTTATTTGTGCGGCCTTGACTGACAGACGCCTGGCTGTGTGGCGGGCAAGAAGGTCAAAATGTGCCTCTGTTTGGACCGTCGGACCGACCGAAACTAGAGATTACTAATCGCTGTGAGACATTTTACTGCAAATACTGATGTGGTTTTGAGAAAACAGATTGGGCAGTCCACCTTATTATTATTATGTTTTTTTTCTGTCTTTTATTGAGACGGTCAGAAAATTGAGAACGGCACAGGACAAAATGTTCTGGCGGAATCTGATCCATTACGGGTACACGTGGTCCCAGAGACGGAGGTGTACACCATCACTTTCAGAAATTAAAACCGACTTCTTTGTATTCTCTGTATTGTCTGACCTCTCGCACACTCTGACGACAATCTGTTGTATGATGAATAACCGAGAAAGAAACGGAGCAGACTCAACTTTTGCATCAGTCGAGCCGTCTGTTCCTGTCCAGCTTTGAAAGAAATGTAAATGATTGACCTTTTTTTTTTTTACACCTTGTAGTTTTTATACCGAAACACAGAAAACATTATAGAGGAGAAGCTTTCAGATTAATGCTTTTTCAACTTCTTAACTTCTAAAGTCGGAGTTAGACAGTCAGCACATGTATGGAATGCTTATCTTCAAATTGCATATAAGTCTATTTGTCTTTAGATTTACAAATGTATTTCACCCGTCTGATTAACGCTCACATGCACCCTCATTACAGTATTTTATTACCTCCGCCGAGGAGGCTTTGTTTTCACCCGTGCCTGTTGTTGTGGTCTGTCTGTCAGCAGGTTTACATAAAAACTACTCAACCGATTTCAGTGAAACTTAGATGGAGGATGGGTGTCGGCCCAGAATAGACCCCATTAACTTTTGGTTTGGATCTGGATAAAGAGATCTATGCAGTAATGTTTTCACTTGCTTTAACACTGTTGTTCATTTCTCAGGGTATCATGCATGGATATTGATGAAAAAAGGTGTATGTAGGTGGCTGAATGTGTATGTTTTGATGAAGATGAGCTAAAATTATGGTTAAGCAGTTACGGATGGTTTAAAATTTAGAGTAGTACGGGGCTATCGAGTCTGATACTGGATTAGTCTTGATGAATTAAAGGGGAATGTTGAGCCGTGGCAGAGGAATTGTCTCTAAGCGCCACTCTGCTACTCTGAGCTCTGTTTGTTTTATGTTTTCACTTGTTTTTATTATAATGCTGACTGAGGTGAGACTAGATAGAAACAAGTTAAAGCACACAGTGACTCACTCGCCGTGTTTCGTGTGTGTGTGTCCGTGCGTGTGCGCTTGCGTGTGTGTGGCCAGAGCCTTTTCTTACATAACCTATATTTAGACTCAACGTTATGCTAGATGAACAATGACAGAAACACAATATTCCCCCATATTCTATCCAAATTCTGGTCGGGGGGGGGGGGCGGACCACAGGAAAATGTTACCATTCAATCACCATTTTGGCTTCTTCAGCATTTCTTCATTTCCTTGAACCTTAGATTTTCCCTTCTTGTGCTACTCCTTCATCACCCAGGCCAAGGCTTTTGTCGAGGTCATTCCAGTCTCTTTGCATAGAAATATCCTCCCTTAAAGTATAAATTTGATAGGAAGTGGAGAGAAGTGACAAGTGTAATAATTTCCAGTGACACACATCTCCATTCGGACCGAAGTTTAATGTAAAAGTGATCAGCGCCAGGGGCTATTATCGCAGGCATCCAGATGTCAGGGAAAATGAGAAAGCTGCATTCAGGGAAAGTGTGAGTAAAAATCTAACACCACATTGCAATGAATAACCCCATATGGCACCAGGAAGCTCTCCACTTAAGTCTAAACCAGTATTAGTATTGATAGATATGATCGCAGCCTTAATTTGCTCCATAGATCATAATTCTCAGGTATATTTTTTTCTGTTTTAAAGCATGAGCAAGTGCCAAGCCTTTGAATATCCCAGTTCAAACCCCATCAGTTTATTCCTGCCCCGCTTTATTGAACCCCCATTCGTGCTTACGTAGTTACATACTGTAGTTTATTCACTGCCATCCACCCCGCGGTTCATCGGGACCCCTGACCTGCAAACAACTATAAATATTTATTTGCGTCGGCTTGTCTAAAAATAACTGTATTACAATGGAGTGTCCTGGAAGAGGTCCAGGAGAGTTGTGCAGCGAGCAGTAGTCAGCATTCAGGGTCCGGCCTGCGTGTCCAGAGAGAGATAGGGCAGTGTCAAGAGGCAGACATATTGATAGCTTTGTGGTCAACAGGAAAAAAAGTCACTTAGCTGGGGATCCTTTGGGTCCAAGGATGTATTTCGGGAACACGCAGACGGAAACGAGGAGCACTTTTGGAGTGATGCACAGCGGTTCTCCAGTGACATCCATAAACACTATCCCCGTCCCTTTTTACAACATCAGAGTCTTGAATTTTAAATGGAAGCAGCGATTCCAAGGTTAGAAATATTATAAACTGTGGATCAGTCCAAGTGTGGACAGAATAGACTTGAGATATCCCCCTTGTATATTGATATTAGCAGCAGTTCAACAGCAATGGCTTAATCTATATATCATTTATATGCAATAGTCATCATTCGAGGTTTAGATGCAGGGACATGTGGGGGACTGATAACAGATGATGCATACATATAATTTGTGGTTGCTTGTACTTTTCAGCAACAATAATACTTATAGGCCTCATTCTATAAGCTCCACAGTGAAGAAACCCTGGTCCACAGTCCAGTTTTTGCCTTTCAGATCGAAATGAAACAGTTGATGAGGTCTAGTAAAGCACTGATCTTTCTTCAGATTGTTATATTAACAGATATGTAAGACCCAAAATGTGTAAGTGAACATGAAGGTTAAGTTGACATAGTTCTCCCAGCCTGAGCAGACATCTAGGTTTTTTTTTATTATTTACAATCCCTAATTTTTTCTAAGTGCTGTATCGTAGGTGTATCTTAAACGTGTCTTTATTTATTACTTACTTACATACAAACAGAGCAATTAGTTTGAACTGTAGGATAAGAAAGCTTCAGGTGAAAGTGTGGAAGTGCAGCAAAAGAACACACTTTACAAGTTGCTGTCTTGCCTTTTTTGTTTGATTTGAGACTAAAATATATCCAACCTACGGACATGTTGAGTCAGCTTACTGTTATGTTCACACACAGTTGCAGACCGTCTCATGTTTAGTTACACTCCGCTCACGGTCCAGCCCAAGCTCCAGCTTTACTTATAACTCCGGGAGACGAAATAATGTGGGACGACTGGATATCTCTATAAAACAGTTTAAACACTAATTAACTGATTCATTTGTGGTACAGTACTTAAGCTATGGGTTCAATTTGCATAATTAGAAATGTGTGATTTATTAAAACATCAGTCTGTGGAATCAGGATCAGAACGTGCATCCGTGATAGGATGGATTACCAGTATACGCACCAGATTCAAAAACTGGACTGGATTGGTCACAACTTCAGTTTTATAATAGTTTTACTATGTGGTCAAAAAACTATGCAGCTCAATTAGGTCCTGGACAGGTGAAAATGGTTGTTAAATGTTGTCAACTGCCTAAAACAGACATGAATGTATTTCTATGTAACACACAAGCAAAATAAAGTTGTACTTTCTAAGAATCTGTAAATTAGAAGAAGACAAATAGGCAGTAAATATCAACATATGAATTGTATTGATATAGCTGTGTGTTGGAAGGTGTTGCACAAGTCAGCTGGGACTCATCCTGTAACTGTAAGCAGTCATACTTGAGTAAAAGTAAAGATATTGTGTTAAAATGTAACTTTGGTAAAAACGTACTTGGTTACATTCCCTCACTGGCTGCAGTAACATTTGATGGGCACACTGAGTACTTTGACATGTGAAGAGTTAAACGATCCCAGAGCAACAGCTCAGACTGAAGCATGTCGGCTCAGAGACAAGCCGATTGAGGCTCAGCTCTGTGGCGGATTATTCTATTGTCTTCGTATTGTCTTCATTCTTTGTGCCAACGCTGTGTGCCAGTCAATATCAGACTGTCTGCCAGTCTGCTTCAGTATGAGACACCAGTCTCACTCCGCAACTTGTGCCTCTCCTCCCCAGTCCCTCCTTCACCCCCAGAATGCAATAAATGTCCGGCCATCATTTATTTTAATTCACTCCCCTCTTGCACAGATGAAATGGATTCGTAACCTTGTAGGACAAGGACGTGCATGCCGTCTGCCGTCAGTTGCTGAGTTATTCTCTATTCTTCTAGCATAGAAAGAGAGAGAGAGAGAGAGAGAGGGGAGAGAGGGAGAGGGAGAATGAGAGAGAGCGAGAAAGAGGCCCAATGATGAAGAGAAATAGTCTGGCATGCAAATTGCCGGCTGCCATGTCCAATGAGGAGGCCTGGCGGAGATTGTCACCGTAGAAACTCTGGACAGGGTTAACGAGGCTGAGGGAGCGACAGAGTTTAAAAAGACAGCAGCAGTGGCGGAGGAAGGGAGGGAAAAGAGTGTGAAAAAAAACTCAAGAGTGTGATTTATTTGCCAAATCAAGGCACGATGAGTGGATTATGGCTAGCCTAATGAGAAAGAGTGTTTAGGGGATAGCTAATTGGACGTGACCAAGGAGGAGAATGCTAAGAGTGGGTAGAGATGGGGATTGGGTGGTGTACGTCATTCGGCCAACAGTACTCTAACTCTGTGAAAGAGTGAGGACAGGTGTGTCGGGCTGCAATGGACGATCGATTCATCTGTGGATAATTCTCTCAATTAATTAGGCTATGAAATATTAAAAATTGACATTCAGAATTTATCAATCCATAGTGATGTCTTCGCTTTGCTTGATTTGTCTGACTGACAGCAAAAAAACTTAAATATGTTCGATTTACTTTCTTGTATCACACAGAAAAACAGCAAATCATCACATTTGACAGGCAGGAACTTGGGAATGTTTGGAAATGTTTTGCTTTAAAAAACGAATCAAACAATTTATTCAATTATCAAAACAGTCGAACGGATGAATGATTCTCTGTGATCGCTCTCCTCCTGCACGACACCCTATCTACGTTAAGTTTTAGTTTGTTTCTTTTTTAATCAGAACAAGATCATCTAATCAGTATCACATGAGCGTAAAGAGTTAATCATCATTTCCAGCACGGCACATATTGGATATGTGGCTGTTCCTTCCATCAGTGGGGTTTTTTTTTGCATTTATTTCTCCTTACTTGCTTCAACTATTTGTGTAATCATTTTGACATTTTTCGGCATCCCTTGCCTGTGTGCTCTCCTGTATGTGAATCAGATCTACAGATTACAGATCGACTCATAATACCTCATCATATTCCTGATTTCTGTGAATCGTGTTTGAGTTCAATAAATTAGGGAAAATCAAGAAAATCTATAAAACCGTCCTTTCTTTTCAGGTAATAAAATGCAGCCTGTGCTTCCTCTAGTCGGGTCATGACTAGACATCCAGCATGTAACGCCCACTAGAGGGTAGTATTTAACTACAGGCAGCATTTAAAATGTATTTAATTTCCTGCTATACATGCTCTATCCATTGCCTGCATGTCTGTTTAGTTTAGTTAAGGTTACATTTTTGTTTCCATATGTCTCTTAAAGTGTTTACGCCTGGATTTAACAGCTCACGGAGGTGCGGTCGACCTTTGTTTGAGTCAAAATGATTTGATAAACAAATCCTCCACTTTATTCATTTCACTTATCCCTAATGTTTGGAGTGTAGCGGCTCCTAATCGAGTCAGAGTCTCAACATGATGTCCGGTAAACAACAGTGAAGCAGCGCAGGGTTCTTTGTCAGAAACAAAACTACTTCACCTAAAACTATCGCCTGCCGAACGATGCGCATATTTTCTTCTTGTGATCATGTCGATACATTACATCGCAAAGCCACATTTTTTGGTAAATTTTCCTGACAAAAAAAAATCACAAAATTGAACAAGTTGTTGTGAATTTAAGTAGACGAATAGCCTAAATTTTAAAATGAATTGCATGGATCTGGAAAGAGTAATTTAGTAAGAGGCAGCAATTTATTTGACGTATTTTAAGAAACATGATCCAATTATTGTCACTACCTGCTGCTTTTAGTTAAATGCAAAGATTTTTTAACAGGATTTGGTTTAAGCTTTGGACATATGCCATTGCTCATTCTTCCTTTGTACAAAATAGTACACACTTTTTGATTTAGTAGATATTATTTCTGCCTTCTTAGACCTAAATTACACAAGAACCTTTTGAATTTTATTCAGCATTTGATTTCCACACAAATAGTTAATTAAATCATCCTCTCACTGCTCAACATTTTAAAGCCGCCAGTTTCCTTTTCTTTCCGCTGAATGTACATCCTCTTAGCGATGACATTTCCTTTGTGTGTCCACTGAAGTCCTTGGAGATGTTTATGTTGCATCCATTTGATCGCCGCAGCGTCTCCCTCATTTCATGAGTGCAGCGGCATGCACATTCGAAATGGGTTGGGACACAAATGGGATTAATGCTTGCGAGACATCTCCTAAAGCGTTTCCACCTGTAATGTTGTTTGCAGACGCACTAAATGAGACGTCTCAGCAGGAGCGAACGTCTCCGTATGCAGAGCTAACTGAGGGAGGCCCGCGCCAGGCTGCACTGTGACCCTCCTGATGCAGCTCCTACGTTCTGGCTCCAATTTCGACAGGACACAGCATATAGGGAAAGAGACAACATGGGAAATGTGATTACACGGTTGCCTAATGTAAGGGAATCTCATTTGTTTTGTCGGCCGTTTGATTGTTCCTCTCTGCGCCGGCAAATTCAGGAAAATACAATGCAGATGTGGATGAGGGCGAGCAGTCACTCTCACCACCCGATCTGAGGAAGCGTGTTTTGACATTGAAAACCTCAAACTGTCAGGAAAAAAAAAAAACATTTTAAACAAAGCTACTGTGGATTTACACAGGATCTTGACACACAGACGTATGAACACACACATCGGTCTAGAAACAATGACAAGTCAGGGATTCTTTTTTCCTTTTCTCGCGCAGTGCAAAAATACGTCATGCTCTAAACATAGCTGTAAAAAAAAATCAAATCTAAAAACTGGTCTCAGGGAGAGCAGACTGTGGCCACAGTGCAGGATTATGACGTAAGGTGTCTATTAAAGGAAAAGACTTTCCTAACCAAGATGAATGAGTGATATCGAGCTCTGGCATGACAAACGAGGGCTGAAGTGTCGCAAGTGTTTTATGACGGCCCCTAGGGTCCTTATCTCCCATAACCCCTGACCCCTCGACCTTTTTAAACCACAAGGGTGATTACAAGTGGCCGGCCAATGGAATAACTGCTATACTATGGTGCCGCTCGACACAACCTCACAATGTGGTGGAGCCAGTAACTTCTTATCATAATAGAACTGCGAAGACTCGACGATTATCATCTCCCACTATTTTGCTAATGTATTAATCATTTTGAGTGATTCTCTAAGTAAAAAAGTCAAACTTTTTTTGTTCCAACTTCTTATATGTGAATTTTTTCTGGTTTCTTTCCTCATTTGTGACAGTTAACTGAACAAGGGCATCACGTTGTGTGGCAGCAAGGATCAGAAACAAAAATACGTTTTTTCTTCAACAATTTTAGGCAATTTAATGGCCGGATCATATGTGGTCAGACAACATAATTATTGTATGGATATGTTATATTATGTATACAGATTTCAGTATATGCTGATCACATCTATTATCTTATGAACAATAACCTTTTCCTGCACATGTTGTTAAAAAATGTTCAGAATCAGTTGCAGACCGTTTACACTGCAGGTACTGATGGAGAGCAAAGCATTTGTTCTCATTTGTTAGTTAACATCACTTGATGTAAGATATTTTTCAGAACATTTTAAACAAATTATGCTTTTAAAATTTCAAACATTGTGGGCTTTGGGAAACTACACTTTTTTCCATTTTCTCACATTTCATAAACACTAATCAGTAAAAAAAACGAATCTACAATAAACATGATAGTTAGTTGCAGCCCTATTTTATAGTACTATATAGAATTAGTATCATAGGTACATTGACTGGAAAGCAGATCAACTTTTGTGATATAAAACCATGATGCACATCAGCTATTTTGCAGACAGAAAAGACAGATTTGGTCATTACGTACGAAGTTCACTTAATGTACTTATAATTTAGACAAGTTGCCTCGGCTTAAAGTAAGAAGACACTAAAAAAACAAGTCAAAATTGAGGACAATTTAATTTATAAGATTTAATATTGTCCAAATGAATATTGTGTTTATTAAAGGAGCCATTTGAAACTGAATCACATTCTCAGAGAACCAAATTGTATTTTAAATGCTGCTAAAATGTGTGAAACTTTGAGCCCACAAACCAGGACGACAGTGTGAAAAGTGGCGGGTAGCTCTTAGTTACCCTCACCGACATTTTTAACATTAAAAAAAGGATGCTTGTTTTTTTGTAAAAAGCATCGTTTCACGAGGAAAACACGACACCTGCAAAAAAGTTTGATATGAAGTTTAAACGTGTACATTAGTAAAATAATAATTTAAACCGGCGTTTCTCTGCTGCATATGATGTGTGCACACATGACTTCTGTTATCAGGGGACCGTGAGGTGGATGTGGGATGCGACGTGTCCCGTCTGCTGCTGCCTTAACCGGTCAGCAGAGCGATGAGCAGAGGTCTCACTCACTGCTCACCCTCCACACCTGTCATGTCACCAACTATGATATCTGTTCCCCGTGGGACGCATAACTGCCTAACACTGGCATTTTTCACTGAAGGCTCTGACAGTCAACAGCAGCACTGACGGTTAAAACCCCGGGGCAGGTTGTAGTTTATCGAACGGCACTGAGGTGAAAGAGCAGCTGTGTAAAGTGGAGTGGGGATGAGTAGATTTTTTCCAGCCTTTGGGTATCATTTTAGGATACATGTAAGAGTTCTGTAAAGGTGTGATCTCATTGCCGCAAGAGCACAAGAGATAAATACATCGGGTTGACTTTTGCCCTGCTGCAGCTCATGATTAGTTGTTTGTTTACTGACAGGGTGAATTTTGGGTGAGGACAGGTAATTGATGTACACATGTGCTCCAAGCGAAGCCAGCTCCTGGAGATGTACATCACTTTTGTCCGTAACATTGCAGTCCGAGATTAGTGCAGGGGTCCCCGGGGTCTCGCTCGTCACTCCATTTCCTAAATTGACAGCTGGAGAAACTCTATTCCACCGGACGTGATAAACGACACTGGGCGTTGGAGGAGTGTGTCGCAGAAGAGAGAAAGGAGTGATAAATGGGGGAGGTTGGGAGGAATCAGGGCAGATGAAAGTTGTTGGGCACTGAGAAATGACTGACAGCTCATTATGAAAATCCGAGAGGGGAGTCTAACTTGTTCAGGCCGAAACCATCTCCCGTGTTTTCTTTTCTTTTTATTGACTCAAACACACTGAATTCACGAAGGTCTACTTATATTGAGGCCTTTAATTGTCTGTGACTGAGTTCTTACCAGCTGTTGAGAGAGCCACAGATAACAAATTCAGGAAGATTCCAGGCAACAACAAATACTGAAATGTAGATTTAAACATTGCACATGCTCCCTGATACTAAAGCTGTTTCTCCTGTTTATGTACTATATCTGTTTTTTTTTTATTACTTGCTATTCAGAAAACCAACAGCGGGTGTTTTCCAGACCACGTGTTGACCCCATGGTTTTAAAAATAAGGAAGTATTATTTTTGATGGATATATTATTATATATATATAATTCCAGGAGAAAATTTTACCTCATTTTCAGATGCTCTTTTGTTCAATTTCTGACCTCGGGCACATTTGCACCAGACATAGGTTACTATTTTGGCGTGACACCGAAATTTCCTGTCATTTTTCCTTATTCTCTACAGTATAACCCCTTTGTCATTTACGTTTATAGCCTATATAAAGCTATAAGTCACCCATCAGGACATTAGAAAGCTCAAGAGAACCCTCGAGACTGCCAGTTGGCATTGCTTTATTGGGTATTTTCCCTCAGTACTCTTACCAGCTTCTTGCAACCTCACTCAATTTAGTTGTTTTAGCCCCCTATGGCCGTGTTGCTGATTTTGAATAAGTGCTCAGGGCAAGAGGGGTCAGCTGCAATTTCAGCCGTAGCTAAACTGGTCTATTCTAATGTGAGATCTGAGGTGACTTTGACTTTTGATTAATGACAGTTCTCCAAAGGACATATCACCGGGAAAACTTTCCACAGCACGAAAATCACTTCCAGTAAAAGAAGAAAACATCTATATCTTTATGCATACAGAATTCGGCACTGACTGACTTGCATTCAATGTGAAATAATACCCAGGTGCCGTTACAGGAGGCAAACACTGAAAGTGTTTGTTATTAAAATATTTGTACTTCTTGGGCCCCAAAGGCCCACTATGCCTTTCTCACTTATGCATATTTCCATTATAGTGACATCAAGCAAACAGAGAAATGCTGCTGCTGCTGCCGCCGCCTCTCTACTCTGCTCTTCTCTCTCTCGAGTGCTTCTCTCACAGGCTGTGAAAACAGCAGCCCCAGGGAGTATTCGTATCCCATGAGCCCTTGGGGCAGAAGGCCTGAGGACACGCTATGGGGATGTATTGAGGGGTGTTGTGGGAGCGAGGAGAGCTGCACATCTCAATATGAATACTATAGATAAATGTAAAGAAGATACAAGATGAACAGAATGGGCCCATTTGGGATTTTAGCAAAAGAGATTCAGAGATAATGAGAGCAAGCAGAACCAGCAAATGATACATAGATGAGCTACTAGAGTTTGACTGGTGAAACACTGGAAAATGACACATTTTTAAATTAGTAGAGATGAATAGACTGTTTAACACATTTAAAGGCTTTCAGCATATTAGAAAATGCCAAAACATCCCATGACAAGGCCTTTTATCACTGACAAACAAGAGATCATGTCCTCACTGATATTGTATATTGTACATTGTGTGTTATATGCCATATAGTGACATCAATCAATGGCTTGTTATGACATTGTGAAGTTATGATCTCATAAATATGCATAAGATTGAATGGTGTCTCTTAATAAAAATACCATGAAAAATGAAGTGAAGCAGCTGAAACACAAAAATAATTTATGATTTAAAAAAGATATACATACAGTATATTATAGTTGAATACTTAGTTTTTACTAGATGTTCACTAGTCGATATTCAAGAGATATTAAATTTACCAACATATTCCTGTCAATGTTGAGTTGAACTCACTTCCCATCTGCTGCGTCTCACCCGCTGTGCGTGCGTTGTTTGTGATGCAGACCGGTAGCTTCAGTAAAAGTTCGACTGTTGGATTGTGGGACAAAGGTCTGTGTGTCTGTACTCTCCTGTATGATCTTATTATCTGTCAGCCAATTTAACAGAGAGGCCTTTGGGGAGTGACAATGAGGATGTAGGGGAGGAGGAGGGGACGCCCTCACACACACACAGCTGCACATACACACCTCTGCTCTAATTCACACTGACCTCTGCGGCCTCTCCACAATGCCTGTTTTCGTATTTGATAGAAAAATCGATAGCCTTGCTGGCAGAGAACAACCCCGATGAAGAATTAAAACAAGGAAAGTGTTGGTCGCGGTCAATCATTTTTCTGTCCACTAACACCACAGTTACTGATGCTATGATGAATAAAGGTTGTCTGCCTTTCAGAAGCTTGTCATCATGAAGCGGGACGAGATGAAACTCAGACGTACGTAGATGTAATAATGACATTTGGGTCCATCCAGGGATTCAGTTTAAAACTGAAGTTTTTCGACATTTGACAAAAAGACCTTGGAAAGGAGAATAAAAGGATTTTGGTAATGGAATATACTGACACTTTTTTAAATGTTGAGCCATTAAGGTATTACATTTTTCTTCAAAGCTGTGAATCATCTTCATCAAACTGTGCAAGCTGTGCTGAAATTAAAGCACACGGTTACAATACTATTTCTCTCTTGTTATGCAGATGATACTCAACTATACTCTTTGACAAAAACGTATTGTTACAGATTTAATTTTCTCTCATTTCTGACTTCTCCACTCGGAGGTTACTTGGATATCTCTTCCTAATGGGAAACCACACACTTCTAATATTGAAATCATATTTGCTTCTACTAACCTGGGTTTTGGTGCACAGTAGTAGAGCCATAATGACATTGTAATTTAACTTCATGTCGTCTTCTAGATCACTGCTGTAACTATTTTAATCTATTCTGCATTTTTAACTTATACTTAGTTTTAACTTTGTGAATTGTAATAATCCAAAAACCACATATCAGCTGATACTAATGAGAGATTGTTGTTATGCGTCCTGTCTGTTTTCTTTTGTCTCTGTACGAAGATACAAATAGAGTCGAAAATTTTACAGGGGAAAAATAATCTTGTCAGTGCTCTTTGGTGCTCTCTGGGGAATTCTCCTTAAAAAAATAGACGGTAGCCCTTTTTAGATAGAAAAGGTGGCACATTTGCTCCAAGGTAAGGGCGGCAATGTGCCGGCCTGTCTTTCTAAAACAGAGGCGTAATATTCCTCCTTTACCAAAAGCCGCCACCAAGGTAGGCGTAAACATGTGACGTGACGTAAAGCCCGAAGTTCGGCTGTGAACAGTGGCAACGAATTTGTCTTCAAAATAAGAGCTTTACATTGCACCCCATTTGAATTAAGAACTGGGTTCTTAGCGGGGGGCTTTTAATTTGAAAGTAGCAACCGTTTCTAGCTTGCCGCGACAACAACAAGCGGACACACAACCAAACAGCTACAGAGACCGAGGAGACGCTAGCATCTCCTGGATCTCAGCGGCTGTCCAGTTGCTCATCTTAATCTCCGCGGATGAAGTGATGGACTGGCTGTGATCAGCTGTGTCTTGGTTTTAAAACTCCCCGGCTGTGGGTCGCACAACAGTGCAGGTCATCGACACCTCTGCCCATGTTATGCAGGGGCCGGCACATTGACGCCTTGGACGTAGATAGCAGACGAGGCGGAAATAAGTGTACCCTCCGAGGCGGCAAGCCGGCGGACCAAAACAGACCCCCAATTTGCCGGCCTCTGTCTAAAACCGCGGACCTAGCCACCAAAAGGACGGGCAAATTGGCGGCTTGCTGCCCTGTCTAAAAATGGCTAGTGACAAATGCAATTGTCCATAAATGCAAAATGCTGTCCCCTGTTTATATTTGTTCTGATATGGGCTGCAGCCTGTGGGCAGTGGGAGTGTAGCTCTCCAGCTAATAACAGCACAAAGGTAACCTGCACAAAGCTCATTCCAAAGCCAGAGTGAGTCTGGGCCTGGCCTTTTCCCTGCTGGCAAACCGAAGGAGACAATGGGGCTGAAGAGTATCAGCTTTCTATTGCAACAAAAGTACTGTTCCTACAATAGTAGCTTACAGTGTACATACTTACCTGTTCCCCTATCAACTAATGCAAAATAACTTCACATTTTGAAAAGTAAACCAGTCTGGTGTGCTGAATTTGAGCTGAAGATTGAGCTCAATCCTCTCTGTCTAACAAGCAAGCCACACTGACGACCACTGCAGGTTATCCGAGACTTGGAGCGAATAGTGGTTTTGTCAATTTGTGCATTTATTTTTGTAATTCACTTGGTACATGGGGCCATGTTTGAATGTTGTGCTGTACAAACTAACATAGTTCACCTTTAAATTACTTGTTTAGCATTTTTGTGCTGATATTCCTTTTTAGACATATCTGCAATTAGCTAATATCAGCTGATGTATCACCACCCCTGGACTTTATACTATGTCAGCTAGCCATAAAATGTGGTTGCAGTTATTTTTTCCAAATGTGGCCGTTGGTCCAAGGTCAAGCAGCGTAGACGGGCCTCTCTCATGCCAGTCTTGAGGCCATTCCGAACAGATGTTGGCACAGCCAGCTGGACATGGCGACCTTGAGTAAATCTCAAAGGGGTCTTCTTTGGCAGTGTGGGCACCCAACTCTCCCCCTGGCAATGGAGACCCAGTGCAGCAGGGTATAAGCAAGCGATATATGTGTGTGTGTGTGTGTGTGTGCTTGTGTGTGTGCGCGCGAGCGTCTACAAACCAGCATTGTGTGTCATTCAAGCTTCAGTGAAAAGGTACCAGTGAATCAATCACATGCCCTGTGTAACACCGCACTAAATGAAATTCAATGGACTGATTGAGTGAGTGATGGATGATTCACATACATACAGCCAGAATTAAGTGATGGAGAAACACTCAGAAGGAGAGTGGAGGAGGTGAGGGTTGGTTAGACCTCTGAGGACTGCATGTGGTGGGTCGTTGTGTGTATGTGTGTGTGTGCGCACGTGTTGCTCTGCGTGGACCAACAAAATGTATAGACTCTGAAGGCTGAGCGCCCTGAGGAGTGGCTGTGTTCGTACCCCACATCTGCCATCCCAGGATGCAGCAGAACATCAGTGTGTGTGTGTGTGTGTGTGTGTGTGTATTTACTTGTGTGTGCTCAAGAGTGTGTGTGGTTACCATCTGGGCAGAACATCAGGGGCACGCCTGGACTGCACGGTGAGCCAGTCCACTTTTAATCTGCCCAGCGCCCTCTCCCCACCAAGGAAGGTCAACGCCTCGGCAAGGACAGCACTGTCACCCCCGTAACACCGACAGTGGGGGTCGGTGCTGGCTATCCATAATAGATGGCAGCTGGCTTTAGTGTACGTCTTCACTTTGCCTGGGGCAGCGGTGTTAGCCCATCTTTCATTCCCACTACTCGGCCGAGCTAATGTGCTGTGTTAATGCTTGTGTGAATCAGGAGGAGTGCTCAGTCGCGTGTCTCCCCTGTAGCTACCGAGCGCTCATGTCATTGCCAAAATAGGACAGAAGGTGCTTCAACAAAGGAAACATTCATCTGGAGGTATCACAGCACGACAACAAAATCAACCTTCATACATTAGGAGCTCGGTAGTTAGCGAGAGAAACGGCATGTGGAGAACTTTTGTGGGACAACATGCCTTTGGTAGACGCAGGTCCAGTTCCCAGAACTTCCAAATCTCTATGTGCTACAATGATGCTTCGCTTTTATTAACCATCTTTTCTGACGTTTCACACAACATGCATCAACCTCAATTTCACAGGCTTTTATGTCAAGTGGCTGTTCAGCCCCACTCGCCCATCAAGCATGATTTCCAAGAGCGTGCTTTTTTCTTTTTTCTTTTTTTTTTTTCCAACTTGCCAGAGAGACCCAAAACCATTTTAAATGCAAATGACCTAAATAAGATTAGCGAGGTAGGCAGTCCGCTCCCTGTTAATTATCACACGCAGTAGTCAATTAACAACGCTAACGATGGGACACTTAGTGAGCGTTAACCCAATTTACCACGGCTAAGAGCCGGGTGGACACAGTTGCACGGGGGTAACTTAAGGTGGGATCTGGGGGTGGAGGAGCGGAGTCACGTCTTTATTGAGCTGTATCCTCGTTACAGAGAAGATGATTTCAGCTTTGTATTATCAATAAGCAAGAAACAGGAACTGTTCAGTGGTCTCTTACACTTTCATCCTATTCTCCCCATCACGATGCGGAGTTGGGCACCATGTGCGCGAAAGGAGGTGTAGCGTACACTTTCGGAGGTAATTAGAGTTACCCAGGGTGTGTTAGCGGAGATGCTGCTCTACAGTTAACAGCATTAGCCATGGCAGGGATGAAGGCGTGCTCTGATTTAACAGTTGTCACTAGACCTTGGCTGTGAGAGGCATGGGTGAGTGACAGGTCGACACGAGGCCCTCGTTTGCGTGTCTGAGTGTGTGCGCACATGCGATACATGTTCACCTCCCTGTATGTGCACAGAATTGTGTGTTGGTTGCACTGATGGGGGAAAAGTAAAGGACGGGTTATAGTGCCTTTTGTTCGGGTTTAAAGGATTGTAAAATAACTAAAATAAATCATTCAAATTCTATAACATGAATTATAATGAAGATGCTGCAGTACTTTTGCAGGGAGTTAAAACATCCTTTTAGTGGAGGAAACCCAAATCCTCCACCAAATAGATGCACCAAAGTGTTCCCCAAACCTCGGGGAAACACTGATATGTTTGTAATCTATAATGATAAAATATCCGCCATGTTACTGCAGGGAAATGATCTATTGCCTTGTTCTTGTTTGCCACTTTGATATTGATTTTGATCTTTTTTTTGTTATCTTCCCCCTTCAGATACTGCACTGTGTAGTGTCTGTGGAGGAGAGATTTTGGCCTGTAACAGCACACTTTGGTTTAAATATTAAAAAATGACTTGCCATTACTCGTGCCACAGACCAAATTAAGGTATTAAGTACTTCTTCCTTTTCCTTTGTCAGATATTCAACCTGTCTGGCGCCCAATTTGACACTGAAGTGATAAATACTGCTGGATTTCTAACAGTTTCATTTGGGCATCCAGTTTAATGTTTACAGCATTTTTACTTAGGCAACAGCACTGTTTTTTTCCTTCATTCTGAACTTTTGACTACTTTTTAAAGAAACAATCTCCAAAGCGGAAGGAATTTCTCCTTAATTAACAAGGAGTTTGTCAAAAAGTCATGATTTGTCTTTTGTAATCTCAGTAATCTTCCAACAAAAAAACACAACACTACACGTTCAAATTGTGCGTAATGTGTAACCCAAACCCTATTTTTGCTTGCAGATGTTACGCCAACCCTGCCCACTAAGCTCCGCGAAGAGCAGATCCATAATCGGGTGACCTTTGTCGTCATGGTAACAAAAATAAGATTGCCGTTTGGTTACGATTGGGCAACAGAACCACTTGGTTAGGTAAAGGACAAGATGACTTTGCATCTGTTAATTTGTGGGCACAAGTTAAAACAAGCCAACGTTGAGTTTTAGTGTCACACGCACATGAACACCGACCTCCCTTGTGTTTGTGTGGCTTTCTTTCGTTTTTCGTTTTTACTGCCTGGTTTTTGGACATATCTGTTTTGACATTTGTGTGTCACCAGCACAACAAATTGAACGGACTATGACATTTGTTCAGAAATTTGAGAGTCTAAAGTTGCGTTACTTGTAGATGAGGCAACCAGGCTGTATTATCAGACCAGTCCATCGGTGTGATTGTTGAAATACTCACTCACTGCCCAGGCGGTGACATTCAGCCATGTCTATCAGACAGTCTCTCTCCAAAATGAAACATCTGCCCCGCTAACATAAATCATCATCACACTCTGGCCCTGCCCACCCATTTTCATCTGTGTAACCAGAGCTCTGAGCGTCAGCAGGAAGTGTATTGGTGAGCGCGGCCTATTGATCATTGATCTGGCGCCATCGATCCAAACCTCCCCTCTTTCCCTCCCACCCCAACTCTCTCCCTCACAGAGCTGTAGGAGTTTAATCTGTTCGGATTCACCGGGACACTCCTGTTCATCTTTTGCCCTTAATCTCCCCATGGAATATACACATAAGCTCAGATAATGATAATAAATGGCAGCTCTGACTGCTGCTGGTATTTGTCCATGTTTGATTTATCACCTTTAATCAATAGTTTTTGACTTGACTGTGCAGAAATCACCTTGTGATGCTACGGAAACGGCCCTTTCATTGTCTCTAAGAGTGTGATTTCAACCAATACTCAAATACTCTGCAACATATGCGACAATCTTTACTTCCTATCAGTTTTTCTTATAAGTAATAAACTCTTTTTTGCAATCTGTCGGCATTGCTAGATGCTTCTCAAAAGTCAGATTTTCTTCCTTATCTAATCATATATTCATAACATAATGAGAATTTGATCATTATCTACAAAAGAAATGACAATGTGACTTTATAAACAGCGTTTAATTATCTATTTTACCTGATAATACCTTGTGATATTGGCAGAAAATGGCGCAGGATTTATATCACAGTTCAATCCTGATCTCTTTATCAGTGGCACAAATGGCCGACAGTAAAAGCCACAACTGTATGATGAGCAGATCAATATACACGTAATTTACAAACTACAGAGCAGGTAATCAATGGGTATAAAAGTGTATGAAATATACATTACAGGAGTTCTGCTATGGCGCTGACCGCAGACTTTGATAAATAGTCGGGCCATTTTTTTTTGTCAGTATTGATTATTCAATCCGGAGAGTTCACCAGAATCGTCCGTCTTCTCTTCTCCTTTTCACTCGATCTTCTCCTGAAAGCTGATTTATGATCTATCGGGTCAGATGAGCAGCTGGTGCTTAAAACACCTCGGAGATGAATAAAAGTGATTTGAAGTAAAGAGCCTCTAATGTGATTTTAAAAAGCGGCTCGCCTTGATTGAAATGTGGCTTTCTCTGGGTGATATTTTTAATTTTAGCACTCAGAGAGATTGCTTTTGTGTATTATTAGTGTAGATTAATGTGACGTTGTACTCCAGCATTGCCATATGGGCCCTTTCCTGTCATCCTTTAAGTTGTCCGTGTTACTGTTTAGATAAAAAAAATGCCAGCTTAAGGGACAGTTCACCCCCAAAAAATAAAAAATGTATGTGTTTTTTCTCTTAGCTATGATGTCTGCCTTGTCTGGAATATAATGAAAATAGATGGCACTTGCTCAAAAAGCCCCAAAAATACATTTGAAAAAACTCAACAGTACTATCTCTTTCCACAAGATAATCCACAGACCTTGTTGTAAGCAGTTTCATGTAGGAACTTTTTTTTTCAACCCAGCTACACCTGCTGTCATTTCTTTTCAAATATGAAGCTTAAGCGAATTGTAAATGAGACGTTATTGTTTCAACTTAAATTCTGCAAGCTGTTATCCTCCATTTTCATTGCAAAACAACATAACATTTACGTTGGCTTTACTGGTCATTCGGCCATGCAAAAGGTCAAGCTAGCAATAAAGTTTTACAGCGCCCTCTGCTGGATTGCAAGGCAAACTACAGTAAACACTCTAATGTGCTTACAGACTGCACGTTTCAAACAGGTTATTATTGCAGTTCGAATGTGAGCTTTTTACATGAACGTCAAAACGTAGAATAATTTATGACAGCCCCAGCAACCGTATCACATCACAGAAGACAGAATTTAGGCTAGCTAACTCTGCAACGTGATGTTACAGCTAAGCCGAGGAGGACGCTAGTTAATGTTTACATCCCGCGGTGTCGAGAGCATCCCGTGGTGTCGAGAATCACATCATAACAATCTAGACGGATAAATAGCATTACAGGCAAATATTCATTATTGGTTTTGGGGTGAACTGTCCCTTTAAACACCAACACTGTAATAACTAAACTGGTTTCCAAGTCATTTCTCCTCGAGACTTTTTCCTTGTTTTTTACTTTTAGTCTTTTCCACCACACAGCCCCCACGAACATGGCTATTGCTTGTCATTAGAATAACAAATGCACTGTGGCTCCTGATTTAGTGTGCCGCTCTGGCCCCTGATGTATATTAATACCACAACACTGCACCTCTTACCCAGGGTTCATCATTCATCCGGGTAAAAGAGGTGGAATTGAAAAGCAGTCCTTGTTTTTGCTGGAACCTGGATCACAGTCATTTATTGTGTCACGAGACAGGGCGGCCCCTCTGCACGTCCTTCACCTCCACATGCAGCCAGCTCCTATTAGATGCTAAAGTGTGTTTGTGTGTTGTTTTAAGGTGTTAACATAGGATATGACTATTTGTGAGAATAAGAGTCAGATGTAGTTTAACATCTTCAGGTTCCTTGTTGTTGTTGATCCAGTTTGGAGAATGGTAGTTCTTTTTTTTTTTTTGTCAAATTGTGTCTGTTGTCATAGATTTATTTTTCTGAGCTTAAAGTAAAAAGAGTGAAGGATTTGCATTTCATTTCATTTCACGCATATTTTTAATCATGTCTCTTTTCTGGCTCTGCCCAGCGCTCCCATTTAAGTCTGGTGAGTTTCTCATTGAGTGAGTGGTGCAGCTCTGGGCTCAGTTAAGTGATGACTGCTGGTGACAGATTGTCCTCCACCACACTGCTAGCACTTCTCCCAGACAGACCGTCCGTCCCTCTTTCATCTCTTCCTGAGTGGACGTGAGGGCTCACCCAGCAATACAAGACAAATAACACTTCTGCCGGGCCATCAGTCTTTCTAGCAACGAGGCAGCTTACCTTTCAGTTGACTGGAGTACATCGCAGTAACAGACTCGGCATCACTTCGGCTTCCTCTGACCGGCCACACTGCGCCGCCATGAGTCTGGCGAAAAAGATGCGTGAGGCCATCGGGTGTATAAGAAACATCTCTATAGTCGAGTCAAAATGGTGCATCCTGTTTGTTTCTGGCCATGTACCTGTATATCACTGTAATTTAGCAGTGACGTGTTTCTAAACATGCTGTACTCTGTTAATTTCATCGACTAAAATTATGATAAAATTATTTGTTTTTCTGAAAAATAGAATAAAACTTCAGAAAAAAATATTTTTTTAAAATCCTCCTTCATCCAAAATATCTGTTGTTCAGGGGTTTATTTAGCTGCTTCACCTGTTACCATAAAGCATCTTATATTCAGTAACATTGGGCCTCTGTCAGTCATCTTTATCTGATGTTACTGGGTCTTGTGAGAAACTGATTTTTGGGTTAATTCATCTTCAGTCTACAGAGAATGAGACAAGAAGCTGCAACGATACAGCTGGGACAGTACGAGAAAACATGCAGGCCAGCATGCTTACAATAAAGGTAAGCTAATTTAACATCCGCAACGTTAATGTTAACTTTCCTGTTGCTAGGCTTGAGTCAGCTGGTGGACTCTAAAAGTCTTAATAAAGTCTCCCTTTAGACGTCCATTAGACAAATGTCACATCATCTGAATGGAACCTTAAGGTAAAAAACAATGGTTACACTATTTTAACGAACAAGTGAGTGAATCCAACATAAGCATTTTTTACATAGATACATAAGATAAACAACATTTTTAACAAGGCTACATGTGCAATTGGTTATTAACAAAGCAAGAATATTTACGGTCGGAAAACCCATGTGTCTGTGGTCTCTAGACAGTTTTTTTAGGTGCAACATTATGTGGAAATGGGCATTTTCGTGTCAGGATGGATGAACTAATCATATTTGCCGTGCCGACTTTCCAGAGCTGTAAATTCCTGTGTAAAAAGGCTATTTTCTCAACTTGGACTTCCCTGTTTGTGTTTTATAACCTCCCACGGGTAACAGCAGCGTCATGGCACATGAGGATTAAATGAAACCTGATTAACACAGATAAAGTTTTGATGGAGTAAACACATTTCTTGGCCGTACAGTTAACAGTGTTTCCAAACTGAATTTACAATGTCCTTGACAAAGACGCGGCTCAAGGAAAATACCGCTGTGACGGCTGTGTGGAGGGACGAAGGGAAAGTCCATTACTCGTGGTCGCAAGTCCGAACAAAACTGTAAATTAACTAAATAAGTTTAAGGAAGTTGGTTTCCGTAGCTGAGTATTAGACTACTTATTACAACTTCACATGTTTATCTAATAAGTCAAAGCCACTCTTTAGATTTACTTTAAGAGGAAGGAGAAATCTGATGTGTGACTAAATGCATATTGATGCGGGCATCACACCAGGTCATTGTAGTGCACGTAAACACGTCAGCCGGATTTATCTCCAATTTTTCTTGTGCATGTAATCACAGTGCTGGAGGCCTGAATGAAAAAGGTGTAATAACCAAGCTAAACACTTAAACCATTAAAAATTATCCTTGAACAAGGGGGAAGGGAAACCTTTTTACAAATAAAGGATCATTTCAGAACTGCAACAAGGAGTAAATGGGTTGTCTGTGTAAAGGTGTATGACTACTCTACCTGCCTATTACTCAGGAGGATGTTGGTGTGAATATGCTCGTATGAAAGAGGAGCTTCGGCTGAGTCTAGACTCATGATTCGTTAACTTCACAGGCGCTCTCGGGGAATCCTGAGGCCACACTCCCCCTGCCACCGCCCTGGGCAATTATGCTCTTTTGAAATGCAAATGGTTGGCATGTACATGTGTTGGTGTGTGTGTGTGTGTGTGTGTGTGTGTGTGTGTGTGTGCGTGTGTGCATGGGTGGCTGGGTGTGTATACATGCAGGTTTTTGTGCGTGTTTCCACTCACGTCCGCGGGTGTGCGTGCGTGTCCCTGTAACTTATCTTAAAAGCACCTAAATCCACTGGCGCCCCGGTGCAGCAGCAGTCAGATACACTCACATCTGAAAGCCCCGCTACCTTGTGCTCGCTCGGTCCATAGAAGGGACCCTCCAAAACGCAGAGCCGACAAAGAACATACCTTCAATTAGCCAAACGATTAACATTTTAGAGGAAGTCTGTGTTTGGGTCCCATGGGCTCCCCGCGCTCCCCACCAGTCTCCTTTTCATATTCAAATCCGCGACATAAAAGTTAGCCATATCTAATCCTAAAAATGGGTCTTTTACTATTTTGTAAGGAGATAATGCCTGAAGTTTTTTGCAGGCGGTATAATTGCCAGGTTATGGAAGAAGGTGGACCATTATGTTTAACAATCATCACGGGCCATAGGTGCGCCTATGAGTCAGAGCAGACACGGCTCTTGGAAGCAGCACAGAGCCGTATGATATTGTCTTTTCTAATTTAGTAGGCGATTAGTCAATCATACTAACCCACATTCATTTAAAGAAGCGCCTCTCTGGGGTTTGCCTCAACGCTTGAGTGGATTTGTGGTCATTATCGTGTTGTGCTGCGGTCGGGTCTTCTCCGTAAGAGACGCCACTATTGATTTGTTTCATTTTTTTTTTCTGTCTGGCTGCTGTCACTTCACCGTGGCATCTCGTTGCTGGTCAGGCAGGGGTTGCCCATCTGCCTGCCGCCATAAGTGAGTGTGACAGGGTACAAAATGGGGACTGTGTGGAGGCTGTAAACTTTGTGTGAACTTGCACCGCACAGCCCTCTGCTGTTAGGACTAGATGAAATTCTTCTCAGACACTTCACCCGGGGTCAGGTAAAGTGAATTCTTCCCCAAATATGCCACTCACAGGATGCACCGAGGTGTCTGTGCAACCTTTTTTTTTTTTTTTTTTGTGAATTTAGAATCAGCTCTTTCAGACTAAAAATTCATGGCGGCGCCCTGTCAATTCTTATTAATGCTAGACCTCACATTCAGTAGATTCATGCATTCGAATTCATTCCATTCGAAACTGTCTCATATATCCGGCAGCAGGTACAAGAATTATAGATAAATCATTATTAACATTTTCAGTGTAAAATATGAAATGCAAAAAGAGATTAGCTAAGATAAAAAAAAACTAACTCACACTGGTGAATTGAGACGTTGACTCAGTTGAAGGAAACACCCTCTGAAATGCTGAAATTATGTATTGATTTTCCTCCTGTCTTTCGCCCCGATGCCTCTGGGTAATTGCCTCTTTGCTGCTGCTGCTGAAGTGAACCATCGGGCTGTCTCGGTGTCTCTCTGGCCGGTATGTTTTAGACTCTTACATCAGGAGGACAACGCCACGACTTCTTTTGCATCACATGTGTCTGCCATCATCAGCCTGACCATGCAGGGCCACACTGTACATCGATAAACTTTATTTTGTATTATAATACTGGTTTAGTAATGCACCAACAAGTGACCGATTAAAAACACTTTCACAGACACATACATTGTCCAGGGTGCTGTAGGATGTTAATCTGGCCTTCCGAGGTGAAGACATCCGTTCAGGCTGTTTTGATTGAAACCTTTTAAAGTCTTAGTATATAGTATAAGTATAATCAGCTAACATGCTCATTCTTTAGTATTATGTATGGCCTGCTTAATCAAAGTCACAGAGAGCATTATCAGAGAGATATTTTGGCTGTTGTATCAACTGCAGATTATTATTTGCACGCCTATATCCACAGATCCAAAGAGTACAGTCAGGTCGAGAGAAAGAGCCTGTCCTCACACTTGAGGGGCATCTTACCAAACTTTGATCAAACTGTCAAAATGCGTCAGAGCTGATCAATTATAAATCAAGATTCTGTTCCTACGCTGCAGATTTCAGAAACATGTTTTACTGTTTAGCTTTAATATGACGTTGTCTGTTACTAGTCTGCATTTACACCGTTTTCAGTTTCAAAGTGGTTTATTTACACCGTAGTCACCACAATCTTGAAATTCTGCTGGAAAAGTCACGTTTTACTGATTCGTTCAGTATCAACATTTTTGCAAGATGCGTTTTCTGTTATGTCAGTTGTATCTGAATGTAATTTCCAAGAATCATGGTTGTTTATTAGCAAAGTGTTGAAGTGAAGCATTGTAATTGTGTCGTGCCAAAGGTAAAACCACCCCACTGCTCCTGTTGGACAGGTGTCAACTCTGGTGCCACAGAGGGCTTTAATGAGCGGGAACCTTTGGCTGACATGAAACGAGCAGCCCGCAAATATTTCTATTCTTGTGTGACGGATCCTGATGGAAGCTTTTGACAGCTGGAACATTATGTTTGGATGTCAGTCGAATTAATTATTTTTTTCATAGCGGAGATCTCATTCCCGGCTGCTGCACTCCTGTCAGGATGCTCGACTACCTTCTGAAAATGGGAGACAATGAGCGCTCCGTATGAAACGTCTTTTTTTAGGACAATGAGCCTTGTGGGCTTTAGAGGGAGATGAAGACAAACTGTTGATGACAGTCCCCAATTCCCAAGATCTAGAATAAATGTTTTCCTCTTTTTTCTGGTCCAGAAAAGAACTCTATCCATCACGCTTTAGGAACACTCTTACAAAAAAGTGTGCCTTTGTTTCCAGGTTAATTTGGATGAAAGGCACCTAGATTACGTTTTTTTTTTTTTTTTATAAGGTTAAACTCATTTAATGTGATTCTGCTTCCTCTTTCAGGTTTTATTAAATGAAACACGTCCTGCCAGAATTAGCGAGCGTAGCAAACATCAGACACGAAAAACGGGTAAGAAATTGATTGAAATTCCTCCGATGTGGCATTGTCTCAGTCACTTGAAAAATCGAATGGAGAAACAGCTGTGGTAAATTGCTCTGTGAATGTGGCTGCTGAAACCAATACTGTTTTCTTTGCTTTGCTAATTATTAATTACCCATCTCCATGCATATGTGTTTATTCCTAATTGTATTTGATGGATGAGTGGCAGCTTTGACACCTCATTAGACCAGATTAATTGAACGACACAATATTTATGTCTCGGCAATGACCAGTTATCCTACCATCTATCATTGAGATGATCTCGCTGATTGAAAACCACTGGTCCGTGTAATCCTAATTATTTGGAATTAGAAAAGAATTTATAGCTTCTTGTGGCGTTTTCCTGTGATGACGGCAAATTGGAAACATTAAATGCATAACGAGGGAGAAAATGAGAGGAAGACACAATCATGGAATTAATGGGGGTGAATGTCGGAGAAGGGGGAAGGGCGCATGAAACAAACGAGGTGGCTCGCCTTATACAGTAGACCCATGATTTTTTTCACCACCGTAGACACGGAGAGTCATGTTTTCTCGAGGATTCTGGCATAACATTTGTCTCTTTCTCATAATTCTGCAAGCGAATGCCCACAGGATGCCTATTTAGAAGAGGGGTTTCCTTTTTCTTCACATTTAACTAAACCTGTATATTCTCCAACTCCCCATCCGCTCACTTCCAAAACATGCTTCCGCGGAACATCTCGATCCATATTCTTGTCTTTTATTAAAAAGTTGGCTGAGTGCTGGAAAAAAAAAAAAAACATTTCCACTGAACTTCATATAACCCTCCTCTAACTTCTGCAAAGCTTTGCCCCTCATGGGAGGAGCACAAAACTAAAATCCAGCATTTGAGCTCACAGAGAAGCAACAAGGCCCAGAAGAGTGGAGCTTTTACTATCATACAGTAGAGGGAAAGCCTCAAGGAACAGACTTCTTTCGCAGGTAGCGAGAACTTCCTCAAGCTTATTTTTTTACTTTTCAAGTTTCTAACACCATTAACCGGCTCCCTTGTGGTCTTGAAAGTAGTAGCGCTGATTGAATTAAGCTGTTTCCTTCTTTGAGACATTTTGACAAGCTTTCTTATACAGAAGTCAGTCACTGCTGCAGCTACACAGAACCTGTACCGGTATGCACATACAGCACTCGCACACATAAATGCTTGTATATATATATATATATGCACATGGCAGGATGCACACATCAAGGCGTGCACACATGTGCAAATACTATCTACGGAAAATCTGCTGACCAGAATTGCTCAATGGGATATAGAGCAAAAGGCATTCTTAGACCCCGCTCTGTAATGCCATTTACACCATAGTATTTTAATCAATTTAACCGGCTTTTTTGGATATACTTGGCTCAAAACACTCTTTCTAGTTTTAAAAATAGGACAAATGGTCTTTTGGAATCAACTGGGGAGAAGTTTAATCTCATTGAATGGAGCCAAAGCCAGACGTTTAGCTCCACAGTATAGAATACAAGATTATACCGGCCTGATATAGCCCTTCCACCACCCGTTTATTTTTATCCTCTATTAAGGCAGCGATATCCTTAAAGGCTGCCAAAATTATCCTGTAAAAATGCTGACTGGGAAATATGAAAGGTTCCAGGCGGTTCTAGTAAGCAATCTGCGCGCATGGTGGAGCAATGTGACTGCTGTGCTTGCTATACCAACAGGGGTGACCCCAGTTGGATGGAGAGGTGAGGCTAAATGAAAGTCATCCCTGGATCTTAGGGGGAGCCAAGTCTGGAATACCAAGCCTCTCTTCAAAATGAGATTTACTGCCAACGGACGCTGCTTTACATAAATGTTTGTTTTTAGTATTATATTCATCAGCAATGTGTAAACAGGCTGCGGTTTAAAATCCGCTGCACTTTTTTTTTTTCTCCCCTCCCTCACTTACTTTTCATACGAGGCTTTCAAGTGTGTTGGTCAGTTGTGTCCTGAAATAATTAGCTGATTTCTCGGCAGCTGAAGTCACGCTCCGATGACTTTTGCTTCACTGCATGCGGCGCCGACTCTCTCGTCGCTCCTGTCGTCCGTGGAGGTAATTTATACAGAGACAGCCTCTTTTGTCGTGGGACTGGGACAAGCAAAGAGGATAATTTCCGTATCAAACATGCTATGAGTCATTTGAAACGGAAAGTTTTGTACTAAGTTAAGTGTTCCTCGGAGTAAAGCTGGTAATTGAAGAGTCACTGGTGCCCTGTGGGTGTTCTGAGGCGTTGAAGTCGGTACGAGCCCAACTGGCGGCTCCGTGACACGAATTCAATGAACATAATATTTTTTCTCCTTCTCTCAGACGTTTTTGGGAAGACTTACTAATACACAAGTTTGTCACAACTGTTAATATACAGATCAATATGCTGTATAAATACATATGTATGAAAGGATATGTGTGGGTCTTTAACAAATCTAAATAATGTAATAAACATTTTTAGAATTTCTCTTAAATATGATTTAGACAGGTCTTAAAGATGCCTGCATTATGAATTTCATCAGCACTCAGGATGGACATACAGCGGAAGTGGGTGGTGCTTAAACCAATGGGTGTGACTTATCAGAAGTTGTTAATATAAACTTAAAATTGATATGGTTTGAGCAGAAGTTTCTATATTAACTATTTATTTTGAAGGTGCTATATGTCTGAAATTCACACTCTTAAACAAATAGGGGGCAGTGTATCACCAGAGTCAGCGCTGCTAACTGTAGCTGCTGTTGGCGAGTAAGCTAAATTAGCCGTGCAGCTAGTGGTCTGGACTAGGAGTGTCGCTATGAGAAAGACCGGATTAAGGCTAGTTTTGGTAGCATGCTAACTTCAATAGATAAATAATATAACGTGTCAATACCTGCATAAACCTTTATATAAATGTATTTGCACATTCCTCACTGTGCCTTTTCACACTTTTAAACACAGGCCTACTGTTCCCTCTTAATTTCTGTGTGTCAAAAATATGTTATTAATGTTCAAATAACTAAATATAATATTCTCTGAGTAATTGGTCTAACGATGTTTTGTTTAATCAGGCTGTTCGTCCGGCAGACGTCAGAGCAGCCGTGTAAAGTTACCCACTTCTCTCGGCGCTAGCTGTTTTATCTGCAGGCTCTGAACACAGCAGGCTTGCTACGTACGCACGAGCGTCATACAGCAGTAAACAGCTGACACCACCAGGGATGTTTTTTGCCAGCCGCCTTATTGGAATGAACTTGAGAGGAATGTATTGATTCTGCTTCTGGATGGCAATGACACAACCTGGCTTTCGCTTTAGAGGTGACTCCACCCAGACCCCCTCGTGTCATGTGGGTGATGTAGACGAGTCGGTCGAGGATTCGACTGGTGTCAAGGAGCTATTTAAAATTAGAGCGTGGTGGCACGATTGATTTTGTTTATATCTGATGTGATTAGACACAGTGGAAAACACTCGCCGTCGCTGGAATCACAATCGTGGCTTTCACTGGATGCAGCAAGGGTTAGAAAAATGTCCTCAAGATAATGCATGCCATTTGGTGATTGCATTCAACCAAAGTGTCTCATCATGATTGAACACATTTAAATAAAGAAAGGTGAACCAACTGTGGCGCAACCAATGCAGGAGGACCATAATTTAAGCTTTGATATAAGTAGAAACTCCACATCTTAATGTAATTATTATGATAATAGGAGAAGCTTTAGACATAAGGTTAAATAAAATGTTCTCACAGAAGCTGAAATAAGCACAACACCTATCATTTCTGGATACACTCTGCCTGTTGCTCACTATCAGTGATAATCACTCTAATAAAATGATCAAGTGTGAATTGCCCGCGTAGATATATTTCACACGATGTAGAGATCCCAGCATACATTTCTTCCCCTCATTGTGTGAGTCCAGCTCTCTCAATCAAGATATCCGAGCCCTGCGACGAGTCCCTGATTAACACCGCCGCTCGTGTAGTTTTGTTTTAACCGTCCTCAGTTAAATGAGAAATTAAGAGGCAAGAGATAGAGGCTAATAGCATTTATTAACCCAGCGTGAACGGGCAGCGGGGCGACCACGCTCCGACACCAGCCCCGTCTAGTCCTGGTGGCTGAGCCAGCGAGGCCCAGAGAGGGGAATGGAACATAATAAAAACCAACAAATGCACCCAGCTGATTAATGCAGCCCTGTGGCTATAGTAATTATCCCTCTCCACACTCCTCCAGCAGACGAGCCAAACAAGTGTGTGGCGGCAAGAAGGGAGATGTGCAAATGATGAATCTGTGGGATTCAGAGTCTGTTTAGTGCTTCGTGTTAGTCGCTGGATGAAGACACATTTTTGTTGATGTGGTTTCAGTGTGGAGGTGGAGTTGAAGCTTTTACACTTCCATTTTAGGAGTACGGAGTGTTTTGGCCTGATGTACACAATCTCTGTATAACATCTTTGCTTTAATAGTGAGATTCGAAACAGTTTAAGCCAGGGGAAAATTATATTTGTGTCTTCAAACTTACATTTGATTTGATTTAATGTGTTTGAATTCTTTAAGACAGAAACCATGCAAATAAATAGAATAGATAATGGCAACTTAAAGTCAAACTACATCAGTTCAAAGTGACACAGTTAATGAAAATTAATCGTAATATAGCAAAAGTAAAGTTTGTAAATCCCACTGATGCAATGCGATTTGTGATTTTCGGCAATATATAAATGAAATTGACTTCCGTTCTCATTCTTAATCTGTCACCTTGACCTCTGGAATTCCCTCTTATTTTTGCTGGCTTTATATATTCATAGTCTATTTTACTCTGGCTGCTTTAAAAAGAAATAACTTTCAGAAAGCTTTTCAGAATCTCAATATCTCAATTTGAACCATGCTTCTATGTTTTTCTACTATATGTCATTATCTCCCACAGAGATGGAGTCGGCGCTCCTCGTATTGCTGCAGTGTAAATATATTGTTCGCTGATTAACGCATTGTATTGTTTTTATATGTCTCTAAATGGCCCTCCGTGTTTAAGTAAAGGTAATGATGACGATGAAAATAACAAGCAATTAATATGATTATTCAAAGCTCAGGATAACATTTTGTCATATTTCAGATCATGAGCATTCACAAGATGAGAGATGTGATAAACGCAAATGTTCTGTTTTATTCTCTACAATATTATCACACTGAGCTGAGGAGAACATTATTAATTTTGATGGAAAATCAGCCTGTCAGTCATAATTTCCTTTGAGATGAAGCTGATTTGATCACCTCATTAAACCCAAATGTAAAACTATTACTGATCATTATAAGAATGAAATCATCACAACTAAATATACCAGAAAGAAAGTGACTTCCCGGTTATTTTTTTTCCCTCTCATCTTTTTTATTCTGTATGTTTTTGTTAACTATAAATAATTGTATTTAAAGATCAAATGACCCTAAAACCAAAACCAGAGAAGTGGCAGGTGGAATGCAAAACATGAGAGAAATATAACTTTATATATCTCTTTTGTAAGCAACCTTATGCTATCCACATAAACTGTTAAATATAATGATGCAGAAAGAAATCGTTTCAATCCGTTTTCTAATGTTAAAGAGTCGACATTTATCACAAGTTAGTGCACACGGTTGGGAGGCAGCACACCGCAAGCTTCCTGCTGAGCCGCCGGGCTGCACGTGGTCGGGTGTGTACTGGCTGAGGTCAGGAGGTCACACATAAAAGACCAGTTCGCTCATGAATCAGGAATTTAATTACATACAGCCAGTGTGACTGGGAGATTGTGTCCCTCAACTCGACACAATATGTAATTACTATTTATTGACAGATAACGATTGGTTCTTACTCACTTTTCGGGAAACAAGCTGCTGATTTGCACAGACAGTTAAATCTCAGATCTGTGTTTAGAAACGTTTCAGTCGATTGCGATTCAGGTTTTATGTGATTTTTGTTGACGGGCGCACCCGTTTTCAGTTGTGCATACTGTATAGAACAAAATTTCCCTTTTCTATCCATCTGTTCTCTGCTAAATTAAGGCCATAATTCTGCAGTCACAGATACTGGGGGGGGGGGGGGGGGGGGGTGGAAAAACAGCAAATGAGAGCAAAAACTCTGATGAAGACGCAAACTGCTTCCTGGAAATGCACAGTGTTTAGTTCCCCAAGTCACTGTGATCTGCTTAAAGAGAAACACTCTCAGCCGCAGAGCTGAAAATCTGTTTTGCTTAAATACAAACTTAATGATTGGATTAGTGTTTCTTCATTTGGCAATAGCGTGATGGTGGGATTACAGACTGTGCGCTCAATAGATTTCCTGTCAGATGCCATGAAGCCAGGTGTCCCCTCGCTGTGTAAGCTGGCCGGCTGCGAGGGAGGGAGGCACATGAGCCCTGGACTTAAAGCATGGCCCCACCTCAGGAACAGTGGAAACACGAGAGTAGAGCTGCAAAATTGTGTGATTCAAAAGTGATTTTGAAGGAAGAGACCGACGAGAATGTCTTTTTGTTTAAGTTTCTATGGCTAAAAAAACACGTTTAATTAACCAAATCAGCAGTTTTTCCTTTCCATATCTTTAAAAAAGCAGTTCGATTTCCCTATTTTTTATTTTTTTATTGAATTGACTTCTCCAGTATTCAACCCCAACATGAATCATGTCATCTTCATGTTAGTCTCCTTCTCTGTCTTCTCTCTCTGCCTCATTAAAAACATAAACATATCTCCTCTATTGATTTTGTCTGGATGTCTTAATCAGATCAGTGGAATATCCTGGTTTTTCCGTCCGCAGGAAAGTACATTAAATGCCAAAATATTGATCAAAGATTTAATTGAGAATGCACAGCTCCCTTTATTAAAGCCAATCGCCCTTTGCTCCCGTGACTTTGATACGGACTGACATGAAAAGAAAAACGTTCAAATTTGTAATTCCTTTTTTTCTTTTATTTAAAAAGACTGTTGGGAAACAGAGTCTGTCCCGAGGCTCCTGGCGACACAGCAACGCTGTGATCAATAAGAGCGTGTGATGGGTTTTGCATCGATCAGGAAAATGTGGGTTGATGAAGTGGGTTGGAGGGAGGTGGGCGGAGGGTGGAGGGCGGAGGGGGAGCTTTGGGTTTCCTCTGATGGCTGCCACATTACACAGACGTGGTAAAGATCCACTCAAACTTGTCTGTCGTCATCGTTATTATCATTCCTGCCGAGGTCATTATCACTCTCAGGTTCTTTACATCCTGCCTCTTGTGGGATTGGTAGATCCCCCCCTCTCTATGAGTGTGGGAAGCAGCTGCCATTACTTTAAAGGAGGGCAGGCAGTGGAAAGCCAGATCTACTGTGGAGAGGATAAAAGAGTAAAGGGAACAGTTCAGCTTCATAATCTGGCACTGAGCCTTTTAAAGCACAGTAAACAGACCTGTTTAAATCGCCTTCAGTTCTGTTGTTGTAAACAGAAACTCCACAGAAACTCCTCATCCATCCGCCCGTCTATCTGTCTGTCTTTCTATCTGTCTGTCTCTCTCTCTAAGGAGTCGGTATGTGTCTCTGTTGTGTAGCGCTCCCTTGTGAATGACTGGACACCGACCGCTCGTCCATTAGCCCGTCCCATCTCAGTAATCCTTCCCCCCCATTGGCTGCTCTCAGGACAGCCCTCCTGAAGGCAGCCAATAGCAGCTGCTCCATATGCAGCAGACCACACCCCCTGCTCTTAAAGAGCCCCCATGTCTTCAATGGAGACTCAGTCCCCTCACTCACTTCCTCAGCCTGAGTGCGCTCTCACCACTGCTGCTCTCCATCCATCTGTCTCTTATCTGTTATTCTTTCTTTCTCTATCCATCATTCCCTCGTCTTCGCTCCTTGTCTTCCTTCCTGTTTCCTCTCCGCATCTCTACCTCAGCTTCTTCCTCCTCGCTCCTCCGCCTGATACCACCACCACTCTTCCTCTCGCAACACTGAGCCTGAGTGTGCAGCACCTGTGCTGACTGGAGTTTGCCGGGCCAAAGCGGAAGGTTTTTTTGTGTGTGTGTGTGTGTGTGTGTGTGCGTGTGTTGAAGAGGGGAGGGAGGGGAGACAACACTCAGGAACACCTGACCAACATTTCATCAAGATATGTGGAGACTTAGGAACTGATCTCCTCCTCCTCCTCCAGCTTTCCCCCCTCAGCTGTTTGTTTATCATCAGTTTTTTTTTTTTTATTGCAACACCTGGAATGCTTAACGTGGACTGATGGATGTTTCCGAACTGTGCATCCCTGACCCTCTCTGCTACCACAACCAGTAGGTGCATCCTTTTTCCCACATCTTTGTTTATTCTTCATTCCATTCTAGCTGACAGAATTTTCTTTTACTTCTTTGCCTCTATTTTATTCAATCAAAAACTGTGTTTAAATCATTTGTGACGGAGATGTCATGCATAAAGTAGAAGCAGGGAGTTCCACAGCTCCACCTCCCCGCGTACGGGACAGCAGAGCTCAGTAGTGTCAGTGAGGCTGCGGTAGTGTAGCCCGCAGGGAGTCCAGGTCGGACGGTTGCCCTGCAGCTGTCTCGCTCTGCATCAGGATCCAGGGTTTAACCTCAGCCACAGGGAAGAGCCAGAGGCAGACTAATGCTGACAATATCCAGACGACTATCCTCTGGCATCTGCCGCTGTCCCAGGGAAAAGAAAAACTGTGACAGTACTGTCACCCAGTCCGTGAGAGTGTGTGTTGTTCATGAGAGCATGTGTTCGGTTAATGCTTTGATAACTTTTACCTGCTTTGTGATTTTACACTTTACTTAATTTGGGGTTTTTATGATTAAATGCTGGAATAAACTCAACAGGGAGGGATTTTAATCATTCCCAAATTAACGGCAAAAGTAAAGAAAATGCAGTTCGTTCTGAGGTTTAAGGTCTAAGTGCAGGGATTAAACATGTTTTTAATATAGTTACTCAGGATATGAGAAGAAACTAAAATCTCAAGAGAAGCACAAGTCGTTACTTCACACCCTTCTTACATGCCTGGAAAGACGCTCCTCTGTTCACTAAGCATGACCGGACGGTGACACCCTTTCCTGGGATCCTCTTAATGTTAAGCTGTAGATGGTATTGGAAAGGTTTAACCTGCTTAGCACATTTTACAGGACCAAGTCCAAAAACACTCCCTGCGAATAAAAAGAAAAAGAAACACCCAGTCTAATATTTAAAAAAGTGTATGCTAATTTAGTGTCTGCAGATGAATTCAAGCAGGATAAACTGCTGAAAGTGAATTAACATCAGCCTGTTCATGTTTAGAGAGAGAGAGAAGATCAAACATTTTGTGCAGTCAAAAGCAACTGTTCTCATGCTACAATATAAACTCACACCTTGGTGATTTTTAATTTAATTTTCAACTTGTATTTCTAGATTTTATCTTCCCCGGCACACAGAATTGCACTGAAGTAACAAAGAGAGTGTAAAACTGACAATTCAAATGTTTCAGTAGTGCAATGATATGTGCAGTAAACTCGAGAGGAATGGACTTTAACTTAATTAAATTACCACAGTAAAATGATTCACAATCATTTCTTTGTCAGTAGAAATAGTCTCTACGGAGTTTAATGTTTAAGTTTTTGTGGTAAATTTGTAGGGAAAAGTAACAGATCGCCGTTTCATTTCTTATCAATGTGATTAAATACGTGTTTCATGTGTTGTTTTTGAAGTTTTTGACCTTTAATATTGCAATTTATGTGCAGATGGCAGCGTTAACACAATTTCAGATTCAGAAAAAAAACTGCAATTAGTGCACAGCCATTAATTAAAACTGCGGGTTAATGTTATTATGTTTTATATTTTACGATGAAACATTTTAAGCTGAATTTAAATTATTAAAACAGAGACAAAGGCAACAGCACCATGCTATTAACCTTAGTGCCCCTGAGCCAGGTCTTAGTGTGTACAGTGTGTGTGTGTGTGTGCTGCTGTGTTTGTGTACATACCCTGCATAAATGGATGCACACAAAATGTATGCATGCATGTACACATTCAGTATTAACATTTATGAGTATAAGCATACTGTATGAATGTGCACGTGTATTTTGAGATTGTCTCCTGTGTTTTACTGCAGCACCGTAGGGTCACGTTTGATATGGTGGCATTTTTATGACACACTGGCTTCAACCCTCAAAATCAAAAACTCACCGGCCGACATATTTGTATTGTTATAAGGGAGCTCCTCCTGGGGTTCCCTTATGTTTTATTTAAGGAGAGCAAACCGGGATAAATCTTTTGAATTGAACTGTAGGAAACTTTCAAACTCTCCTCAACAAAAGAGCATTGTAACAGAAGCTCCAGTGTGTGATATAGAGTAAATCATTCTTTACCTTTAAGAAATAAACCACCCGGAAGCACTTGCATACTGTAAACCTTATGGTTTTAGTGTCACACAAAGCTCTGCTTAGTTAGCTTTGTCTTCGGGGAATGCTAATAATAGTCTCTTGGCCCCATGACCGACCTGTTGAAGAGGTAAGAGTGTCCAACTCTCACGCCATGTCTCTGCTGAAGAGGCAGATATGTTCCCAAACCAACAAACTAATAATCGCTTATCAAGCATCTCATGTCGTTAACATGACATCATTAAAAAGGTAGATTAATCCACACAAATAGTTTGTTCCTTTTTTACCCTTTTGAAAAGACAACACGAACGACGCCACAGCATTTCCTCTGCGAAAAAGATATATTTTAATTGTACATACATGTTAAAAGCATCATGTCTATAGGATGTTACAGTGTTCGGAATTTATGATTTAAATATGTGGTGTTTTTTTAAATCATATTTTAATTAAATTTCAACCAAAATTCACTGATAAATCCCAATTAAAGAACAAAAACTGGACCAGAATCAATTACATTTTTAAATATACTTTTATCTGATCTCAAATCAGTTGATAATTCTTAATATCATAATAATACATAAAAATACATAATATCATTGTATGTCTTCAATACAAAACTTAATTTCAAACAAGTTTAAATGTTGTTTATGTCCACTTTAATCTAACAAATCAGACCCATTTCCCCTCGTTCCACCTGCTGTCCCCACAGGTGCTCTTCATTACAAGCAAACCAGCAGGAATACATAAGCACCAGCGGTCAAATGTGTGCACACACACACACACACACACACACACACACACACACACACACACACACAATCGCAGACCAATACACACAAACACTCACATGTGCGCGCACATACGGATGAGAACCGAAGAATCACACACTGACCTGGGGTCTAATTTTAGCGGTTGCCATATCATGGAAACACCTGACTGTGTCTGTTAGGAAACACATCATCTCATCATGCGTTGATCTACATTTATTACACGTGTCATGCACATGTTCATATCGTGTTGGACACATTTATATTAGTGTCATTAATGTCTAAATGAATCAGTGAAAACTCCAATGTCAAACTATACGTGTTAGCTTGACTACAAAAACAGCTCAGTTGACTTTTAAATCCTATTACTTGTCTTTCTTGACAAATGAGCGGCACATTAAACTTTAAATCAGAAGAAAATATTTTTTAGATATGCAACATCCAAAGTACTATTTTTAATTAAATTATAGCAGAATATTGAAATCCTAATCTAAAACATAATTTCCGGGAGTTGCTTTCTGACATGCAGTGTAAAATTAAAGGTTTTTTTTAAGCTGGAAACATGCGTAATATAAAAGTAGAAAAAGGTTAAAACAGAAGGAACACACTAATATATAATGATGGTGTTGATTTCAAAGTGTGTCTGCCACATGAAGCAGAGATTTATGAGTTGATATTTGATACGTTGCTGATAAATTCCAGCGTCTTACAATCTGCTCTATCACTCCAGTGAGTGGACAAAGTTGGCTGCTTCCAGCACACCTTCCTGCACTGGCCGACAGCTATCACTGCACTTTATCTAACACAGTCACAGTTATTGTTCTGCCAAAATGGGTGAAAGTGATTTTAAAGAAAAACACACCGCGGTTGTGATATTTCCCATCTTTAAAGTCTGATACTTGGTGCTGATGGGAAAAACCAACCAATCCTACCAAGTCCACTGACGGATGAAGGGAGCAGCTGGTGGGACAGAGCTGTTGTTCACATTGTGGGAACAAAAACGCTGCTTCTGTCCAACTCTTCTTTTTACCGCCAGCTTTCATGAAAAAGTTCAGGAAAAAAAAAAAGGGAAAAAAAAAAAAACTGACCAGAGATTAAAACAAAAACTCGGCTGTATTTCATCACAAAGTGTTCGGGCTGTTTATTAATGGCTGCTGCATAAGAGGGCGCAGCCAGAGTGGTGGTGCTGTGTGACGGCATGAGGGGAGAAATAACTTCATTACATGTCACGACCCCCTCTTGATATAGATATATCCTTTAGGCGGCCTGTCAAGGACTCTGAATTCATCAGGATGTAGATGGAGCCGCTATTCAATCAAAACGTGAATGTGGCTTTTTGAGTGCTCAGGCTTAAGGCGAGCGGCAGAGAGGACTTCTTAGAATGAGTTTGTTTTATTGATCAAATGAAATTAACACACACACAGAAGGAGAGTAGGAAGCAGTGCGTCTAATCACGGAGTGTGGGTCAGCCAGCATGTTTAATTTAATGGGCCTCATCGTAGCTTCACGAGGTCTCACATTGTGAACTTAATTCCTCTTCACCACGTTAATTTGCATTGTGTCAATTGACCGGAGCGCTTTACTGTATCAGCTTGAGTCTCACTTGAAATTCAGCCCATGCCCTAATACCATTAGGCAAATGCAAAGTTGTGTCATTTACACATTTGGAGAGCAGAGGAGAAAAAAAGGGAAAGATCGAGAGAGAAAGAGAAGGAGAGAGAGAGAGAGAGGGAGAAAAGCCAATTTGCGCCGGACAAGACTCGCTTGTGATTATCAGTGGATGTTATTACTGTGGAGAAGCAGACGTTTGAAGGTTATGTTTCTGGGCAGTAATTGAAATGCAAAATAACATTAGGATCGATGGCCATCTCTGTTTATTTATGAAATCAATATCGTAACTGTCCCTCATGAGTCCCCCTCTGATTCCCAATGACGGCTTAAGTCTCCGCTCGTTTATTCTTTTCTCCCCTGTAACCTCCTTCTTCTGTCTCGTTTTAAAAGGCAGTTAGGGGTGTGTTTGACTTTGCGGGGAGAGCAATTTCCTGGAGGTGGTGGACGTGTATGTAGATGGGGGTTGTTACTCCAGGTAAGGAGACATCATCCATGTGGGAAATCTATGCAATCTCTCCTCGTGGCAGTGACATTGAAGAGGCCATATGCTGGAAGTTCTGTGTACGAGCGTGTGTGTATGTGTGTGGGAATGTGTGTGTGTGTATTTGTGTGTGTGTGTGGGGGAATGTGTGTTTAGAGAGACAGAGAAGGAGAAACAAAGTATATTCATAGTGTGTGCTGCACGGTATAAACGGAGTACTGGGACTTGTCTGTCAGCAGTGGTAACTTTAAAGGTTTTGTCGGAAAGTAAAAAAAATTGGTTTTCAAACACGAAAGCATTCAGATTCATTCTCCACCTTCGGGACACAAATCTACAGTAATAATCAAAGGTCCGCTTGCTTATTCTCAAAGCTTTTGACCGTATTGCGTGGCCTTCTTCAGCGCTTGGAGCTCGACCAGGTAGCTAAGTAAGTGGAAGGTGCGTTTAGAGCTGCGTTTTTAAGTACCGCCGGAAATCGACAACGTCCTTCAAAGCAGAAGCACAAAACGCACAACTTCAGCTTTAATTCTATCAGAGCTAAAATAATCTGTCAATTAACCAATGAAAAAAACTACCCCAAAAAATTATCTGCAACTAATTTTTACTGCAAATAGCGACAACAGAAAAAATCACTGGTACTGTCAAACTTTGGGTGGCTGGTTAGAAAAAATAGCCAAATGAAGACGTCACATTGAACACTCTGAACTTGTATTGGGTTTCTTTTTTCTTTTACCATTTCCTACCATCTTTTAGAGCAAAAGATTAATCAATTAATCCCAAAAAAATAATCGTTGGTCGTCTTCAAGTGTAGCCCTAAACTTGATTTTTTTTCCTTGTCACGCCAAACGTCGAGTGAAACCCTCGTAAAATACACAAACGTGCACAAACAAAGACAAAAGAATCTAAATTAGACCGGTCACAACGCTTTTGAATAAGTCCAAAGTCGACGATTTGGAAAAAGCGTCTTGAAGTTTTTGTTTTCAGATGTAAATTGAGCTCAAGTTAAACTATTCCACAGTTTTGATGCGAAGACGACAAGTACATCATTGCATCCAGTGGACTGGTAGCAGAACTAAAAGAAAAAACAATGCTTTATAGGCCCGGTACATATTAAAAAAAAGGCGTTAATGTGTAGAAATTCGTATTTTATAAGTGATATTTAGGTTTATGTCTGACAGGCTGTGATTTAGGTGTATTTGTACTTAACCAAAGCTGCGAGGTTTGAGCAGAAGCTGAAGCCAGATTTTAATTAATATGAATGTTTTTATACAATTACGTTAGAATGTCCTTTAAAAATGCATGTTGCTGAACGTCTTTCCTCAATAACCGACTGCATCGCTCGCAGCGGATTTACATTTCAGAACACACGCATTTTTTTTGATGACCTTCATTTGTGCCAAACGCTGTGTCACGCGCATGTTGTTGTCGCTACTTAACACTTGGGCGACACGCGCTACCCCATTTTCCCGCTCGCATGACCATTCATTTCCCAGACACCTCGGCGGCGGACTAACAGTGTAATCTATGTGTCAGGCAGGAAGGGGCACTCAGTTTAAAGCTGATAGAGTTTGCCCCAAACAAGGACAGCCTATCATAGAAAGATTAATGAACTAATTTCATGCATGGCTCCTTGCCTCTGTCCTTCTGCGCTTCCATGTTCGACTGTGTGTTCAGCACCATGATTTACGCCGCGCTGCTCGCTACAAGCTTAACCCCGAGCTCAACAATAATATTTCCCCTCAGTGGGAAAATGCATAGTAAAATACAGGGAAGCAGATTTTTTTTTTAACCCTTTACTTATAGAGGATAGCATGAGGTCATCGTGGAGAGCTGCTTCTTTTGAATATGCATTTTAGTTACTTTGGGTTTTTTTTTTTTTTTTTTTTGCATGCTGGTAAAAATTTTCGGCGCTTGAAAACATATTTCATGGTTCAGCCCAGAGGTGGATGGATTCAGGATTTATGTAGGGAAGCAGGGGATCTGCAACACTGCCAGCATTAGGAGGCATGCCAGAATACACACAGGCACGCACACACACAAACATCTGAGATTTTTAAGCCGCTCTGGTGGGACGTTTTCACACGTTTGGCTCCAGAATATAAAAATAAAATCATGTTTTTAAAAAAAAAAACAGTTGTCACTCAGGTCGGTCATATTAAAACAATATGGTCGGCCATGTGTGGACGCTCTGGTTCCCTCCGGCGTGGTGGACAGAGGGAAACCTGTGTGTCTGCTGCTGCGAGGCGTTCACTGCGGGACGGTCTGGGCCTCAAAGAAACAGCAGAGCAGAGAAGGCAGGTGACCTTCACGTCTGTCTGATGAGTCCTGCTTGTCTGCTCGGTTTGTACCATTTTTCTGCGCGGCGGAGCAAACACTACCCCATTAGATATTAGGTGCAATGCGTTTGTGCGTGCATGTGTGTGTGTGTGTGTGTGTTGCCAAGGGAAGCGGGGCAGGTTGAGGAGAGTCAGACTGCGCTTAGAAAAACTCTGTCTCTCTTTATAATAAGAGGGGGGAAAACCAAATTATGAAACTATGAAGCTATTTCTGTCTGCGCGAATTGGTGGCTCGTGCCATTATTTCATTTCGACAGATTTGAAAGGACCCATTAGAAATTTCCATTAAACCTAACAAAAAAACATCTCCCCAGCGTTACTGTGTGCTAAGTGTGGAATGAACTACTTTTTACATATGCCACAATGTGCTATCCCACAGGGAATCCCCCCCTATCTGGCTGCGATGATGTATTAACTGTTAGCACGCCGCTCTCTCCAATTCCCTCAGATGGGATAAAATATACCTTCCAATTGACTATAGGTGCATGCTGATTGCTAACAGGATTTAACATGAGCCCTGTGAATCTTTCATAAACCACAACAGCCTCAGAATGAAGACTAACGTAATGTTGTATCGCTTCATCTCACACTATGTTAACAGTCCTGACTGATTAAAAATGCATAAGGAATGTCTGGGACCCGTAAGAGGAGGGTTTATTTTTTCATGCCTCATCTGGAACAGGAAGGAAGCAGAGGATCAATAGATCTGATCTGGGCCCAGGGGTAGAGACTATCTCCTCCTCCTCCTCCTCCTCCTCCTCCCTCCAGCCGCTAGCCGTTAGCAGTTAAAAGGGTGGTTTCATGTTGTCCCGGCCTGATGACTTCATGGCTTTATATAAACACTTATGCAAAGAGGCTGCGGAGGGAAAATACATTCCTAAAACCACAACAGCCAATTTTTTAAAAAACAGGGTGCGAGCCCCCGGCAGCAAGGAGTTCAGAGGAATCTGGTCGGCATTAACTTCTTGTTAGTTTCAGACATTCTTTACATGACTCTCCTCTTTTCTCACCCAAAAGCATGGAGGGCTGTAAGATCAGCACCGGCTCTGACAGACAGAGGCAGCAGTTCTAGCCCCGGCCCAGGACTCATTTCATGCTTTGTTTGAGAGGATATTATTAAAAGCCGCTGCGAGTACAACAACATACAGAGGCTATACTGTACTTAGTGAAGAGAAATTGGTGTCCAACAATAGCAGCGGGAGGAGTCACTTTTATTTGCTGTCCCACATAAGACAAAATTTTTCAGCAAAGTACATAACTTTATATAACATTTTAAATGGCAAATAAAGAACTTTGCGTCCTCTTTGACTGTATATGTTTATGTATTTGCATATTTGTATGTATGCATGTGTACATAAAAGGATAATTGGAGTGTGGGGTTGTTTCCTAGTTTTTCCTTTTGTTTGGACAACACAATTCCATATTGTTTTACTTTGTTTATAGGTGGCAGACCCTGCCACCTATCTAGCATCAAACTGTGTTCTGGGGACCTTATTTTCCTCAGAGAGCAGCTTGTTCATTCAGTCATGGAAAAAGTAGATATTTCTGCATTCGTATTATTACTTTATTAATATTGTAACTATTCAAATTCTGAGTATAAATTTCTTCTGCAGAACCTTTAAAATGAATAAAACGTCAGTGGCATTAAAAAGATAAAAATCTGACACTAAGCGGTTCCGTTTCTAAAATACACCTCAAGTCTATTTAAGCAGCTAGGGCTGCAAATGGCGCTTATTTCATTATTGAATTATCTGCTGATTATTTTCACAATGAATTGCTCGTCTATAAAATGTCAAAAAAAATTAATAAAATGAAAAACCGACGTGTAGCAATGCTAAAAGACCTCCAAGAGCTCTTATACTTACAACTCAAATCATTTGTATTTACATATTACATACAAAACCCAATTTTCCTCAAAATCCTTTTAAAATCTGTATCACAATTGACATCATTAACCTTAAACCATCAATTCTCATAAGGAAAACTTCTAAATAGCCCTTTAATGTGGAGTAAAATGTAACCTCAGGAAGAGAAAAAGAGAGGCGATCCCTCTGTGAGACAGGAAATACAAGAAGTCTTTTTTGTCTTAACTCATCCTTCCCAAATTTTATAATGAAATGAAAACGTACTCCCAGGTCAGCGCCTCTTCCTCCGCCTCTCCGTCCGCTCGCCGAAGTCCACCGTAACCCGGCACCGTCCTTTGGCAAACTAACCGGGACTATTGATTGGGTCATGTATTACCCATGATCCTCCATATGCTGAGTGTAACACCTCTCTGTGTCCATTAACAGCCTTCTGAAGTTTCATTCATTAATTTACTCCTGGCAGCCGACCAATTGTGGGCATTGTTTGCAAGATGTATGGGGCATCTGTTGACATGGTCGTTAGTTACCATTTTGCCTGAGAGAAATAAGCTACTGTAGTATATCACCTGGCATTCCAACACATAAATGGTTGTGTCTGTAACATAATCTATCAAACTCAGACTAGGCCGGCGCGCTCCATCACAGCTGATGAATCTCTTCGCAGGACGTTCAGGCGATGATGGAGGAAACACAACGCTCAGTACATCTTGTCAGACTTTTTTAGTGGTGATAATTTCCTTGGTACTGCAGTTTCCTCGCCGTAGATTTACTGTCATGCGAGGTTCTTTGTGTCGCTGGAAAATCTGTGATTATTTTCAGAAATGTCTTTTTTTTTCAGAAATCATGACCTGGTTACTCAAGGTAATCTACAGTCCCAGCTTGTTAGCAGTTTCATGTAGGAACCATTTTCTTTCTGTATCACCGCACAGAAGGAAGCCTGCATCTACTCATGCCCATGACTAGCCTCTCGTCCATGAGTAGATGTAAGCTTCTTTCTGTACAGTGAGAAGATAGGCTGTGGTTTGGTTGACAAAAAATTGTTCCTACATGAAACTTTTCTGATAAAACAAGGTCTGGGGATTATCTGAAGTAATTGTGTCACTATTTGGTTCATTTCCTCTTTGATTTCCAGGTTTTGTCATATCACTTTTAATCCTTCCAGTAACTCACTTGTTCCCCAGTTTTGACTGTATATTTACTGACTGCAGCTCTCGCCCTGTGTGTGTTTCATCCAGGTTGTTAACCAGAATGCCCTCTGAGGACCGACACCTGTCCTCAAGCTGTGGTTCTTACGTCAAAACCGAGCCTTCCAGTCCTTCTTCCTCACTAGTAGACACCGGCAGTCACCACAGTCCCAGCGGCAACTCCGACGCCAGCGGCGGCTACATCAACGGCAGCGGCAGACACTCACACGCCCTCGACTCCCCGCCAATGTTCAACCCAAGCATGCTTGGAGGTGGCGCGGCCTGCCTAAGACGCTACGAGGAGTGCTCTGGCGGCGTTGTAGACGATTCGCCAATCAAGTGCGAGTACATGCTCAACGCCATTCCCAAGAGGCTGTGCCTGGTGTGTGGCGACATCGCCTCAGGGTACCACTACGGGGTGGCCTCCTGTGAGGCCTGCAAAGCCTTTTTCAAAAGGACGATACAAGGTATTTCCTGCTTCTTCTTACAGCTTTCACTGGTTCACCTGAGCTGATCTCACATGTCTGTACACTCTCAGGTGGTTCTATGTTGACCCTGACCCTTCAATTCAGATGACAATTGTGATTGCCAGGAAAGCATATTGACTTGATGACGTTGTTATGCATCCCCCGTGCTCCTCTGTGCTCGTATCCAAGCCTCTGCTCTTACGGGACTAATACAAGGTAGTGATTACGAGAGTCTACAGCAGGCATTAGGCCCAGACTGTAAATCTGTTCTGGGTTGTGATTTTTTTGATGCGTCTGCATGCAAAATTGTATGTCTGGCATCAACTCTGCCATGTGTGGGAGCTGTTCCAGAATAATCACTTGGACTGACATACTGAGAGACTCAGATGCAGAATGTAGTCTGCAGACGTGGAGTCAGACAGCAGGTCAAGGAGGCCTTGGCCATTTTATGTAAGGTACATTTGAGAAATGTACCTGACATTTTATCTTTAAACTCCTCTGGAACCCTTTTTACAATGTTATTGTTTGTGGGAAAAACCACAGTTACTTCACGTGGTCCTCTGTGCAAAGCTTTCAGACGCTCTCTGTAATTAATGTTTGTGCTTCACTGCAACCCAACACACTTTACCATTGTTCTAACTTTAAACAATTTCACCCCCGGGGATTAATAAAGTATTTTGATCCTGATGATTCTGATAACTTCCTGTTTCTGGTGTTAAAGCAGTAACTTAATTGACTTGTTTCCTTTTAACCAAGTCTAACAATTCCAGACAGGATCAAACTAAAAGTTTAATTTCTTATTCCACTTTTACACCAAAATTTAAGTATAAGCAGGTTTTTTAAAGGGGGATAAGCCCGCTAAAAATAGGCGGTTTTATCCTTTTCTTTTGGCAGAAGACAAGTCAGCCTTTTTTTTTCGTGGTGTCTGCCAACAGTACAAATGTACCAGAAAACAGGGAACCGTAGAAAGTTGTTAAACATTGTCACAGTGGTTACCTTTTTTGATATCTTTTACTTCAGTTTCACTTTCAAACTCAACACGGAGTGAACGCTGTTTCGTGAACTGCTTGAATGGAGACGGATGTGTATGTGTGTATTTACACGGCAACGTCCGGAAACTTCAATGTGCGTCATAGCATGCCGCCAGAAGAGGGACCGAAATTTGCATGTCCATCTGGGTGTCACGTTTCCATCACAGCTGATTAGAGCTGGAGCCAACAAATACCCCTGACTGCTGCAGAGTTACGTGGGAATGACCATTGTAGAAGTTCACATTGAAGACAAATACCAGATGTCAGCAGGTGTTTGTTGTGAGAAATTAAGTTTAAACACAAAATAAATGTACCATAAGGCATTATACATTAGATATGTATAAATATAAATGCAATCTTTAGGTAATCCTGAAAATATGCAAACATCAGTTCAAAAATTGTAAAAGGACAGAATGCAAACTGACTTTAAATTCTTAGCCACATTTTGAATACCCGTTGGTGTTAAATTCTGGGTGATTTAAAGGCTGCGTGTGTCCCAGTCTGACCAGAAACACAGTGAAGGCTGTTAACAGTGTTCATGTGTGACTTTGTGCTGTCTTGCACAGATCTCCCCTCTTCTTCTTCTTCTTCTTCTTCCTCCCCTCGCTCTCCTTCGTGGAGGACAGGCCCATAATGAACCTAATCTGTCCGTCATTCGTCCTGAGCCGCGGGAGTTTCAGTCAATAACAATCAGTGTTGGGTGACTGTAATTAAGAACCAGGCATTTCATTGGGAGAAAGTCGAGGAAGGGGGTGGGAGGTGTGGATCTGTTCTTTGCCCCCGGGCCCCTCCAGCCCACACCCACAAGGAGAGGGAGGAGGAGATGGGGGGCCAATTAGAAGCTCAGGCACGTGTTATCAGGGGCATTAACAGACGAAGGGGAGAGAGAGAGATGCTGAGGAGTCCTCCAAATAAAAGGCAGAGGGACAAGGGACAGGGGGACGTGGTCATTCTCTGAAAGGAGAAGCCGCTTTAATGGAATGGTAATCAGGAAGGGGGGTCCCGGCCTCGGTAAAGGAGGAGGACAAGGAGAGGTCCAGCTTGAGTGGAGATGAGCGCGTGGATAATAGCATGGCATAACAATATATCAAAATTTAGAGGGAAAATAAGAGAGGTTAAGGAAGGATATTAGAGTGGTTGAAATGTCCTTTGAGAAATAAAGGTGGATACAGGACCTGATTAACTAAGAGGGTATGCCGACAGTGAGCTTTTAGAGGTAGGCAATTTAAGACTATTGTGGACCCCTAATGCAGCCCCCCCCCCCAGACACACACACACACAATCATGAACACACAGGCACACAGAGGTTATTTTTGATCCATTCAATAAAATGTTTCCTTTAATAATCATAGAAATATTAGATGAGTGTGACCTTTTCTAAACTGATGAAAGTCCTCCGTGTTGTATTTTTTTTCTTTTTTCATTATCACAAAAGATGTTTTTGAATAAATGAAAGACACTCACTAGTTTTTCTCCATAGTGAGGAGTACATTGAGATTCTGGGCACTTTGGGATCATCGTCACTGTGTGTCAGGAGTACAGTATTGTTGCACAGGATGCATTGCATTGTGGGATTGTTAGAAGACAGTAGTATATACACTATGGACAGAGCTTCTTTTCTACATAGCGGATACTTTTCACACTCAGAATTCAGACACTAGCTTGGTGAACATTATATAATGTGAATGTAAAAGTAGGGATGCAGAATTACATGGGCCCTTCATTGGTATCAGCCGATAAAGGCTTCAAAATCAACCCAAAATGTCCTTTACTGCTGATAAGATGACGCCTTTATTAACATGAACCTTCAACTAAGTAGAGTCTTATTTTGCTCAGTAAATATGTATGTTTTGAAAAGGATGAATGTGATGTTCTGCTTAATAGGTTGGGGAAAAGAAATGTGTGTATCTGCCAAAATGAGTTGGAAAAATCATGCCGACTTTTTGGGATATCATGTACAATATAGTAACCAGAAATGGATGGTGACAAAAAAAGGCAAAAAAAAGAACAAAATCAGAAAGTGACAGAGAACAAAACCTAGAGCAAACTCAAACGAGCGATACCAGGACGAAAACAGAGAGAGGGAAAAAACACAAGGACTAATGAGCAAATGAAACACAGCTGTACGCAAGAAAAAAGGCAGGAAGAGGACAAAGAAAGGAAGTGACAAATGAGGGTGAATTCTACAAAATAAAACAAGAAATGACGAATCCAAAAACCCAAACCATGACAGCCGTCCTCCCTCAGTTCTTTGATTAAAAGGTGTTTTATTTTTTATTTTTTCCAGCATCTCACTTGTGTGAATGTATGTTGTACGTTATGTTGAGGTTCGTCAGTGCACATCAAGCAGGCAGTTCACATATAGTATAATACGCTCTGTATACAGTCCGTTGGTAGTATATGTATTTCGCCTCTCAGTTTAAAAGACTCCCTGAAACCAGCAGCAGCCCGTGCCAACATCCTGGCGTGTTGCCCCAAGCCCCTCACTGTGCATGTGACCCGGCTGGCAGCGTCGATGCCAGGGATCCTGACAAATGTTGGCACCTTCTCCTTGACCAACAGGGGATTGTGAGTGTGTGTGTGTTGAAGGGGGGGGTGGGGATGCAGCTCTGGCAGATCTGCTTCAGACAACACCTGGTTTGCTGTTTTTAGGTACCATTAATACATCACTGGACTTACGGGACATTGTTTAAACATTCAATCAAGGGACTTTGTCATTGGATTCTTGGGGACACGTCGACTTTTGAAGCGACGGCGTAATGAATCCGAAAAAAAAAAGATGTTAAGCGGAACTTTTTGAGGAAATACGGGCAGCGGTTACATGGCAGCAGATTCAATATGTCTGCGTTTCTGGCTTTTTTTGGACCCGAGTGATTAAATTGCATAGGAAATATTTCCATAGTGAGCCAACAACTGCCCAGACGGACTTGAATAATACATTGAGCTTCGCTATATGATATGGCGAGTCTGTTAGTCTTTTACCGGAGAAACATTATGCAGAGCGCTCGGCTGTGCGTCCATCTCTTAGCCCTTGTGTTGTTGAGGGAGGGCAGCTTTCCCATCATCCTTTAGGTGAAGAAAGATGGGCTGGACGGGGTCGTGCTGAGCGTTCGCACAGAGGACGCTCTGCATTAATGAAGCTAATTTATCTGTGAATCAAAATGGGGGTGGGACTCCTGGGCGGGAAGGTGCTTTTTACATGTCCCATCAAAATGCCACTAAAGCCTCCTCTCCTTCAGGAGTGTCACACGGGGTCACCTTGGGACAGGTGTGTACGTGTGTGTGGGTGTGTGTGTACACACACGTGTGTTGTGTCTTTCACTGTCTTTCTGTGCCTGTTGTTTACCGTTTCTGACATGGGCTCCTTTTCCATGCAGCAATTCTGAAACTATTTTCCTTCTGTTTGTTGATGTGCACCTTTTTATGCTCAAAGAATCAATGACATGTTTTTCTGATCCTCTTCAGGGAACATTGAGTACAGCTGTCCAGCCACCAACGAATGTGAGATCACCAAGAGGAGACGCAAGTCGTGCCAGGCCTGCCGCTTCATGAAATGTCTTAAAGTTGGCATGTTGAAAGAAGGTGAGGACACATTTTTATTATCAGCTTAATTGTGTCTGTTTATGTTTTTCTTCTTTGTTATTTCAACTTCAGTGCCGAAACAACTGATTTCTTGATTCAGCAAGAATGTGAGCTATTTTGACAAAACAAGTACTGTTTAGCTCAAGTAGAGCGCACAAAGTTTGTTAGCTTGTCTCTGTCTTTGGATTTTAGACAAAACAAACATTTTGAACAATTCACCGTAGGAAAAAAAAAAAAGTGATTGAAAAAAAAACTGAAGACTGAAAACTGCTTCCCAGTTTTCAGTGTTAAGTGACTTTTTTTTTAAAGAAATGATAGATTTTATCATATTAACATGAAATTAGGATTCAAAAGACAAAAAGAGATAAGGTAATCATGTAATCTTACTTCCTTTCTTCCTGCATTTTCGGCTAACAATATAATAACCATCATTAATAAACGGTAATTTATAGTTAATTAAATTTTAGTCAATAGTTATTTCAGGTAATAGTTAGAACCTGACCGATAAATAGCGGTTGCCAGATATTATGACCCTGTTATTAGCCCCTCACAGATATATTGGTATCTGCGTAGATGTTATGAAATATGAAAACTCTTTTTTTAGAAGAAAAAGATGCTTTTGCTAATTTAAATCATTAAATTCCCAGGAAGTTAAGGACATTTTGGTGCACTTATGTCATTTAAGTTCAATGTTAAACTGTAAAAGTCCTGCCTTCGTTGTCACGAGTGCTTGATAACCACATTTTAGGGATCATTGCAGAAAGTGTGCAATTATTGTCCGATACATTGACGTCTGAATGTTTTTTACAAAATATCTGTATCAGCATCAGCCACAAAATTCAGGTGTCATCCAAGCTCTATTGATAAACAATAAAATGCTTTATTAAACATTTATTAAGTGATTGTAGGGGTTTATAAATGACACTTGCAACTTAATAACGGCCATTAGATAATGTTCATAGATGACCTACACTTAATTTATTAGCTTTTCACAGCGTATTATAAACATCAGCTTCAACTTTAAGATAAACAATTGCTTAATTAATATTATTTGAAGCATTGCATTGTTTGTCAACAGTACGATAACGTTTAACTTTAATTAAAATTATTAACTTAAAGTTAGAAAGAAATCATATGTTTAATGCTTATTTGATGGTTTTCATAAGGTGTTTGCATTAAACTTAAAATAAGTGAGTTTTGTTTGCTGTGTTGAGTAATATAACCACAGTTAACAATTGAAGCTCTATCATTTAGGGGTATTACTTATATCAAGAAATAAAAGGTTTTATCTCGAGCTTGAGCTCAGGAGCAAATACTAAAAAATATTCTCGTGCCAGCGGATCTAATGCAGCTGAACAGTCTTACTGGGGGCTATAAGACTGGTCAGTAATCAGATATTAAAGCCAGCTGTGGCCTCAGGGAGACACCGGTGACATCACCCACGATTCTTACTTACCTCTCCTCACACGGCCGAGCCGCTCGGCGTTTAACTCAGATGGCTTGAAAAAAGCTGCTGAGCTGGATGTTCCTACCAAGACCGACTGAGAAGTGTAACAGTACTCCTGAAAAGCACAGGCTGTTCCCCCAAGACTTCCCTCTCCCCTGGGCTCTGGGTGTCTCTCTCCCTCTCCCTCTCTCCCTCACCCTCTCTGTCTGTCTGTCTGTTTCCCTTCCCCTCCCCTCCCCTCGCATGGCATATTGATCCACTAAATGCTTTCCGAACATCCCACCTCACTTCCTGCATGTGTTGTTTCTCCTCCAGTGAGGGACCTTTGGGAGTACAGAGGGAAAATATAGACGATAGATTTTTTTTTGTTCAGGGAAAGAGTGAGGTTTCTTTGTTTGTTATTTTGCATTTGTGTGTTTAGATAGAATAACTGGTGCAGAGAGTCCATCTGTAAGTCATGCTTTTGTAGAGAGTATTATACCGGCTGCTGAACTGGGACTTTTTCTCCGTTTTTATAGGACTTTTATGAAACTAGTCTCCTGGAAAATGTTTTTTTTTTTTTTTAAAGAAATGTTGGTCTGTGACACCAAATATAACAAATGTGAGCTTTTTTTTAAAATATTTTGTTCAAAACACCACAACAAAATAGCAGTAAAAACAAAAATAAACCATAACTGAAACTTTTTTTTTATGCTGGTGAGATTTATTATGTAAAAACAAAAATGACACAGTTACTCCCATTTAATTCACAGTGTTGGACTGGTGCAGTTTAACATCATTGTTATAAAGCAGCATTATAAGTCTCCACTCACAGTTCAAGCAGAAGCAGTAGGTTATTGTGTGAATGATTTGATGCACACATTGTGGCGGTATAACCTTCAAGTCTGATGCCGGTTCAAGTATTTTGTGTCATCAATTTGTTGAATTCAATATTGATTATTTTACTGGCACACTCCGTAGATAAGAGATTTTTAAACTGTGAGTCAAGGAGTTTGATACAAGACAATTAGTTAAGTCATGAAACAGTTTGAGAGGAAGTACTACTGTCATACAAAAAGAACATGTGAACATGGTAAGTCCAAGAAAATCTGCAGAGCTGCTTTGCAGAAAGGGACCAGTAAACAGTAACAGGAAGTTAGTTACTGTAGTTTGGATATTGATTTGACCCGCTTATCAGCCGTTGCAGCAGCAGCGATTGTGACAAACAGCTTGTGAAAAGAAAAAAATGTTTTCCTTCCTTTCCTTCTTCTCAGCACAATCTGGACACTAATTAATGATAATACTTTTTAAATTTAGTGTAATAAAGATACCTATTATAATTAAAGAACTTGCCTGACAATCATCACATTTTTTTCCTTTTTCTCCAGTGTCAAAGTAGTCCAGTGATAGTTGCTCCTACATTCAAGGGTGCATTGCAAACAGGGACTGCTAATAGCTCATTCAGCATACTTTTAATGGTGCCAATTTGCTCAGGGCTCAAGGTGTAGGCCAACCAAGTGACTCCTATACTTCCTGTTTACATTCTCATAGTAGAAACTGCTACCAACAGAAGAGAGACAAAAAAAAAAGAATTTCAGACTTTGAAAACACTTCATCAACACTTACTTAGAGTTTTGTTGACAAATACTAGCATCATAGTTGTGTCTTGAATTGAAGACTTACTCAAAAGGACATTACTTGACATTAACAACATTAGGACCAGCATAAGACTCCACTAAGTACAACATGGTATCCCAGTTTAAAGACAAATTAAAGTTCTGGAGTTCAGCCCGCAGCAGTTTGCACTGATTGTTTGATATATATCTGCACATAAAAAGGAGTGTTTAAAGAATTTGTTTATAGGCTCCACTTAGAGACACAACAGTCATAAATATCCTAAAATAAAATCGTGGTCACACAGTTTTGTTGTGTTCTGCCAACACCAAACGCGTCTCATAATAGAAGCCGGCAGCAGTTAACTGCAATCTGTGCTGGTAACACAAGATTGTATGTCAGGCTCTTGGTTCACTTCCACTAATACAGCTCCACTATTTACTGACGTAGCTGTGTTTGTTCATCGCAGAATCAAGGGGCCGTCCATTGTATTGCCATTGCAACACTATTTATACTTGCACCCCACTCTTGATGTCTTCATCCTGGCCCAAATATCTCACACCCGGGCTTTGACTCTCGGCCAGAAAAAACAACGTTGCTTCGGAAATAAAGATGAAACTATTAGCGCATGCTTAGAGGAAAAACGGCAGGGTATTGTCTGTGGCGGGCCGAGCTAAGCCGATGATGTGGACGGTCAGCGTGTGTGTGTCTACGTGTGTGTGTGAGGGGGAATTTGACGCCGTAGCCTCCACCGCCTGCCGCTCCTGAGACGCAGCATCACAGCCACCGCGACATGTGGCACAGTAGGTGATTCTCTGAAAGTAATGGCATTCAATTAAAAGGAAAAGGGACATTTAATGGTGGCGTAGTGCCGTGGCGCGGCCTCTTACAGACTTGGGGGGGCTTTGATCATAGAATCAGTGGGGGGACAGCGGCTTGCCCTACTTCATGTAATGAGATCACCATATAACAAGTGGCCAAGGGCCGGTCATGGAAAAGGAATAATCACATAGTGTAATATAAATTCAGATGTCTTCTATTCCATATTAGCATACACATATTGACCAATATATTAACATTTAAGAGTTATTTCCTCATGAATCGAACAAGGTACAAACTCCTCTCCTCCTTTCTTGTCACCATGCGGCAGTATCATAAGAAATGCCTCACACTGCGGAGAACTTATGTGATCAGTCATTCTAAAATTGTCTTAATATTTCCACCAGGACCCTCTAAGCTCCGCTCTAAGCATGCCATCCTGAATTATAAAGTGCCAGCTGCTACGGTTATAGACCAGCGCCATTGGTGGGCAGGGGAGACCCCTCCTCCCTGTAACACCTGCCGCTAATCAGCTGACTTCAGTTCTCAAAACCCTGTTCAGTTGCTTCAGGTGTGTTTGGACTCCAGTGGAGGTCGATATAACTCTTTCTCTCTCGCTGTTGAACATGCACAGACCTTTCTGATTTGAAAAGTGAAGCCAGTTTAAAAAGTGCCTTAAACCTGCTTTCTCTCTCCACTGGTTTTCAAAAAGAAGTCAGATTGTATGTAAGCTTATGAGGAATGGAGCCCACATCTCACTTGTTTTATTCCCTCAGTAGTCAGTTTCCGAATGAGTTTAAAGTCTCATTCCGTAGTGTGTGGTCTTCTTTAACGCAGCATGATGTTCTTGTTGTGGATTAAAATAGACGATAAAGCAGGGTTTGCATTTGGATGTGATTTCCTCGCGATAGCACGGCATGTTGGGTTCTGATTCAAATCCAGTCGCAGTATCTCTACCCTCTCGTCCAAGGATGGGCACTTCTGGCTAAAAAAAAACAAGATGGCTTCAGTCACAATTCCAAACTCGTTCAACGAGACACATGAGAAGCAAAATATGTCTGTAAGATAAATAAACATTGTGCAATTTATCCTCATATGCTTCATATTAGAGTGTGTGCGACCAGTTTTTGTGACGAGAGTTTTAATTTTATATCTTGTGTCTGAGAGGAAAATTTAAGAGGCTCATGGGAAAAAAATAGTGTTGATGACAAGCTTCGTTCACTGCTGTGCCACAGCAGAGCGCCTGCACGAGCTGGGTGGAAGGTAGAGGCAGGCGGCTGTTTGAGGAAACCAGTGACCCCTTAAATGTCCAGCTGAGGCTGATAAAAGGTCACAGGTCCAATGGAAAAACTCTCACGTAATTACAACTCGCGGAAGGTATGGTGTCAGTGCCTACTGCCAGGAGTCAGTGCCCGCAGCTAATAGCGGTGCTAATATCCCCATAGCATTACTGTATGGTGTTAAATGATGCAGGAATTTTCTGGACCAAATTAGCATTCTTTTACTTTGTGGTTTGTTATATTTAGCCCAAGAAGAAAGATTTATTTTGAGCATTTTGTAGTTTTATAGCTGTGGCAAAATAAGCATTGGTTCTTTGTTCATCTAATCACATCATCATGTTGGCAAATTAGCATGTTTATAAAAACATGTCCTGTTGAAACGGCAACACGCAACCTCTGTTTGCCCACTGAATCTCTGTCAGTTTCACAATTTCAATAAAGGACACTTCAGCCTTTTGCTCCTCTGAAGTTGATGCTTGCTGGTTTTAGTGTTCGCTCAGTGTTTCTGCGGTGTATTCTTTGCTTGTGGGGATTTTCTGACTCCGCTGTAATGTGGTGGATGAACACAAGCTGCCAGACTATTTTGGCAACCTACACCGCTGTCTCGCCCTCGGCCGACCACAGATAGGGATCAGCAGTCTTTCCTGAGCGAACGTGGCTACCGGGGTAACGTTACAGCCTTATTTTCCTCCAGCCACATACACAAAAGATTAGTAAAGCCATATCCAATATCACAGACTGTCAGGTCCCTTTCCAATCAATAGGCTTGGATCAGAAACCAATCCATACACTAAGATTACATCATCAAAATAAAGCAAAAGTCTGTACTGTATGGGTGCTATTAGCTGGTGCATTTAAGCAGCATGTGTCTAAAGGCAGATACAGTTTGGCTGGCATATTTTAGACATTTATTTTATATTTATCCACTATTTTATTCAAATACTTCACTGCTTTCATGAACTCGAGACTTTTGTAAAGCCCAAAAACAATTCTGCCCACGTGAGTAAACTCATATTTACTTTAATTATGAGAATTTTTAACAATGAGACTCAAAGTCTGGCAAAATAACCTTCATGCACATTTACAGAGAGCTGTGATTTTTCTGCATATTTTGATATCTAACACACGGGCTTCATGTTAAATGCAAGTTTCTAAATGCACTGAGAACTCTAAAAGTGTAAGGACAGAATGCCCTCTGACCCCTTCGCCTCTTCATTTGTACTTGTAGCGCAAACTTGTCTATCTAACGGCACATGTATGGGGCCTTGTTTGCGTTTTGGGGTGTCAGATATAGCTGGCAGACTGCAGCTGAGAGTCAGCGCCCACCCAGAGGCTCTGCGCTGGCCTGTCCTCACTGTCTGGCAGGTGATAGATCAGACACGGAGGCTAACACGTGTTCCTCTGAAGACGGGGATTTAGCGAAGCGCTGACCTCTTTGCAACCCTCCGATACACACACAACACACGCATTCATGTACACACATGCCAAATGTATATCACCCCCCTGACAAGTGACATGGAATCGGACCTTGAGGAACATGTTCCCCGCGGCTGGCACCGTCTCCCTCTACTGTATGTCTTTGTCTCTTTCCGTCGCTCCAACAATCTGTGTGAACCCCGCAATCCTAACGTCTGCTGCACCAATACACCGGGGATCCTGAATCGACCCGGGCATCTCCAGCCGTGCAGATGTTTTCGATTACAGGCGCATTTGTGGTCAGTGTGGCTCAGTAATTCACAGTAATACCCCTTGTGGACACGCCGGCTCAGATTTATGAAAAGTGTAAAACATGATAAAGAGAGCGACGCCAGTGTGCGCAGTTATGGGAGAACAACTCCAGTTTTGTCTTGTCAGCCCGTCGGGGGTTAGAGCAGGTGGGACGCCATCCTGAAACAGCCCCCCTCCTCCTCCTTCCTCCACCCTCCCTCTGTCTCTCCCTCTCTCTCTATGCAGCCCACCCAGATTCTGCACAATCAAACACAAGCTGTCCGATGCCTTTAGTTCTTTAGCTCTTTTGCAGACTCGGCCCTCAGAAGTAGCTCTGGAAGGGCAAGGTCCCTGCGCCTTGTAAAGGGTGAGCGAGCGTGTAGGAGGGGGGGCGCGCGCCGCATCCCTCTGATTTTTCCCAGCTAAAATAGGGAGCTCCTAATCTCCCTTTGGCAGCGTTAGCCGGCCAGCCAATTCTGACACATTCTCTAGAAAGAAGCGCCTCTGACAGGTGAGGGGGCTGAAAATAGTTGCGTGAGATACACGCACACACACGCACATGTTCATGTGGTCACACACAATCTCGATGCACATGTGTGATTAAATCTGTTCCCTATAGGTTTGACTGCATAGAATGAATAAATGTATTTGGCTTGGGATTTTTTTTGTTATTTTTATTTAATTTATTTTTTATTCTTACTTTTTTTTATTCTGGACTGTTTTTATTCTTTAAGCCCAATTTAGAAAATATTCTTCTTTCCACTTGAAGGGGCACTATGTAGTTTTTGGAAAGGATAATATTTACAGTATTAATGAAGTAATAATACAAACCCAGAAATATTTATCTTTTCTATAACTGAACAAACAAGCTCCTCTCAGAGGAAAATAACATCCCCAGAACAGTGTCTGAAGCTAGAAAGGTGGCAGGGTCCACCACATATAAACAAAGTAAAACAGTATGAAACTGTGTTGTCCTTTAAGATCAGTTTGTTTCTTTAGGCATAAAAAAAGTCAGTCAATGAAGCTCTTTCTCTTCTGGTTTAAATGTATTCCCTAAAAACTACGTAGTGCACCTTTAATTTGTGTTTTCTAGTTTCATTAACACTGTGTGCAGGCTCGTATCCACTGAAGACACGGGAGTCAGGTTGTCTGTACTTAAGCTGAGAATCAGAGGGTTTTAACATTAGTGTGAGATACATGCTATAATTCAAACAAAAAATAATCTATGGTTTGTATTTTATTGGATTATTGCAGCATCTTTTGTACCAATATTTGTAGTTTTTCCTCCTTTTAGGCCAACCTAAAGATAAATAGATACAAGTTTTGTGATATCCCCACCAGAATTTGGTTCCTAGCTGTATGAACAAGAAAACTTGTCGGTCCTTTTTTTTAAAGAAATAAATGAAATATGACAAATGCTAATTTATCACAACATTGTGTTTGTGTTTGTGGGACTTGATTATACCTACAATCCATCGCTACAAACCATGCCTGTATAATTTTTAAATTGTTTTCTTTTATATGGACATAAAAAAGAGGATTTGCAATTACTTTGTTAAAATGAACAGCGATCCAAATAAAAGAATAAATGGAAAAATGCATAAAAGAAAAAAAATAAATCCACACGACACAATGCACACACAGCGGCAGCCACATAAAGGGGAAACCACCGCCGCTTCAATCAGGAATGTGCTTTAAGGTTGCACGAGTCAATAAAGATATTGAATGTGAAAGGGAAGCCGGGGTCAGGTGGCCGTAAAGATTGCTCCTATACAAACATGCCTCATCGTCTTTCCATACATATGTACACACACAGCCACACACACAGCCACACACACACACACACACACTCAAGAATGAACTGTCAGCCAGTATCTTTGTGTCTCAGGCCGCTTCTCTCATAGTTATGAGCGTACGGTACTGTGCTGTGTGATCTTACCGAGAACATTCAGCACGCACATTACTACCACCACCCATTCCCCACCCTCTTTTACCCCCTGCATCCATATTCTGCCTGCCACGCATTACGAACGGCCAGCACCCGTAAAAAAAAATGGATCTGAATGCTTTTAAGATGATCCGTGCAGCCGCCCGACCCCCGCGTCACTCTCACTACCAGAGACACAAGCTTGAACCCGATTGTCTTGAAGCACGGAGGCCGCTGTGGTTTTGGGCCCGAGGTGTGGAATGTGGTGCTGACGATGACACGAACCACCACCGCCACCACCACCCCTCTCTTCCCCTCCCCTCCCCTCCACAAGGGGCCTCATCCAGCTGTCTTGTTGTGGTCAGATTCTCGGTACTGTAGCCGTATCACATGGGGAGGAGATAATCCCGCACTGGTCGGATCAGGCGCTGGCCGGGACAGGCAGGGCTGTCAGGGAGGAGATGTACACCCGATGCTGAAAGGGAGCGAAAGAGCGACAGGGCGAAACAGAGATCTTGCAGAAAACTGATACATTCACCCAAAAAAAAAAAATCAGCAGCATGTTCTGTCTTACTCCCCTCCCAACCCTCTTCTTTTTCTTCCTCTCCTCTCTGCACTCCCTACTTCGGGGTCTCGGGCTGTTTGCAGCGCCGCTAAGCTGTAAACTGAAACTGGTTAGCGCTGAGCTCTTAATTCTTGTCAGCGTCTATTAATTATGGGCCAGTTGGATGTTCCAGTTCAAACAGCCCCCGCGGATCTTGGAATTCTAACTCCGGCTGTTTGGTCACTTGTCGCTTGCTGCAGCCACATGACCCTGCAGCAGGGGAAACCAGTGTGTGTGCGTGTGTGTGAGGATTTGTTGGTAGATGTCAGGGACATCAGCAGCAACAATTTGCAGTCTGACAAGTTTTATAGGTTACAGTGAATTTAGTGTATGCACCTGCTTAATATGTTCCTGCAGCACATACGCTCATTGTTGTGAAAGCCTTTACGAACTGCATCTCCCTGTATTTGGCCTATGTGTGTCATTAGATAGAGAGAAGCGATTGGATTGATTTAATATCTGGAGTACATGCACACAGTTTCCCCGAAGCACAATTTATAATTTTAAATTTACCTTAACCAAGAGTAATGGTACGAACAACTACTAAAGCTCCATCTATCGCAAAAACCCAGCTCCTAGCTGCCTTAACTGACTAATTAAAACCGCATCCACATGTGTTCAAAGAGCAAGAAGTCTATTTGCGAGGCTTATTGATTACTTTAAGGCGTACAAATGGAAAGCTGTGTTCGGAGAGGGGCTCTCGATTTAGCTTCAATCTGCCAGGCATAAAATGATCTCACTGTGTTTGCTGGGAAGAATGAGCTCCCTCTGGGCACGGTGGGTAATTAGGTTAGTGGATAGTCGGTGTCAGGAAATTGAAAGACCATCCTAATCGGATTCTTTTGTTTCCAGGGGAATCAAAGGAATTTATATGAGTCACTGGGAAATCTCACACGACTCAATTCCACTTGACCATGTAAAATCTGTTTGCTCTGCCTCGGCGCTCAAACAACTTTTAATACGAGGGTGTAAATCCAGCACATAAGGTGCGTCCGACGCGGCCCATGTCCTCTGAGACGGCTTTCAAGATAATCCCAGATATGTCCGTTTGTATACTAACTAGATACTTACTCTCTTACATCTGAAGCAAGGCGGTATTGAACAGACGCTCTTTCGGTTAAAAGGTCAAAATGAAAAGGAAACTCAGCAGCCCTAGTTACGATATATGCCTTTTATAATGACTGATACAGAGGTAAATTACAACGATATCTCAATTTGCTTGATATATTAGATAGGAATACACTGTACCAGCAAAAAAAACATGTTTGGAGAAAACGTTGTATGATACTGATATATATATATATATATATATATATATCTTTATAAAGAGGCTTTTATTATTAGAGTTAGTTGTAGCTATATTAGAACATTTGATGGCATAAAACTGTCCATGTCTCATTTAGTCTAAATCTAAATATATTAGCAAACTTCTTAAAACAAAACACAAGGTATACGATAAAAGTATTTTTAAAAATACAAGAATATAAGAAACAATAAAAGCAACAATCTACATTATGCAAATACACAGTATCATATCAGTTTAATACCCAGTGTCACTGAATATGTGCAAGATTATATGAGGACTCTTTTCCTCAGATTCATTCTATTTTATTCTATTTTTCCAAATAATCCACATCTTTCCCTCGGTTTAGGTGCCGTTAATAAATGTATGATTTTATTTTTTGCAGGTGTGCGTCTGGACCGGGTGAGAGGGGGGAGACAGAAGTACAAACGGAGGTTGGACGCAGAGAACAGCGCCTACCTCGGCCTCACCATCCCCCCTCCTGCCAAAAAGCCATGTGAGTCCCACAGATGGATTTCTGAGTTACAGAAAGGCTGAATTTTAAAAAGTCATTTTACAAAATATGTCGCTGAGGAATATGTGCACAATGTTGCAGCTGTGTAAAGTAAATCGATTTTACTCTCATGAGGGGAAAAATCTTTTAAATTATATTATTTATTCATCTATTTGTCATGATTTAGGCACGATCCAGCCTACGTTTTTGTTATTTCCTTTAACTAAACATCTGTATATGCTGTCACCTTAAAATTAACTCACATTGCATTTCTCTCTCTCCATCTCCACGTCCGTCCGTCCCTCCTTCCAGTGACGAAGATCGTTTCCCATCTGTTGGTGGTGGAGCCAGAGAAGATCTATGCCATGCCTGACCCCACCATGCCTGACGGAGACATCAAGGCCCTGACCACGCTGTGCGACTTGGCCGACCGCGAACTCGTTGTCATCATCGGCTGGGCAAAACATATCCCAGGTAGAGAGACAGGACTGCTAATTAACGACTGTGTTGCTTCGGAGATGGTTTTCAGAACCTATTAATTTCTTAATTTGGCATTTTAACAACTTCATATAAAGAGGATTATCTGACCAGTTGTTTTGGTTCATAAATTGCAAAGAAATATACATATGTAATGTAGTAATTTCTGAGTTTTAATAGCTGGATTCATTTACTGCTACTTTAATTTTCTGAAACGAATACAGTATGAGATTACTGAAGTAGTTCACTGACTGTTGCACGCACATAAACACCACCCCCGACACACACACACACACACGCACACACACATTCATGCACACACAGGATAATTAACATCTGCTACTCATCTGCACCTAAGGGAGAAGCTAGTCCCATATTCTAAAATCTAATCAATAAAGAGCAGCTGAAACCTTTGATTTGACTGGGTAGGGTAGGAGAGTCTGGGGGGGAGGGGGGAAGGATCCGCCCCTATGTCAATGTATTCCATTTCAATCCGAGACTTAAAGAAAGCAATCCTCTTACTTACTTAAGGATACTACACAGGGCCTATTGTGAAATTGATTTATTTAGGCAAATACTGATGGATCCCCCTCCCCAGGCCTTGTTGACGAATTCTTAAATAAGACTTGTTATGCAAATGTTCTCAGATCTTCTTGTTCTTTTTCGTCTCTATCAGTTGAAACAGACACAGGTGTGTTTAAAGGCAGCGCAGGCTGGACTCACAGGAGCTACACCTCAGTGATCCAATCAAGTGTTGTGCAAATTTTGTACATACTACTTCACAAATGGCCAATTCAGCGTAATTCAACATTTCTTTTTATTGCAATGTAGCGCTGCAACAATCAATTAACTGCTAGTTATTTTGTCAATTGATCAATTAAATGACGATCACAATTTCTCTGAGCACAAGACAACGTCTTTAAATGTCTTGTTTTGTCCGACGAGCAGCACATATACATTTATCGTGCAATCACATAAAACAAAGAAAAGGAACAAATCCCTAATAGAGATTTAATACAATCAACTAAAATTCAACGGTGTATTGTAAATTAATTTCTCCTTCACAACTAGAAACACAGCTTTTTTTTTTCCTTACCTGTGGATTTATTCACTCATTTCCGAGCTGGCACAACACCAACCAGCTGCTGGAGTTCATCCGAGTCACTGATTCGTCAGCAGATTCCTGTGATGCTATTTATCCATCTGGATTGTTAAGGTGTGAGTTGCTCAGTTTTGGAGATATGGGGTGTAGAATATAATGGAATGAAATGGCACACAAATCGTACACACAAACTGATTACCTCAAAATGATGTAAAAGTAGATAAGTCAAGTAGACTCATTTCTCAAACGTGTTAAAACGTTTTGGATCCTATAACGATAATAGTGGTTTCTCTGAGATTATCAGTTTCCTGACTTTTTTAAAGTAAAGTCAGCTTTTAACCTTGTGCTGATGACATCATTGGATGTAAACACTGATGTCGTCCTCCTCAGCTGAGCCTTAATGTTAGCTCGCTTAGTTAGTTAGCCTCGAAAAAATTAGGTTACAAGAAACCGCTCATGACAAGGTCTGTAGATTATCTTGAGTAACAGGCTCATGATTTCTGCAAAGAAACTATCTAGATGGATAAAAAGCATGCAGTTTGTGGTAGTGAAGGTGTGTTGACATCAAAGCTGCCCTCGAAACGACAGAGGATTGACTTTCAAAGCAGAATTTAGCTGTGTGGTCTGATTAGGAGTCTTGGCTTTGTTTGAATATCGGCACGAGGTGAAGGTGCTGCGTAGGGAAAATGCTTTAACGGGGACGATAGGATCTTCACTCACCTGCTGTTTTGAAAAAGAGGCCAAACAGGGTACCTGCAATCAAATTATTCATTTTAATGATAGCTGCAGGGCTGCAGCAACCAATTCAAGACATTTACACCTCAGTCTCTGCTACATTCTCCATGTCTAACTATTGATCTTATGTGCTACAAAGATCTAAATCCAGACCTGACAGAGTTATTAAAGGGGCATGTGACACTCTGGGGACATTTTACCCGGGGCCACTGGGTCAGGGTGTCACCGAGTAACGATTAAGACAAAAGGGGTCCCTACAGTTTAACAGTCCACTCCCTCCATTACACTCATAGCCCACTGAGCAAATGGCCTTAACGATGAGGTAATAAGAGTCATTACTGCAGATCGCTCCATTAATGTAAAAGTCCTTCAACATGCACATGTGGAGACCGAGGAAACATGTAACGTTGAATAGATTCTTCTGTTTGAAGGCTTTAATATTTGTGGTGTACAGCTGGACTAGTTAATAGGCAAGTTTGTCTTTTCTTTAGCAGACATTTATACTAAATATATATCCGAGGCTTTAAAAATAAAACACGTTTTGTCTTCAAGAACACGACAGTTGGAGACGTGGCTCTTCCTGTGTGTTTGTAGCGAGGATGACTGTAACTCATCACTGCAGGCGGCCACTGATTGGATGTTACACACACTGTCACGAAAAATGGAAACAGAATCGTGCCGCTGGTGTCAGGAGGTCAGAGGTGGCCACTAATTTGTGCAGCTGTTAACACACACGCACCATCTCAGACATGTAAGTGCACACAACATGTGTTGATTTATATTCCAGGCAACAGCGTTCAGCGCCCTCTGGTATTTAACTCAGTTTTCTTCCCCTTTCCTCTCTTCTCTCCCACACACACACACACACACACACACACACACACACACACACACACACACACACACAAAACCTCTCTTTTTCTCAACCATCATATCTTTCACACACACTCTCTGGCTTCCTTGTTCTCTCGCTCCCCTGGCTCTCCCCCCCCTCCTGCTGCTCCTGCTCATATAGGGCCCTCTAGTCTCATTATTACCTCTGTCTTTTTATTAGGCCCATTAGGGCTCTTAGGAGGCCTGTAATGATACTAAATGAATAGAGAGTGAACTGCTGTCTGTTTTAGACCTAGCTCTCAATGACAGCTTCAAGCTTCACTGCCAACCACTCAGTCTCTTCCTTGCACTGAATAGGGATTCAATTACTTATCTGATCTGTACCTGTACTGTACTGTTGCACAGCCAGAGAGCTTTGCTTTTCTGAAAAACAATCACAAAGGTCCCACGGTGTGTTATAAATCAAATGGTAGCCTACAGTCGTTCAGCTTGGCTGCCAACATCAGGGGGTGTTACATGTAGATGTACAGTCTACATGTAGATTTACAGTCTTAGTGAGGAGGATTTAGTTTCAAATTCACTATTCTCCAATCATGTGTTACAAAGGTGGAAGATGGACTCCAACACTGGAGCCCAGTGATTGTATCTTGACTCCCACATGTGATTTGGTTTCAGCAACAAAAACACTTTTGTTAAAGGAAAGATTGTGCCGTCAGTTAAATGTTAGTATACGTGACTCATGCTGCACATATTTAACCAAGACCAGTATCTTTACCGTACTGTACCCAGTGGCTATGAATGACTCATTATAAAGATGATACTAAAAAGTTCTTTAAAAGATGTTTATCATGCTTTAGTTGTCATACCGTGTCAGTAAACTTTCCACTAATACATTCAGCAACAACTTTTTTTCCTTGTGTATCCTGCAGAGAATTACGTCTGTATGAAGGCAATTTTTAAGGAAAAAAACTTTTATTAACTGGAAAAAAAACACACCAACCCATTAAAATACATTCTTTATGGAGGCTAAAACCAAAAGCACAGTACATAAAATCTCTAGAACAGGGCTGTCCAAACCTTTCTTCCCGAGGTGCCCAGTACTAAAACTTTAAAGCAAAGCAGCATTTTTATCTCACCTCTAACAATAAAAACAGCATAAACACATTGAGTTCATCTGTAACACAGCTAACACTAGGTTGCTATATGCTAGCCGATGAGGCAGCAACGGCTAGCTTTGAAGCTAATTGCATTTTCTATTACTTTTCTTTCTTTTTCATTTAAAACGATCAATTACAAACCATTAGTATGTTAGCGAACATAGCGCATAAGACGGTAGCTAAATTCTGTCATGATGGAGAAAAAACAGGTAAACTAGTTTGGATAAAAGGTAACTAGCCTAGCATAGCATAGCAGCCTCTATCATCTCAAGTTCTGACTCTAGAGAATTCACACAACTGTATGTGTTTAATTCAGCTGTAAATCACATTTAAATGTATTGAACGTTGTTTGTTTTATGCACTGTGAAATATATTTTATTTTATTAGACATACATGTTCACAGTAGGGAGTATAGTAGAAAGATAGAAAGCTGTTACTTTGTCAAAAAAGGCAGAGGGCTGTATCTGCCTTTTTTTCAGTATCTACTATCGACTTTTAAAGATATAACATGAAGGCATTACAACCTTTCTATCTATTACGCAGTTTGCCTCACAGCCTATAAACTTTAAACTCTTTTACTAGATTTCTCATCCAGCCTTCACAGGGCTGAACAGTATATTATAATTAATTTTTTTATAGCGCAGTGAAAGACTGTGCTATCCCCTCTCTCCGTTCATGCCTTTATGTCATCACAAGGGGAGAACACTGCAGAGACACAGACAAACACATTCCCAAGTTTGCTCAATATTGTGTCATGTTTGGTCAAACGGCAGTAAATCACTAGAGTGACAGATTGATATTTCATCAGGGGGAATCACCCTCCACAGCGAAACTTAACTCAGGCACCTCCGGGCGACTCACCTGAAGCTCCGGGCGACCCGTGGGGAGCCAGGAAGTCACTCCAGCGCTTGAGTAAATTGAGTGGAAGGTAAAAAAACATGCTGGGGAAAAAAAAAAAGATGATAAAGTAAATGAGGAGACGGGTGACGGATCTTGAGTAGAGAAAAGGTGTATTGAAAACAGAAAATTGAGCGTGTAACAAAAGAAATGGTGCCCAAAGCATGAAAAGTACTATGAAACTGATTTATTTATAGTAGGATTTACTCAACGTATTTTGGCTTTTCCTGGGCATGTTACATGTGAGAAGTACAGACATCGATCGTCCCTTGTTATTCTAAATACACCTCACAGGATTGAAGCCATTAATTGTCTTTTAACGAGTCTTTAAGGGTTGGAGAGTAAATTCACGAGTTCTTTACGCAGCCTCGAGTATCTACATTCAGTGATCCCGCAGCCCCTCCATCCCCCCCACTAAACGTGTACCGGATGTCCTCCATCAGCTGTCTGTTTGTCAGATCTGAGGCTTGGATCGATCCCCCTTTCGCATTTGGTGGACTGATTACAATCTACTAATCAATGACACCCCCAGCACTCTTTTCTCTCTCCCTCATTCTCTCTCTCTCTCTCCGTCGTTTCTCTATTTGCTTGATAAGAACCATCAGGAGGACCCCTTTTAAGTCAACCTGCCCCATTCCCCGTCCATACAACCTCAGATTTAAGTAAGCAGAGTGGTGGGTTCAAGGCCCGGGTCAATACTCCCAATCACCTTCCCATTCACTATAGAGAGCTGAGAGGTATTGTGGCGCTCGAGGTCTTTTCAGATGTCCGTCTGTTTGATGTGGTGTGTGTGTGCGTGTGTGTGTGTGTAAATGTTAGACACGAGAGTTGATGGGACGACCTCCACGTCCTGGATGAATTGTTAACTCGAGTACATAAGGTTGAGCGAGACACAAAGTAATCAGGAAGGTGTTTATCAGGTGTAATTAATGTGTGTTTTTGTTTCGTCCTGGACTGAAGATCTTTCCCATCATTGAACCATTATGTCACCTGTAGTGGATCGTACCTTTAAATAGGTCCATATTATTTATGCACAGAAATTAAGTGCATATATGGTTAAGTACCACATTTAAGTATGACTGATGCACTTTTATTTATCCTACTTTTACTACACTACAGTTATTTGACTATTTTAGTCGCAAAATACGTGAAGTACGAACATTCCCCTGGTGCCCCGAGCTCCTTGTCTGGGCCAATAGCTGCAAAGCTAACTGAGCTAACTAGCTATTGTTAGTATGAATTCAACCATTAGCTAATACTTACATACTGCACCTTTAAATATATCTTGACGATACCTTTGTACTTCTGTAATGTCGTCAAGTGGCTATAAAAGAAAAGTGAATTATCACAAATAAAAAAATGTGCATAACATTACAACAAATATGTTTTCCAAGGTCACTGAGCAAACTCTTCCACTGATGCACTTGTCCAATACACTCAGGCTTAATTTTCCTAATTATAAATGCAAGATTGCCTCTCGGAAATGTACATGATTGATTGACTAACTTCAGATGAAGTAAATAATCTGATGAAGAAATGTTTGAGGAATGAAGTCCACTATAACTCGGTGCTGAGTTTTTCCGACTTATTTAAGTTTGATGAAAAACTGAAAATCCAGAATTCATTTGTAATAAAAAATAATTCATTTTGTATTCTTTCTTCTTCACCATGACAAGAGCTGGTTAGGTTTACGAGTGGATTTGTCCTCACTAATCGGTCTCTCATGCGCTCATGTACTTGGCTGCAGAAGGACTGACTGTCGACGGTTGATGGTTGAAGCAGCCCCGGCTCATGTTTCAAAGGCCTCTACCCTTGACTGATTTATATTCTTCCCTTAAGCCACCGCATACAGCCATCGGCCTGTGTTTCATGTTGGACTTCTCTGGGGATTATGCAGCGTTATATACAGTACACAGCCCATAAAACATACGGATATACTTGAGACGGCCAATTACAGAGCAGTGAGGTTAATGGGTCGGTCTCATGACTTGTCATGTGGTTATGAAGTGTGTGTGTGCCGAGCAGTACCTTGAAAGAAAATCCCCAAAAACCAACATTTACATTTTAATTCTGCAGGTTTTTCCACTCTCTCGCTGGCAGACCAGATGAGTTTACTGCAGAGTGCCTGGATGGAGATACTGGTGCTGAGCATCGTGTTTCGCTCGCTGCCCTGTGAGGACGAGATTGTGTACGCGGAGGACTACGTGGTGGATGAGGAGCAGGCGAGGATCTCAGGCCTGCTGGATCTGCACGTCGCCATCCTGCCGCTGGTGCGGCGCTACAAGAAGCTGCGCATGGAGAAGGAGGAGTTTGTCTCGCTCAAAGCCATCGCCCTCGCCAACTCAGGTACGGTTTACCTCTTCAATCCCACTGGGTGTTTAAAGCATACAGTGCTTTATTTTAAATTCCAGTGACAATACACCAATTGTTTTTGGCTGAATTTTGGGGAAATGTGGAAAGACATCAAGAGTAGAATTTTTCATGGAGTCTTGAATATCATTCACTCTATGACACATAATACAGTATCAATAAAAGCTGAAACTAGCCACAAAATGTGGAATTAACAACCTTCTCAAAAGAAATCCCCAAAGAACTTGCTTGAGGTAATTTTTGCTTTTGTGAAAGAGAGAGTTAAGAGTTAATGTGCTTCAGAGGGGATGGAAATATGAATTCGTTCTGACATAGTCATGTCATGACTGATCAGCCATTTACATTCACAGAGAAGAGAGGAAGTTGTGTCCACTGGCGCTATCTTTTCTGGGTTTTTCTCCTTCTTCTTCTTCATCTTCCTCTTCTTCTTCTTCTTCTTCTTCTTTTCCTTCTTCTTCATCTGCATCAAAACGTCTTTCGTTTTTACAACATTTCAAACAGTTTGCCTGGCAATAAGATGGAATCACAGTTACTGTAAAAGTGTGAGTGTGTACATTAGGTTACTTTTGGTTTAAAGACAAAAATGATGTAAACCTAAAGGTTCTAGTCAATATGTATATACATATATACGTATATATGTATATATTTTTTGCTTTACAAACTCAAAGGTGCCTCAACAAGAAGGTACATCTCTATGTCCAATCGTACATGGATCTCAAAGGTTGGCATTTAATTAAAACAAACAAAGAAATAAAACAAAAAAAATGTCAAACGCTCGTCTGTATCTGGTGAGCCGATCACTTCTACAATGAAGGATTCCTGATAAGAGGGGACAAAAAGGTCAGAGGCATGGTTGTTTAATTCAAACAATGTGTGCAAGTGTGTGTGTGTCTATATTTTAATTTGTGTGCGTGTGTGTGTGTGTGTGTGTGTGTGTGTGCGTGTGTGTGTGTGTGACTGTCACATTGCGCTCTCATTCTCTCCATCTCCATAACAGTAGCTGCCAGCGCGCCACAGCCGAGGGAGATATATTTAGCATTTCATTAGGAAAACAGGGGCTGTCAATAAAATGTGTTAAGTGGAGTGGAATGAGCGTCGGGGAGCGACGGGCCTCGTTTGTTCCAATGTGAAGATGCTGTGCCTGTATCGACAGTTTGCTTTTCATGAGGCCGGGCCTGTCCCCCCACTAATCAATGCCTGTTAGGAGTCTTTTCTCCTGCCTGACTGAAAAATGAAAAATGCTGAGCCCAGAGCTTTAGTCTTCTGATGACAAACTCTCCATGGGAGAGTGGAGCGAGGAGGGGAGGGGTGATGGAAAGACAGGGATGTGTAAAGGTAAGGGAGAAGTGTGAGAGAGGAAGGCCGGGGTTGAGAGGAGGGCTCAGCGAGGGCGAGAGGGCAGCCTCGGCTCGTTTGAACACAGTCTCGGGGAGCTTCGGGCTCCAGGGGTCCTGTGGGTGTGACAGCTGTGGAAATTCATGGCCATTGATTTTGTAATTAGCGGAGTATCGACGGGATTGACGCCAGGCTGCTGACGGATTACATGGAAATTGTTTCTTCAAAGTTAGTTTTGCATTCCGCCCCTAACCTCCTCCAACACACACACACACACACACACACACACACGAAAAAAAGGCTCACTGTGCAGTTTACACACACTGACACACATTTGAAAACATATTCTCTTTATCCCCTCCTCTTTCTTCTCTTTCTTCAAAGACACACACACACACTCGCGCAGCCAAACGAGGATCAGATCAGTATTAACATGAAGGTTTCAAATGAAGAGTGCTGGAACACATGTGCGGTCCACATAGCCTAGTTAATTTCCCAAGATAGAAACGCAATTTACACAGAAGGCGACTGGTAAAAGAGACTTAATCAGTCAGTTAGGAACATAATTAGCCTTGTACTTTCCCTTTTTTTCTGCCTCATTTACATGTTTGTACACGGTCTCACTCCGCTCCACAACTTTGGCGACGCACAGCCGAGCCGATCTAATTCGCTCGCACGCTTCAATCAGCGGCCACGTTTGGTTCAGCTCCAGTAATACAGTGTGTTTAGGATGAGGCGAGTCCGTCTTATTCCAGTGAGATGAAATGGTTTCAATTCAATTAGAATACAGAATTGAATCCACATTTTGTGTTGCACAGTTTTATCTGTCGGTTAATGAATTGTGGATATGATCCGTCCACAGATGAGAGCTGACACTGTAGGTCTGTGCAGTGAAATTGGCTTAAAGCAAACTGCTGCTTGTCCATTAAAACGCTCTCTGTCAGCGTGTCCTTTGGAGGACAAGCCTGTTTTTTTGTTTTTTTCTCCCCCGACTTGTAGACTTACACATAGAGAGCAGTTTTTAATAAGTCTCAACTGGTTTTATTTTAGAGCCTATACATAAGGGGGCCAACTGCTCTTTCTTATGGAAATGAAGGCCATCTGCCGCCATCATTCAGCTGAACGATATCCTAGTAATGCAGCCATCTGAATTCATTAGCAGGGGGGGGGATGTATGTGGTCGCATGATACCAAAAGAAATGAATCTTTTTCCTGTCCCGCAATATATTTATACAGACCTACAGTACCTCTCCCTCTCTGTCCCTAGAGTCCCGGCCACGCATAGGCATTTATTTAAGGAGTGTCATTAAGCACTAACAAGAGGAAAAAACCTCTCTTCAAAATTGCATGTTTGCAAAGAGCGGTTGCAGAATTCAAAGCTGCAAAAACCAAGTCGTTGTTGCTGCTGTGGATCCAGATTTGTCATGCTGCAGATCAATAGAAAATGCTTTTCATTTAATACGTGTGTAATTTAAAGGTACACTGCAGAGTATTTGTCCACTAGTAGTGCTATGGAGCAACATGTTTGCATACGGGCCTCTTTGTCAACTATGCCTGTGAGCATATTAGGTACGCGTGACGCTGATGGACAGTCAGTAGCTATAACGTGCTAACAGAGGTAGCACTGCACAGGCAAAGGCAGGAAAGAGCAAGACAGCTAGCTAGCAAACATGAGTGTACACAATGCACCATTTGAATTATCAAAAAAAAGGTTTAGCCAATGTTTTATGAAGAACAAAATGCACTCAAAACCTTTCTCAGACCTATATTTATATGTATATATAATTATATTTTTAGCAAAACTGTTGTCATGTGTACCCACAATGCATTTGGGTGAGTAAGACTGAAGACAGACACTGCTTTTTGTTATCATTTGTAAACATGAAAACTCCACTGGGCACCTATAATGTGTTCCTCTAAAATATTAACGATCTTTCCTTCTTCCATCCTTCCCCACCACCCTTCTTTGCTGCAGACTCCATGCACATAGAGAATATCGAGGCGGTCCAAAGGCTCCAGGATTCTCTCCATGAGGCCCTGCAGGACTTTGAGGGCTCCCAGCATCCGGAGGACCCTCGGCGGGCGGGCAAGCTGCTAATGACCCTGCCTCTGCTCCGTCAGACCGCCACCAAGGCCGTGCAGCACTTCTACAGCATCAAAATGCAGGGCAAAGTCCCCATGCACAAACTATTCCTCGAGATGCTGGAGGCCAAGGCTTGACACCCGGGCCAGACGTTTGACGGACAGCTGCACCACCCAATGGGAGGCGAGGGACAGCCCATTAAAAAAATAATAAAAGGTGGTGTGCCAACTGACGGTGAAAGGATAAAGCTTGTGGACTACTGAGTCATTTTAACACTTTTAAATGGTAATAAATGTAAAAGAAAAAGGGACTTGAGACGGTTTTAAAAAGGGTGAATATCAACCTGATTGACATGGGATCATGATGATGTATATAATGATGTTGTGTACAGAGATCAGGCAACTGCGGTCTTGTTATAACCAGAGACCCGTTGCTCTATATCACCTGAAGCTTCTGTGAATTTGTTTCTTATCTTATTTTCATCTCAAAAATGGAAGTGTGTTAATATAAATGTCCTAAAGAACTGTACGGCTACGTGGCCACATTATGTGTTTCTTTCATATTTTCTAAGCTCAGTTGTGAAAGCAATAGTCTCTAACTGGTCTACATATAATACGTGTACTGTATATTGTGTGAAATTGCACTGGGCAGGTGGGCGGGGGGGTGAATTGTTAGACATATTCTTATATTCGTCATCGAAGGAAGCGCTACCCGCCACGGGTATGTAAGATTCTCGATTTTCCTCGTAATATATTTACCTCGTAGTTGCTTCATTGACTCAGCGGTTTTAGTCAACTTGGTGCTTTCGGAAGGACAATGACTGGCCAGTGATCAAAGTTCAAAAAGAGTTTGCACTAAGCATCTATGAATAACGCGGCAATAATGGGTATCGTGCTTGCAAGCTCTGTCTGGTAGCATCTGAGTGTCAGTCAGTGGTTTTTTCGCTCATAGTGACTACAATCCCGTCCTCACTCCCCTCTGTGTTCAGTGTCATATACGAGTATTGGCAACTAAGCATACTGTGAAAAAATACACATGATAAGCTATATTCTGTACTGAGAACTTTTAACCTAAACTTTAACCTAAACTGTACTATTATTTATTTAAATACAGGTAAAAGACACAATAACAGCAACACCTATGCAATCTAATGCAATCGAACCTGATAGCCCTGCAATAAATTCTACCTTTGTGAAGTTTATGATGTTCAGATATGTGTTGATTCAACTCTTTGGTCATTTTTCAGTCTGTAGTTTGTGATGGTGCTGTTTTAGATTGCATTATGTTGTGTAGATTTTGCCTTTTCTCTTGTGTTTACCCCTCGTTTGTTTAGGTTGTATTCTCAAACAACAAGTGTCACTATATTGTTCAATGATTAGTCAGATTAGTCTTCTTTTGTTTCTTGCTCATATGTGATACCAAAGTCTGTGTGCTAGCATCGCAAACCCAAACTGTAAACATTAAACACATGATCCTGTATTTTGTTTTAGCAGTGTGAACTACGGGTTAAATAATTCAAACTTTGACATTTTGACTCTGATGTCCCCATTCACAAATGAGAGAAAATCTTAAAAAGACCTCATGTCTTCTCGACTGGCTACGACCATTTTCACTAACTGATCTGAGTAGAGCATGAGAGCCTCTGTTGTCAACACTTGGACGAACTGCAAACTGAACTGTTGTAAAACCAGAACTTTGTTAAAGGAGACCTAATATGTTTTATAATTGTTTCCCATCCTTCAGTTTGTTATGTAGGTTATTTAAAGTTAAAAAGGTAAAAGTTCACACCAATTAAATCTCCTCTCTCCCAAAAAATCACTGCTCCTTAAACGCCTAGCTGGTATTCCCACCTTGAATTCCATGACTTTGTGACATCACTAAGTCACCATGTCACACATTTGTATAATTTATGCCTAGTGGCTAGTTTGGCAGGTAAGAATGAATTTGGCAAAGCTGCTCTCTTGTTATTAGCAGTGCTGGATCAGGTGTGTTTGAGCTGGCCGATCAGAGTAGACTGAGCATGTAAAGCTATTCTAGCAGTAACCCAAAATAAAATAATGATCCCTTAATATAGCAAAATACATAACCTTTAAGTTACTTTATGACTTTGTTTACATTTGTTAATTAAAATTTGGGCCTGAGGTGCATGGTTGTCGTAGCATATCATATTCTTCTTGACATTTAATTCAAAGGTGCTTTATGGACGTGGAAATAAAAAGAAACTGTCATTAAAGTACAGTTTGTAAATATATTTGGACAGCACACAATAACAGCAATACGAAATTTTTTTAAAATATGCTATGCTACAACAGGCAACTGTGCACCACTGTCCGAAAACAATCATTAGCAAATGTAATCTTAATCATAATGTAACTGAACAGATTTCTGGTTTGACTGCAGTTCTGCATGTACTTTGTCCAAGTGGTGTTGCCGTACCTAGCCTTCCTGAAACAACTTTACCAGCAAGGCCAAAATTCACCTGGATTTTCTCCTTCATTGTTTAAATCTTAAAATGACTGCATTTAAAAACCTCTTGGATTTAATGATGCAACAGATTGCTAGAGGTTTAAATATTAATGTGCAACAATATAATGACACTTGTGTTTCCGAGACAAACTTGAATTACCTTCCGAACTCAAATTTAGCAACGTAGTAGCGACAGATGTCTCTCCGACATTATGTTTATTTCCTGCTCATTGTTATCAAGGTGCTGATAATTCAGACTAGCACTGTATGTACGTTTCTACAAACACTGACACTCTGAGGTGCACAAACTAAGTTAATAAATCTGTATAGTCCAGAAGTGATAGTCGACTTTTATAGCGTAATATCTATCAATTGTAAACCAGTTGCCAAAATATTCAAAGCAAGCAATCAGATTAATGTGATGACGTTATCAACATGTTATCGTAAGATCAAAATAATACGACAATAGGTTAATGAGCTGCTCTTAGGACTGTAGTGAGACAGATGCTGTCCCTTACGAACGCTTTAAAGCATCTTTAAAGTGTCAAGTGCCATTAGCTTCTGCCCAAACAAGAAGAAAAACATAACGCCAAGCGACCAGTTACTACACTTGAAGAGATCCCCACAGGAGCAGATGCTATTGATTCACTTCTAATGTAATGCATAGATAATTATAACCCAGTACAGTAGAGAATACAACTCCCATGATGCACTCTTCTAAATGTGTAACCAGCTAAACCCATCTCCACCTGAAAGTGAGGGGTGTTTCACCTCTGTACGGTTGCAAAACCAAAGCATGTAGAGTGGCCAGACACTGATAAAACTGGATGTTACTGACATTACATTATTAATCATTTGATCTTTATTCTGCTAATTCAGCTATTAATTTTGAGAAATTCTTCTACGACAGTGGCGATAGCAGCTGAACAAGATGAAAACATTTAATCTTTTTCATTCCGTCAATACCTGCATTGATCAAACGCGATCTCTGTCGATTATGGGACAAAGTGTGACGTCTGGCTATTAAAAAATGTGACGTTTTTCAGATTTGCGATAGCTTAAGGAGAGTGTTTCAATCAGCTCATGTTGTGCTCATGAGCCGTCCACACAACACCTGACCTTCTCTCCTCTCTCTTCTTTCACTTCACCTCCTCGGTGCACTTTGAAGACTAGATAGCGGGATAATTGTTTCCTAACTTCCCCCTTCTTCTCAAATTAATATAAGAAAAATAAAAGAAAAATGCTTCATTTACTTTCAGACTTCTAAAACGGTTCCGCTGCATCCAATTAATTCTAATTGTCTCCTAAGCTGAAATTCTCAATAGAAATGGAGCAATTAAATTTCTGCTTTGGCTCTACCTTGGGGACAAGAGACGTTTTATTTCGGTTGGCGTCGGTTGGGGAGGGTTTTTTTTTTTTTTTTGTCTAAATCTTTACAAAGGCGATTTCATGGGTGTCTGTAATAGTTTCATAATGGAGCGATCACTGGGCTATGCAAGGCAAATATGGCCACCTATGTTCCTTGTGTTGTGGAGCATCAGACCGACATTTAGTTGTGCTTTGTTTACAACGTGGACATCCTGTACAGTGCTGTACACTGCAAATGTATTGTGCATATTTCACCGTACTATACCGTAGCTGCTGTGCGTTGATATAACTATGATCACCTGTTTAAGTTGAATGAATTTCTCCCACTTGAACAGCTGTATAATATAAATCACTGTATTGAGTCACGTTGGGTCTAAGGTGGGGCATTCTATATTTTCTTCTTCTTCTTCTTTTCCGTGTCTTCCTGGCCCTCACTGCTCATCGATTTTCGGTTATCACCACAGCAGGACGTATAGCGAGAGTGAAGTAGCATAGAACCCTATACCTCAATTCTTATTTTGAAAATTACACAGGGTTTGGAAACGGGCCATGGCTCCCTCCTGGGAATCAGTGGCACAGAAATAAAGTGACATCACTGACTGGGTATTAAAAAAAAAAAAAAATGTAGATGAACCTACTGCAATTGGGGAGCACATTCCTCGGAGGAGAAAGCTGCTTATTCGCTGTTCCATTTGCGGACTTATCTTATCTCCGTGCACTCTGAGATGACGAGATTTACATAAAACACGGAGGAACCTCCCTGGCCGTTCTGGTCCGCGGTGTATAAAGGACTCCTGCTAGGTGTATGTACCGTAGACATGTGATTTACCCGAGAGGTTTACTCCCCTCAAAAGCAATACGTTAGCAATTTGTGATATATGAATCAAGTTAACAGGGAGCTTTGGTTCATTTTTAATTATAAACGTACCCAACGCTCAGATTTTTTTTAAAAAAAGGACAGGGTGACTATGCACACAGACGTTCACGGTCCTTGTGAGACAAAAGGGGAAAAAAATGTGAAAATGTTGGCTGGGTTTCACTGGACAGTTATTGTGTGGCATTTCTTTCTTGTGTTTTGTTTGTTGTGTTCATGCCTAATGTATCCATGTGTAAATATATGCTTTTTTCTTTTTCTTTTTTTTTTGGAGTGAGTCAGATCTAACAGTGCACTGAATGTACAGTGACAATAAAATCACATGGTTTATGTAATCACTGCAAATTATTTCTTTAAATATCTCTATGTCAAGAAGTATCATCCAAAAGAGTTTGTAGTGTATTTAACCATGAAGTTTAACTTAATATGTCAACACTTGACACTTCATGGAATAAGCACCCTCACACTGCTTCCTGGTTTATTATACATGAACTTGATGTTTGATTCCAGTGGTCCTCATTAGATACTAACCAAAAACTTCACAATGAGGAAGACCAGGTGTGATCAGAATGTTGTCATGTCGCAGAATAGAGGAAGAGTAGAGGAAAAAATAAAGAAACAAGAGGAGAAATCGAGGAAACTGATTACCTGAAAGATATTAATTTTGATGTCCTAATATTTGTAATTTTAACTTTGAGTTTGCACAACTTTAATTTAATAGTCTTTTTTACTTGGTAATTCTCAGGTAGTCTTTTTTTTAAAAGTCAACTTTTAAAATGTACAGTGTACCTCTTGAAGATTGCTTCTACACTGTAAATCTTATCTTTCCAACTTGGAAGTTGACAAAAAGGAACTACCAAATAAAGTAACATTTGAGGTGTCTGAAAATTAAAAATTGATATTAGTAGTGGACTTTTACTTGGTGTAGTTTGAGGTAATCAGTGCAAGTGTATGGATACCTTAATAATACTTTTTCATTGGGTTTATTTTAACACCAGTTTGTTAATATCTTAAACATCCCCTCCACACAGGTTTGCAGGGAAACATAAAAATCTTCAAATGTGTGTTTGACATGGTGGTTTTTGCAGGATTAAATGTATATTTTCCACATTATAAATCCTTATAAAGGAACCTTTTTCTTCCTGCTCTTTAAAAAATTTCAGAATAGATGACAACTTCAACTGCCGGACACAAGATTCAAAATTCAAGATGTTTTATTTTCATATACACATAGTTTGCACCAGGCAATGAAATTCTTAATTTGCAAGTTTCCCTTCACACAAAAATGTAGAACACAAAAATATAAAATATACTTAAAGGAAAATAGATAAATGACAAGCATGTTAGCATGTGTAAAGTTTGCATGCAGCAGAAGGCACTGAAAGACATGAGCTTTTTCAATGTTCAAAAGTGCTTCTCTGCTGTACACAATCCTTCCGTGCCAGCACCTTACATTAACTATACACAACAACACTAAAAGAAATACTAAAAAGAAACTGGTGTCCGGAGCACTTCAAACACGTCTGCCACACTGGGCGCAAATGTCCCCTTAAGTCCATTCTCAGTGTGTATTTGCACTGGAGCCTTCGAGTTTCAATATTACACTTGTGTCTGCTGATGATTGGACCAGGATTGGCTTCCAAACTATTTGTGATGTCACAAATCATGCTCATAGACCTGCCTCTTAAACTCAGATTTTCAATGAGCTCAGAGGAAGTTCACACTTTCAGCGAATGAATGTGAAAGCAGCCTTCTCGTGTCAAAGTCTTCACATAAATCATTCCACACAGTGAGGCTCAAACAAGTAGGAACAAGAAGAAAATAATATTCTTTGACTGGAAGGTCTTTATATATTTGAAGAAACATTGTTTTACTTTTTAACAAGTAGATACAATTGTAAGATACACTATATTCATCCCACAGTAACAGTACTGTAATACAATGTAAAATTATTTTTCAACATTGATTTAAATTTACATTTTTCCCTAACATATATAACATTTGAACAGCCTTACTACAGTAGATGTAAGACTAAATGAACATATTAAAGAATAGTTATAAAATTGTTGTTTTTAATGTATGAATGTAATATACTATACTAATATATTGATAAACAAATTTTAAGGAGTCAACAGAAGACAAAAACAACATGAGTGAAAATCAAACAGCAGAGGAATTATAAAACATCATGGGATAAAACAATGTAAAGTAAAACAATGAAACCCAAAACTTATTAAAGAAATTGTCAATTCTGTCCCATTAAAAAGAAGACTTTGAGAGAAGATTTAATAGATGCTAATGATGCACTCTGCCTTATTTCCATAAGCAGGCAAGCAAATAAAATAACTTTTTAATTATTTTTCTGCAGTGTGCTGTTGCGTCTAAATCGTCTGGATACATCTGTGAACAATCAGATTCTTTATTCAATGAATATCCACGAAATAATTTAACAGTAAAAGTAATTTCATGCTCTCCGTGGAGGCATCTATATTCACTGTTACAGTACAGCCTGGCCCTGATCTCAGGATAAGAATTGTACAGTCAAACAGTGCCTAGCATGACCAATCATGTATGTAGCATGTGTGTGTCCATGTGCACTTGTACATTTAGCAAGACAGTGCCTCGGGGTGTAACGGCATCCTCCTGCCCCCGACTGTCAGTTGGTTAGCTGTCTACACAACGTCCCGTTTGACCTTGTGTTGGCTACAACACTGGCTGAATGCACATCTGACACACTCCCTTCCTTTGTGGTGCAATCCTGTGGAAGTCATTTCATTTACTGGGCTTTCAACTTCAGCCAGTGTGGGGGGGTTGGGGGGGAGCAAGTCTGTGTTTAATCAGCCTGCCACAAACCATTCCTCTAAACAAAATCAACTATGATGTCCGGCGAAGAGATCTCTCAACAGAAGATTGAATTAAACATATAAATGGGCTTGTCACTTTTTCATTTTTTATTTATTCTCTTGGCACGGCTACGCCCGCCACTCCGTATTATTGCTGGAAATAACAGATGTGTATTAACTTGTGGATTGTTCTGCACAGTGCGTCAGCGTTACCACTATGTTAGTGTGGTGAATGTAAAGGTGTTATCCTCTGACACCTAAAGAGCAGAGAGTACGGCGGTGTGGTGGTGCCACATCGGAAGAAGAAAAACTAATCAGTATCATATTGTAACATATGAAGTTAATTGTTGATCAATGAACAATTTTTTAATTTCATGTGAATACAACACACAAACTCCTTTTCAGCAATTTTGCATTCATCTCGTCATGATGTGAAACTTTATAATTTAATAACTGATATTATTGTAACATTAAACTTTCTTTTTTAAACATTTTATTTTTAATGTTATAACGTGATAGCTTATGGTTGTAACGTAAAATATTTCTCATTAGAACATAACAGTATGACAATAAAGTATCTAGCTATGATGAGAAAATATCTTGTTAGAACATGAATGTTTTGTTCAATAATAACGATAATGATACATTGTTAAGTATTTCATGTCAGAGCACAAAAATCTAATTTAATCATACACACATTGTAGACATTATATACACATGTTATTGCACATAATGTTAACAACATTTCGTATTTTGTAACAATGTGAAAATAACAGCACAGTCGCCAGAATAAATGTTAGCAGTTAACGTTTCTGCAAACAGTACGTTCAAATTTGCACGTCATTGGCTACGTACTGTACTAACGTTTCCACATATATCATATCACGCTCAGATTACATGTTTATTACTTGACTTTTGTGTTGGAGGTTGTGGGGACAGTGGTGGAGTTTTCAGGTGACAAGGCTGCTAAGCCAGTGACCACAGTTCAAGTCTGCATTTCAATATTTGTATGTATAACACCACTGAACATGTTTTTTTACGGGACCATGGCATTCCAACATGACTGGTTATTTTTCAGGAGACCTTTTCCACCCGTGTTTGTGGCAGAAAAAAAACAACATATCTTTGGTGTGAAGTTGGGCAACGTGTAGCCATGTTTCTGGTGACCAAAATCGGTGTTTTAAGCCAAAACGTGATGTTTTTCTAACCCTAACCAAGTGTTATTTGTAACCAGATCATATCTATTAATCAGATCGTAAGCACAACCTTATAACAAGTGAAAAATGTACAACTGAACCTAAAGAAAAGCAAAGTTGCAACATAAAGAGACATTAAGTTTTAACAGATCTGTGGCAGAAACGATCTATGGCAACATTGATTTGGGCGATTGGGTTGGAAAATATCTTGTTATATTGTTAAAACATGCTGAAAAATATGTTGTGTTAATCTGATCCACTTTCTTTCTTGTGTGGCAGAGAAAAGCTCCCATAGATGAGAAATAACTGATGCTAATAAAGGTGCACTACGTAGTTTTATTTATTTTAATCAAAAGAGAAAATCCGTCATTGATTGATTTTTCAAGGACACCATCATCTCATAATGTTTTTCTTTGTTTATATTTGCAGGACCTTACTAAGTAGCCAGCTTTCAAGCTTCAAACAGCGTTCTGGGGACCTTATTCCCAGATGAGCACAGTCATGAATGATGTTGTGAGTTTTTTTTATTACTTAATTTATATTGTAAATATGACTTCAATAAGCTTTCCAAAGCTACATAGTGCATCTTAAAGGAAGAATAACCTGCTCTCAGAAGCAAAAGAAAAAACTAACTATGGCTCGTCTCCTGAACTTCTCATCATTGCAGCTCAACTCTCACAGGATAGCGAGTATTTTTTTTTCCCTCTGTTTTCAGTCTTGTCGAAGGGAATTAGGGCATGGCCCACTGTCCTCAGAGTGACTTCCCGTCTTGTAAACCGTGTTTTATTCTCCTTAAATCGTCGCCAGTCGTCAGGCCTGTCTGTGCTTCAGAAGGGGCATTGACACTGTCACACTGCGGCCTGTTAATCAGCCAACCTTGTTGCCTACCCCTTTCAGAAAATCTATGATCACACTGTTAGTGCAACCTTGTACTGTCACCACCGGCCCCAGCTCCACCGCCGTGCGCTCGCACTCCTTCCTTTGACTCATGTGAGGATTATTCAGCGGCTGAGGTGAGAGTCCGCTGAGAATAGGCTGTAAAGTGTCAGTCATGGTTACCCGGAGTGGTGTTGTCTTAGACAATGTAACTAGGTGAAAGTGAGTGAAGGAGATAGGAAACCATCAATATGCTCCCTGTGTAAATTGAAGAAGGTCATGATTTATGGCTCCCGGCTACAGCACACATACATGCTGAATCTACTCTTTTTTTTTTTTCCCTCTGTCGCCTGGCTCAAGGACAGGTAAGGGTGCCTTTCTCTGCAGCTCATCCCCGCCACCAATGCAGTCCGTGGCACTTTGTGATGGACAGCCTTTAGTAAAGGGCCGGCGTGCTTTCAAAATGAATTGAGCGCCATCTATAGGCCGGCTTTAGTGGCTGAGTGACGGTGGCGTGGAAACAAACGATCACATATGCATTAAAATGGTGCACTCTGCTACCTGTGATACCCCTCATCCACCTGCCTCTTCGCATGTTTCACCACCTCATCAGTCACGTCCGTCTTTCAGTCTCCTTCTCACTCGGGGACTGAGACGGAGAGGATCGCAGCTGTGGGTTTTTCTAAGGCCTCGCAACAGCTGCAAACCCCGCATGGCATTGCATCTGTTCAAGTCTTGCAGCATTATGGCCTGTATCTCAGCTAAAGCAAGTTACATAGCGAGGGGGTTCTCTCTGGTCTTACCCTATTAACCAGCGAGCAGATGGAAATTATATGGGAGGGTGTTAGGCCTGAAAATGGACTTGCAAGCATCTTGCTGTCTCAAGCCTTAAAGTGGGACGATTCAAATTAAGGCCACATGAGAGGAATCAGGACTCTGTAAATTCACCGGCACGAGGAAATACGGCGAAGTCTTCGCAGAAGCTTAAAGTTTATTATTTATTTGGATGATTTATTATGTCTGCGCCCGTCTGACGTTGTTGCTTTTGCAGGGAGCCAGACGTAACAAATGGAGCGCTCATTAGCATTTGACCTCCACATTATGCTTTGTTTACCTGCCTCTCCTCACCTTCTATATCTCCTCCGACAAAATCAGGGCTTCTCGCAGGAAGGCACCGAGTGTGACACAGTTTTGTTACTGGGCGGTAAAAGGTAAGTACCGCATTTGCATTGCAAGATTTCTCAAACAACTTGAGCATGCAGAAACAAGAGGGGAGGGGAGGTGCTGCTGCTTCTGCTGGTGGTGGTGAGGGTGGGGGTGGGGGGTGCTCTGCTCCTCGGGGACGTAGCCACTCCCAGACTCTGTCGTCTAGGCTCTGGAGTCCTGACAGCTGCTTCAAATCCCCAGAGATGATGGAAAGAAGTATGAACAAAAGTTACAGTAAAGAGTCACGGGCACATCCAGAGACGGTTTGGATTGGAACCTGTTCAACACTAATTTCTTATCATGCATTGTGGAAAATGTGTCTTATACTGCATATTCTTTTAAAAAAACATGCAAAATATTGATGAGCTGAAGATTAAATAGATTCATTTTTTTCAAGCCGATAGATTAAGTATTAAAATACTCTGTGATCAACTCAATACTTGGCTGCATATTCCGTAATGAATACTATGATTTATCAGTACTTTTAAGACAAGTTCTGTTATGACTACTGTAATAATATGAATTGTAATGAGCATCTGGATAATAGCCAAAGATTTAAATGATGTTGGGATTCATTTTTAATGTTGCCGCTTTTATTTTTTTAAGGTTGAGTGTCGTTACTTCCTGTCTTTGTCTTGTTTTCCCTCCCTTGTCGTGGCCCTGATGAGTTTTACCTGTCTCTGATTAGTCTCCTGTGTATTTATGTGTTTCCTCTCTCTCAGGTTGTCAGCTCGTTGTCTGCTCTGTGTTTGTTCTGCATGTTTCATCTGCGGTCCTGCCTGTGTTCTCTGCACTTTATTCTTGTTGTACTTGGTTTAGTTTTTGAATGTTTTGTATTTCCATGGTTCTTGGTTTTTCCTTCCACGTGTTTTCAGATATTAGCTTTTCAATGAGGCTCTCCCAGAAGTTGCATTTGGTTCCTTTCTGCTACAATTATGTCAAAGATAGCACATGTGTGTATTAATAGGATCATAATTTAATTCATGTATTCATTCTTGCTTGCAATAGGTTAAGAAAATCTGCAAATGGAACAAAATTGTCTAAAAACAAGTGTCCTATATCTCAATGAATTCAACATTCTGGGTGATTGCATAATGAGGTATTTTACTAGAAATTAGTATACTAAATATAGCTTTTAGTTTTTTCAGTAAATAAAGTTATATAAATGAATGATAAACAAAGATTGAAAAAAAAGAGTAAAAAATAAAGGGATTTTTGTCCATGTAAATATTTTGGTGCAGTCTTGTTCATTCACATGTTGAACTGTGCCAGAAAAAAAGCAAAACACTTGGTATAATGTAAAACTAATATCAAATCAAATGAAAAAATGAATTAAATGTAGCTGAAAAAACTTCTGTATGGAAAAAAATAAAGCAAAAATAATTACAATTGTAATTATATGCTCCGTGCAATATTAACATTTCCACATTTCACGAGCAAGCAGGTCATGCATTCAGCGTGTGTAGAGAATCATAAGCAACAAGTAATGGCAAACTGGCAAACATCCACAAAAACACACATGCACACACACACGAACACACACACACACACACACACACACATCGTATTAGCAGACCGCGGGGTGTGGCAGGTAGCTGTGTGTGCTGTAGTTAATTGCGCAACGAGAAACTGTTCTCTAATTTATTTCTTGCCTGTCCTGTACAAGAGTGATCATGAAACCCCATTCATTTCACAGAACACAATTTTCATATTTAATGAGCATGACTCCAATACAATTACAGTAATTAGTCAAATCTCACTCACGGCCAATGGAGCTCGCCACCATTATTAGTGGATCTTATTAATGATGTTGCACATGCGGTGCTCATAGGGTAATTGAGGGCATGTGTGGGTATGGGAACAGGGGTACTGGGGATTGGAAAGCAGTGGTGGTGTCAGTCTGCTTTCTGTCTCTGCTGGGCCGCATGTTAAATGGAGGTCTGCTTGATATTAACGTTGAGATGTTTAAACATGGTGGCAGGCGGTGCTATTGATTCGACAACACGGTCAAACCGTAGTGGGGTTTTTGCCTTCGTCTTAAATAAGATAAGTTGAATTCAATTCAGCAGATACACATCAGTCTGTTGCTCCATCAGCTGACCTGAGAGTTTGTATTTCTACAAGCTGCTTTAAATAATTGCATATCAGCTCACGGCATCACCGCTGTGCTCCGGACCCAGGAGGATCACAACAAAAAAAAAAAGACAAAGGGAGACGCTGGGAAAAGAAGCCCATTTACTGTGAGTGATGATACTGCAGTGTCTGACATTTTGGAGGTTTGTAGAGCTTCTCTTTCCAGACTGATCCTTATTAAACCTACAGCGCCGCGTTGTATCTGCAACAAGAGCATGCAGCAGTCAGCGACACATCTCCCCACGATACAGAAGAAGTCACTGTGCGCAGGTTTTCTTTGTGTGCAGCTTTGATGAGGTGATTTTCTAATGCGTGATGATACATCTGAAGATTTGAAGCAACGTTTTTTACATTTTGGTTATGGCCTTTATAGTGGTACACTGTAAAAAATATATATATGTTAAAGCAATGGTAATATTCTGGCAGCTTGGGGATTCAATCTCATAATAATTCAGTGATTTTGAATACTTAGAATACAGTCCTCAGCTTTAATCCCCTTCACCAAAGAGGTTATGTTCTCACCATGTCTATTTGTTGGTCGGTTGGTTTGTCAACAAAATTTGGATGGAGGAAGGGTCTCAGCCCAGAATAGACACCATTAACTTTTGGTGTGAATCCGGATAAAGATATGGCTCTAGGATTTTCTTACTTCCTTTAACAATGCAAGATGTTCATTCATTTCTAAGGGAAGGATGCATGAATGTTGATGAAAGAAATGGTATATTTAGGTGTCTGGTTTCAGTGAGCGAATGCAAATGGGGACTGTTGGGCCATGGCGGAGGTATGCACTCTACCAACTGCAATTCTAGTCAGTATCAGTGCGCCCTGCTATTACGAATAGTAATTTTAAACTGTCTCAACCTTTCAGTGACTTTTAACACAGCAGGCAAAAACCCAATTATCACATTCCTGATTTACAGCTCGACTCTAGAAATGTAGCACCCACGTTAAAAACAAAAAAAAAAAAATGAACAGACTTTTTTTACAGTGTAAAACAAGCACAAAAGGCAACATACGCCATGGTGAGAGCTTTGTCTAATGTAGTTTCATGTGCTTTGAACCAGTTAGTGTCAGGGTTGATGTTTATAAAGAAGCAATAATTCTAATCAAAGAAAAGTGACTTAATGGCCTCTTATCCAATTAAGGGCAGTGTCACCGCTGAGTTAATGAGTGTGACGCCGCAACAGAAAAACCTCTATTAACACAACATAATTAGCGGAACGTGGTGGAATTAGAACGGCGGCGATGACAGTGGCTTTGGTGTTTTTATAATTAAACACATGGAAAAGACAACAATTAAGCCAGATCTTAAAACCCGAGTCTCATTCAAGCCAGAAAGGACGTGCATTGTTTCGGGGAAGGCTCCTGAGACGGAGCTGCCGTTGTGTGAAGTTTGAATTACAGTTCAAAGACAAGAGCTGAAAGTGAAGGAGGTCACAACAACAATGTGGGGGGTTCAGGGAGGCCGTAAGAATCACACACACAGCTACTGTACAGGAGCTGCCATGTTTGTTATCCAGAGCTGAATGACATCTATTGTACGTTTCATAAAAGGATTTCTGCCTGTGGTGCTCAAGAAGAAACAAGAGGGCTTGGATCTTATGGTTTCACTTGGAACACATTTCAGCACAGATTAGAGGTCCATATGGCAGCATCTTGCTGCCACCATAGCAAAATACAAACACAGATATAATGTCTATTTTTATTTAACACCGGAGAAAATGTAATATTTTATATGAAAAGATGTGTTTATGTTTTGCTGCTGAGGAGAACAATATATTGTTAAAACAGCACATGTTTTATTTTTTTGTATATTCAACAACATGGGATTGAATATCCAAATGTCATATTTCTTTTCATTAATTTTAAACACAGACTATGTAATAGCTGCCAATATGGAGTACAGATGTATTCTGATGACATCATGACGTGGCGTGAATCAGTATGTAGCCTACTATGTATCTGGATACACCAGTGCTGCTTTGCTTTGCTTTCAACTTTGTCAAGTGGCAACTTGCAAGAAGTCTGTAAAGCGGTTGACAGCCCACCTCTAGCTGCAAACAAGGCCTCTTATGACTCTTTCTGTTATGAATGTTTGATCTATGAAGGTTTTGTAATTGTGAAACTTCCCTCTCGCCAAAAAAGCGATTTTAAAAAGCTGTGACATCACAATGTCTGTTTTGGTTTATGCATCTGACTGAAGAGGCGCCATCTTGCATCTGCTATCTAGCTCTATTATGAATCTATGGATGTGACACAGGCAGAAATATTCACAGATGATGTAATATATCAAAGTTTTTATCTTGTTACTTTTCAGTCACATTCGCCAACTTTCTTCCTTGCGCTCTGACGTATCATCTAGTGACCAAAATGCCCCACTAGCTTGATTATATCCTTAAAGCAGCAATAAGAATGGCACAGAGGGTAAGTCCATCACATTAATGTCACCATCAGGATGAACTGTATTTCATGATCCTCTGATTGTCGATCTGAAGTTTTCAGGTCAAAATGTCAATGTTTCTAATTCTTTGGTTTACAACTAAATGTCGGCAAAACTCATGACATTTCCGTCATCTGATCTTTGTGCTAGGTGCTAATTGGCAAATGTTAAGCTTAAACGTTTAAAATACTAATTATAGCAAATCAATTGGGCCTGCCATGTACAAAACAACAGACAGACAATGTTAGCAACTAGCTGGTGAACATAGTGAAGCATTTAGCAGCTAAAGAGCAAGACATTTTTCTCAGCAGGTGGTGGAGACCAAAAACAAAGCAAATACACAAAAAGACAGTGAACGTCACATCAGCATTGCATTTTTCAGACACACAACTGCAAATGAATGTTAATGATGCGAACGCACTCACTGTATCAGCTTTATGGGGTGATGTCAGTGTTATGACAGCTTGTTGTGCCGCCCGTTAAAAGGCTAGAAAATCCATCATTTCTAGCTTGAATAATATTGTAAAAAGAACTTGACATTGACATTACATTCCAAGTGAATGACCAGGTGGCCCGAAAGCGTTCATTTGTGTAAATTGATTTTCCTAACACGGCCTCGTTCAGGACTCATCTGTGCCACCAGTGAAGGGTTGTTGGGATGCATCTCAGTCTGAACCAACCGATTATTCTCGCCGCAGCATACTGGAGGGCAGGCCTTATTAGTGATGTGCTAATGTGACATTAATTGCTTTTACTTTTTCACTCCATTAAGAGGCTGCTATCTGTTTCAGGAGCCTGGCCAGATGGTTTATCGGCTCCGCTCTGGCAGCGGTGTCGCTAATGGACTGAAGCGCGGAGCAGTAAAATAACGACAGCAACAGGCGTCTGCGAGAAATGCCCGTAATTGAACTGCGAGTGCGGAGGTGCAGAGCAACACCTGGGCTGTTGTTGGACATCGTCTTTTACTCCAATATTTACCAGACGGAAATCAAGAAACGGAGTTTGTAGGAAAAGAAAGGAAAAATTAAACCTTTGACCTCAGATAGATCAAGCCTGTTTGTGTAGAGTATCTTTAAGCTTTTGTTGAAGAGCAGTGACAAGTCTTCATTCAAAATATTGGCAGCCATTGACTATATGCTGAAAATAAGGCAGCTGCATTGAGCAGTAAAGCCAAGACCAGGGTCAAATGCTAAATAAGAAGAAACTGGCACTAGAGACACCCAGGGGAAACCTCTTCCTCTGCGTCCTTATTCCCTCCCTCCTCTGTCCTCACTCTCCCATCCACCACCCCTCCACCTCTCCCCTACCTTCATGCCAAACCTCCATGACCTAGGCCAAGATCGATAGCACAGTTTAAAGAGGATGGACTGTGTAAATAGAGACGATGGATCCTGCCGATGAGGATGCCTTGACCACTGATGGCCTCTGACTGTTGTGGTAGCATTTGATCAAGTCGAACATTGACGGCTGTCAATACGTTTGGCACAGAGCGGCTTGGATCCTGACAGTGCGACATCAGGATCGTGAAACTGATGCAGGTTGGGTCCAAAGATGAGTGGTCAATTTTTGGATAGTTTTCTGTTTGAGTGTTACAATCGAGGATGAACTGGGGCCATTATGGATCTGGAGATGCTGGCAGGTATTGGCAAATGGACATCCAATAACAGCATCCCGGGGGTGCAGATTCACCTTGTTCAGTTCAGAGCGTCTGAAGCAAACATTCATCCTAGTCATGTGCTCTTTTAATTTAAAAAAAAAGCTGATATTAAGACTAAAGCTGGTTTAGTTAAAGTTTAGTCAATGAATCAATTAGTTGATCAAAGGACAAGCAGTTACTTTGATTATCGATTCATTTAATCAAAGAATATGACATAATATAGCATAAAAACTATTAAAGATACAGATTATGAGCTTTAATGGATGCAAAAATCAATATCTTGTTTGGGCTTCGTCTCTATTATGTTTTGATTATAGATGTTTTCATGTTCAAGCGTTCAAGAGAATCGGCTGATCTGTAATATGTGCACACTGTTCTTCATGGAGGCTAAATTAGCTGTTTCTGTTTCCCACAACAATATTATGCATCAGGTTGGAATTCCCCAAATAAAACCCAGATGGCATGCATTTTCAAAAGTGATTTATTATAAATAAAACATTTCTTCTGCATCTTTGAAGACTTGTATTACCATATCTCAGGCATCAGCTTTTTTGTGCAATATTCCTCTTTGCAGCAGTATTAATGGACCATGTGTATTATTATTTATATAGTTTAAGGATCCTCAGATGTCATAACATTTATGGGCCCACCCCTTGGCAAACAACCTCTAACCCCTGCAGAAAGAATTTGCATTTGTAATCTGGCACTCAGAGGGGCCAAACTGGACTTTCAAACTGTCTGAGTGCTAAATGACAAGTAATTAATCAGGCTCATTTTACAAAAACAACTTTATAATTACAATTTAATGTGATGTGTGGAGTTCTCATCTTGTTACATACAATGGAAAACATCTCATCTCACCAAACATATAGGATTAACTACACTGGCCACTTAAAACACATACGTGTGAAAGGCTCTCTCTAGTCTCCGTGTTCGGTTCGTCCATGGCGGACTCCATGGATTCCCTGGCTCATTCTAAGGTAACACAAACACAACAATTCTTTTCATCTGGTGTTCTAATACACTAAATCCTTCACATTGTACCTTTAAATTAACTTGAAAGAGCACTCCAGTGGTTCACCTTCATGCTCAAATAACATTATTGAACTTGTAATGGGCAGTTTTAAAGAAACTAGCATCAAAATGGATACAACAAAATGGGAGATAGCAACTCTTTCTGTTCAAATTGTCTTCTTCCTTGTCAAAGAAATGGTACCAACATTACCCCTAATGCAACACTCCCGATTTTTGTTTGCATTAAGGGTTGCTTATCCTGTCGTCTTCAGCTCAAGCCACGATTAAAACAAGTGAAATTACAACATCATAACAAATTTGATGCAGGACCAACCAGAGCCACTAAAGGCTTCATACATACTCTTTTCACTTCTCCCCCCCAAAACATGGGTAAAATCGATGAAACGCCCCTTTTGTTTCCCTGGCAAGAATTCCCTACATATGAAGAAAGAGGCAAAAAATGATTCAAGCTATATGAGTGAATTTAAAAGATGCTGACCCAATACATTGATTGAATGGGCGATGTCGTTGGTGTAATCCATTCCTGCAGCATAACTATGAGCAAGATTTATATGTTTTTTGAATGTGGAAAACAGCCTATTTTACACTTTTGTATAGACCACATGAGCAGATAGCATCTCGCTATCCAAACTAATATTTCTTCAGTGAAAACAGAAACATTACTCACCTACATTTACACAGCGTGCATATCCAACATTAGACTTTGTAAAATGCAGAACGTGCGGGTCATAATTCTGCTTATCTCACCTGTGTGACAGCTCACATTTTAGTATATAAACCAGCCCATTACCGCCTGTGTAAGTTATATGCAACAACACAATCTGTTGGACCTGTAGCCGGCCAGCTGCTCATATTAATCACACAGCCCACTTCCCTTTATGACACAAAGCAAATAGTCATAAATGCTCTTATCAGCCATTCTAATAGTGTGGATGTTACAATCAGATTCATGGTGGCATAAACTATTACATTTCATCTTTATCACATCGAACAATCACTTCTCTTTCACGAGCATCGTTTATAACCACCGGACAGCTTGTTGCGTAATGAAATTCAAAGCAGTCTATCGGCTCCGGGGATCTCACTCTCTGTTTACTTATATTTACATATATTTATGTGGATTTTGTTTTTCTACAACAGGCGAACAGGCATGATGAATGTATGGCTGCTGTCCCACAGGGACATGTGGCTCCCTGAAGAACTGATCTGTGGTCAGGCAACTTCCAGCTTTACTGTAAAGTCTTGGAGAGCCTCAGTCGGTGCAGCGTGGTAGCACAGAGGAGCCTCTTAATCATCTCAAAATTCTGACAAATAAAGAATTTTTCTTCAGAGTAATGTAAGGATGATGTTATTGAACCAATGTTGCCAGCAAGTGGAATCTTTCAATCACAATATACTGAAAGACAATTTGGTGAAAATTTCAATATTCACAGCAAAAACCTCCAGAACAAGGACATTCAGACAACAGCATCATAGTCAGATGTCAGTAAACAGTTTATTGTTTATCAAATGGGTGAAAGACACTGCAGCATTCTTCATAATCAAATATGTGTGGGGGGGTGGGTTCAGACCTCTGCTTTGTATACTCCCCCTCTAATTTGGAGCGCTTTGATTAATCAATTAATATTCCTTTCTCAAGGTCTTTTTATAAACCTCATCATTAATAAAAGCAGACATTCAATTAGCAGGCAAATCTTGATTGCCAATTTTGTCATAACAGTCTCCCTTTCTATGCTCTTTTTTTGTTCGTTATAGTTGGGAGTATGGTGTGGGTAGGAAGAATTAACTAATTTCATTAATCTAATTGTCATCGCTTTCAACCATCCCACTAATAAGTACAAATTAATATGATTAATCAATTTGACGACATAAACTCATTCAATTACAGTTTTTCAAAGGCAAGTGGGTGTGTTGGGGTGATAGGGAGGCGCGGCGAGTGAAGGGAGGTGGGCAGCCGAGCAGCTTGCTCTGTGAGGAACCCAGCCCACAAAATTGAAGTGAAGTCAGGTAATTAGTCATCGTGGATGATAAATAAATGGTGATGAATTGTGGAGGGCAGATACCCCAGCAACTCCAGTCTTATTTGATTCAGTGACATTTTGTCTTTTATGTGTAGAAAGAAAATAAAGAAACAGATGATTTTTTTAATTTGAATTTTTTACTTCTTTTAACCCAAAACAGATCTAGATTCAGTATTGGGACCAAATAGTTTTGTTTTTAGATATGATTTAATGCGGAGGTGTCTTTTTCTTTTTATGCACAGATTCATTTTCTTCATTTTTCTGCTGTATTCCCTCTGGAGTGAGGCATGGACTTCTCCACAGACCACATTATTGACAGTAAACTGTAAGAAATGAACTCCATACAGTGTTTTCATATTATATTTGTAGGCATGTATTCACATTTTTCTTTCCTCTTTGTAACAAGTGGGAATAACTGCTATAATGTATTGTATTTTTTTACATGGAGTCCAGGGAGGGGTAAGGTAAATAATCAAAAACAAACACAAACCATCAATATTTTATCCATGGAACAGAATGTTTAAAACTTTGAATTAGAAGTGGACAACATGGATGATATTTTCTATCACAGTGTATTTAATGGAATTTGTGACATAATATAGGTCTTTGTAATGGGATATTTTTTCTTAAACAATAACAATAAAGCAACAACTATATAATCCAGTAAATTCAATTCCTGACAAATAAATAAAGATACGTCATCCCGTTCATGCAAAAATCATATAAAAGTTCAGTTTTTCAGAAAAGTAGTCCTTGCCCCAGTATAAATACAACCAGAGAAAACTATATATAGATACCACAACATAAGCAGTATAGAAAAATCTCACATAAATTCATACTGTCTCACACTATACAGCAAATTGTCACAAAACCCAACCTTGCTTTCATTTTGAAAAGGCCGATCTCAAACTATTCTGACATGTTATTGTACTGTAGGTGTTGGTTACCCCATTGGTCCTGTTTTATTTATTGATTTATTAAAAGCTGCTCTGTATTTCAACAGAACAGTAATCACTGTTATAGAGTGTTTGGTCAATTTTTCTCCTCCCCCCACTCATGCAGTATAAGAGAAGAGACATTTTCCAGTATCCTTGCCCACTTTATCCAATCAGGACAGAGATCCCCATAAAGGCACACCCACATCTGTTTGGGCATCACGCAGAGAGAAGGATCCTCCTGTTCTGGACCCTACACCTGCAATGGCAGAACAGGTAAAGTTACCAATTCCAGCTCTCATGATGATGGTTTGGTTTGCCAAACAGGCCAAGTGAGGAAAAACCCTTTATGAAAAGAAAGAGACAAAGAGAAATGCCTAGAAAAAAAGTTGTGCAAGCGTGGTGACGTAGGGCAGATGGAGAGGACACTAATTAACTGCAAAAAGGACAGGAAGTTAGCTGAAACAAAAAGAACGTGCACAGCAGCTCTAACTTTCTTTTTGTTTTACACAAAAGGGGACAAAATAATATTCAAACATCTCAGTAAGTGGTGTGAAAATGGGCCGGCGTGAACAACACCAGGACCCCTGAAACTGAAGCAGATAAATGGAATTCAGCCATCATCCATTTCATCATATAAACCTGTGCTCTTCCTGCTGAGATATGTCTGCTGTGAAAAAGACCTTTTATAATGAGGACTGTTGATCATGTCATAACATTCATAAACATAAACACATTTGAATACCAAATCTGACATCAACATTAGTTTTCAAGGTCATTTATTTAAATGATCCTTCCTTCTGACCTCCTCACTGTAGTCTCCCTAATTCAAATTAGGCTCCTAACTAAGATTCAGATAATGTGAAGTGCTGTAGATTAACGAGTGTGGAGCATATTTACTTGGAGCAGCTGCTGGGGTTTTATTTGTATATTTCAGATCCACTGTGCTGAGAGGGAGATGTGCTGGCGCAGCACTTTGGGTGATGCCCTTTAATGCGCTCTATCTTATCAGGCCGGCATCACCCCTATTCAAACCAGCGTCTGATTGAGCAGTGTGATGTTGTGTGGGCCTTACATTGGGAATAGTTTAGAGAGGCACTGTCTCTAATTTGTGAAGTGAGGTATTATAGAGGAGACAATTAGACCGGGGTTCGATTGGCGTATAGAGGCCTGGATGCTGACAGTCAAGAGAAGGCTTTCAAATGTCATACCAATTAATCTATCCAGCCATCAAACAATATTCTGGAAACAAAGTCAGGGGGGGCGATCAATCCGCATCACTTTTCTCCTCACCGGGTTATGGGAAAATTGATTTGTCAAACAAAGCATTTTGGAAGCAGCGCATGGACTTGTTCGGGATCCATTAGCCTCCATTGAGCATTTTGTTTAACATAGGATTTTCATCACAGAGAAAATGCAGTGTCCTCAATACTGTGAGCTACAACTTTACGATTTCTGATTTCTTTGTTCTTGCTTAGGAAGCTTTAGAAAGTGCTGATGGAGATTGAAAAGGGGATAACTTCTACTGCATTAGAAACATATTATAGGCTGTTGTTTTATCTCATACTTTCAAATTCAAGAAAGACTTCAAGTGGTTTTGTTGTTAACGTGAACAGTCCTCTTTCATCCGAAAAGCATCATGCATTAGTCCCCAGTATCAGTGTTATTGTACACTGTGGGGCTATCCTGCCATCCTATACAGCGTGGCTGCCCTAAGCTGTATCATGAATTCCCTGTGCAGTGTATTGTTCTAAGACAGAACTGTATCACATTGTGCCCGTCATGCTGTTTTAGAGGGGAGAGAGCTTCCTCTATGGGATTTCTCCCAGCCCCATCCCCTGATAATGTATCTCTCCCTAAAGGCTAGGCCTCCGTGACCTTGTCTTATTCATCGAGGGCGTCTTAAGCGAAAGAACTGAATCCTGAATGGGCCATTTCCCCTCTTTTAACACCCCTTTAATGTCATCAGTGAAATATGAAGTCATTAGGCGATATTAAAACACTGCTGACAAACTAATTAACGGGAGACATTAAACAGGACGGGCTTGATTAATCCGCTTTAACGATTCTTTTTAAGTGGTTCTGGTCAAAATTAATACAGATTTACTGGTGATCTTAAGAAAAAAAATACTCTTATGTGTATCAGACCTCAAGGGCAACCTAAAGTCACTGGTCTTTTACCTCCCACTGCTCTTCCTCTCACCCCACCCTCGCTGTTGTTAAACACAGTCTGAACTCACACAGTTGGTCCCTGAGTCTCTGACAACAAACTACTGTCGACTGTATGGACACACACGCTGTAGGTTTCTCCTCTGAGATTAGTTTGATTGGTTTTAATATAGACTCTCTTGTAATCAGAGCTACGTGCATAAATGTTGTTAATTTAAATAATTCATAGAACTTTAATCAGCAGCCCAACACGGTTCTGCAACCATGAAATGTTAATAGAGCTGAAATCTTTTGGAATTATAAGCTGGAAGTATTTATTCTATTATCATCGTGATTAATATTATTTCTGTTGTTGTTCTTTCATATGTGGAACAGACTGTTACTTTTGTTTAAAGCAGCCAACGGTGCCTGGTTGAGTTGATATGTCTTTGTAAATGTCTCCCTCTAGTGGTAAGAGCACAGATCCAGGGCCAGCTGCTCAGCGTAATGTACTGGATTTGCTGTGAGTCATGCAAAATCCTCTTTTGCCAAACATTTCAAATTTCATTTAATTTTTTTTTTTGCCATTTTTGTGGGTTGCATTTTATATCATACATTTAAACACATTTCCGTCTCACTGTATGCATGTATTTTGGTGAGTTTAATGCAAACATGCTCTTGAATAAATGTCATCATACATTCACTGGTACAGTAAACATCTGACTTGAGACTTTTCTTTTATAATGCTTCACAGGACAACAGCTGACCTTTGGCATCATGTAGAAAGGCTGGATACTAAAGAGAAATCAGAATCAGTCTACCTTTATTGTCCCACAAACGGGGAAATGTCTTTGTTACAGCAGCAAAAGGACAGTAGTACTTTTAAAAACAATAACAATAGAGAAAAATAAACAAAATGATTAAAAGAGGTAAGAAATAGAATAGAAAGAATAAACTCCTATATACATATGAACATATTCAGTGTACAAAATTACAAAAAAAAAAAAAAACTGATACTACTACTACAAAGAAGAAGTCACAGCTACTACCAAGACTGCTACTATTGTTATTATTGTCATTATTATTAATCATCAGAACAAATACACATATCCATTTCATCATGACAACACAAATGTAATGCTAGACATTGCTGTACAATGTCAGATGTTATCAAATATGTACAACGGTAAAGAAAAAGGTACATACTTGTATTCTGTTAGAAAAACGCAATTTGTGAAATTAAAACATGTATTTTGTATTCCTGACGTGCTACCGGAAGTGGTCACGAATGACGTGTGACGTGTTTCCGTCATCAGTGTGAGCCCTGCTCCCACAAGAGCATCAACTGCCCATCGATATCCCAATTTCTAAAGGTTTTCATAACATATTTACAGGCTGAACTTGCACATTTATTTCCCTAACCGACAAGTTTTCATTACTACCGGTGTGGTATTTATAATATTTGTTTTATATGGCCAAACCTGATCGGGAAATTAAAATGTGACGTTCGCTATCGATCCAGGTAAAGCTAGGTCTGCGTTAGCTAGCTTTTAATGTCACTGAGGTTGCATGTGAGCGCAGAGGCCGTGTGTACCGCCACGCCTTTTTAATAACAATGTACCCGTCCTGGGGTGATTTTGGTGGACCCCAGTCTCAAAACTATGGAGGGTCTGGTCCCCGTAAACAACCTGGTAGCGGTCAGTCGGCGGGGTTTGGCGGCTTCGAGCCTCCATCCACCGGCTCGATGTTCTCCAGCCTGCAGGAGCAGCACCGCCAGCAGATGCAGCAGCTCCAGATGCTGCACCAGAAACAGCTCCAGTCTGTGTTACACCACGGCAACAATGCTAACTCGTACGGTGCTGGACACTCAGTTGGGTATTCAGGGACATCGTGGCATCCACAAGGAGTAGGACATTCAGACAGCGGGTTTGGAGCTCAGTCGTATAGTCAACAAGTCGAAACTCCTCGTCAGCCCACAAGAGACCCCGCTGCCCCTCAGCAGGTTCACACACAGCCTCCTCCTCCTCCGCCACAAGCCAACGAGCCCCAGCCGGGTCCTCCCCCTCCAGAGCCCCCGTCAGTAAAGCCACCAGACAACAGTGGAGCTCCCAAAAAACACAAGAAGAAACAGTCATCCACAACAGAAGATAACAAATCCTTACCTTTACAGGTAATGTCTCGATATGTTTCAGTGTTTGTTGTTGCCAATGAAATAAAAAAAATATATAAATATATTAAAAATGCAGTACTTTTTTTTTTTTTTTTTTTTTACTCATGCAGTATCCTTTCTCTCTCTCAGTTTCCACGGCACTTTCTGATGTCACAAGTAATGGCCAATCATCACTGAATAATCTGAATTTGATGCTTAAGTTGTCAAATAATAATAATAGTGATTAATAATATTTATAAGTGAAGTGAAAGTATTAGGTAACAGAAAATTGGAAATACTGAAGCAAAGTATCTCCAAACTGTACATAAGTACATCAATTCATTAAATTCTAGTTGGCTATGTTCCATCACTGGTTATTCTCAACTTTGAGAAAAGATTTTTATTTTTCCTCTAAATGTATATCGTTCCAGTTATTGGTTATTGGTCTCCTGGATTACTAATAATGTTTATTGGTATTGGCCCCGAATAAGTCATATTGGTCGACCCCTTGTAATGGCATCTATCCAGTCTAGTAATAGCCATTAAGTATGGAAGTTAAAAAAGCAAAAAGAAGCTACTACACTCCTACTGAACTACTAAGTCCAGCTCTGGGCATAAAGGGTCGTCGCTGCAATCCCCTGCAAGATACACATACATACACCTGGACATGCATAATGTTACCATGTCTCTTCCAGGAATGTCCTACTGTTGTTGTCAGCTGTGTGTAATAATACATGTTTTCACCTCTGCAGTAAGTAGTGGAGTAAATTAAACGAAAAGATCAAGGTTCCTTGTGTTCATTTTCTGACAGATGTCGTTATGATTGTTTCACCCAGGATCAACAGCAACTTTGGTACAAACAGCATCTTCAGAATCTGCAAAAGTTAAAACAAGAGAGAGCCAGAAAGAATCAGAAAGATAGTGATGGTCCAGTGCCACCATCCCCCTCGGAAAAAGCGGTTCCTCCTCCTCCTCCATCAGAACCACCGAAAGGCTTACCACCTCCACCCCCTCCAAAAGAGGAGCCCCCAGTACCACCTCCACCTCCTGAGGAGTTAAGGGTAAGTATCCCTAAAGTGTTACAGATGTGTGTGTGAGAATTTGAACTCAAAAGTTGTATAAAACCTTTTGTGGCTCCAGGAGGATCTGTGTGTAAATCAACTCTGTTGGGTCTTGAGTAGGGGTCTCACGATACCAAAAATTCAGTAGTCGGTGCCAATACCAGTAAAATTACACAATTCTCGATGCCAATTTCGATACCACGGTAAAAAAAAAGGATTTTCTAAGATTCCATGTACATGAACTTGGAACATGAATTTCTTTATTAAAATATTTGAAAAATATCAAATAAAGAGCACAGGTATAAAGCAAAAGCACCTGCATGCCCTGCACATCGGCTCCAGCCCGCACGCATACACACACCTAATAGTAGATGCAGTCATTTGAAGTCACAGACAGGTGGTGGCAGGCAGTTCATTTTGAAACGTTAACATAAAAATCAGGCCTGTCTAACCATTTTTTTAAAAGACAGGAATGGGACAGCAGCACAGCACCTGTTTTCAATTGCAAATTTAACTCCAAATGTACTATCCAATTATCAATTAGGAAGCAACATTCAGTGTGGTCACGGCGAAATGGAAGCTTTGCCACTCGCAAATCGTCTTTTACATCGTAAAGAATGTTTTTTGAGGGGGTAATCCTGTTTTGACAAACCAATTGCATATTCATTTGTAACTATAGCTGTTTTTAGACAGAGCACCAAGCCGCCACTTTGTCCGTCCTTTTGGCGGCTCGGTCCGTGGTTTCAGACAGAGGCCGGCAAATTGGGGGTCTGTTGTGGTCCGCCCATTTTCCGCCTCGGAGGGTACACTTATTTCCGCCTCGCCTGCTATCTAAAAATGAGGCGGCAATGTGCCAGCCTCTGCATGAGGTGGGCAGAGGTGTCAATGACCTGCACTGTTGTGCGACCCACAGCCGGGGAGTTTTAAAAGCAAGAAAAAGCTGATCACAGCAGTCAGTCCATCATTTAATCCGCAGACATTAAGATGAGCAACTGGACAGCCGCTGAGATCCAGGAGATGTCTCTGTAGCTGTTTGGTTGTGTTAGCTTATTGTTGTGTCTGCAAGCTAAGACTTGTCACTACTTTCAATTTAAAAGCCCCCCTCTAAGAACCCAGTTCTAAACTACAATGGGGTGCAATGTAAAGTTCTTATTTTGAAGACAAATTCGTTGTCAACTGTTCACAGCCGAACTTCGAGCTTCACGTCACGTCACATGTTTACGCCTACCTCAAAGGCAGCTTTTGGAAAAGGAGTAATATTACGCCTCCGCTTTAGAAAGACAGGCCGGCACATTGCCGCCCTTACCTTGGAGCAAATGTGCCGCCTTTTCTATCTAAAAAGGGCTTATATTAAACTAAGATATTCTGTGAATTTTGCTAGTTTTGACACGATACTTGCAAGATCCATGCTCTCTTTTTCTCTCTCCTAACTGAGGCTGCATTACTACGAGGTGGCTCGTGCTATAACGTTAGTGCTAGGCTAATGTTACAACTACTGCATAAGCTACGTACGTAACATAAGCCATAACAAATGTGCCCACCATCCCAAACATCATGTAACATGTATTTCAGTATGACAGATTTCAAAACAAAACAGAAAACGTTCATCCTTTGGATGTTGTTAATATGAATCAGAACTCACCATGAATTCTTTAAACAAATCTGGATGACGGTCTTTCAGGTGCTTTGCTAAATTGGAAGTATTACTTCCCTTGGTGTGAAGACCACAGTAGCATCGTTTGCATAATGGCTTCTGCTGCTTAATGATAATGCCACGGTCATCTGCCTCATATGCAAAGTACTTCCAAACATGACTCTTTGTGCCTTTTTTATCACCAAGTCGAGGTGGGGCTATTGCTGCAGCCGCAGTTGCCATCTTCCACAGGTGGTTTTTGTTATGCCTGCCATGTGTAGTTCCACTTGTTTGTGACCCACTACTTCTGAGTATCAACTGGACCACTCTGAGGCGTATACTGCCCCCATCAGTTCCGGAGGAGGAGCGGCACAATTCTAACACTGGAATTGGTGCGAGCGGTACTTTAAAAATATGGGCATCATCAGTGTTTTGACATTTTAGAATTGAAAGGTATCGCAAGTATCGGTTCTCGTGACATCCCTAGTCTTGAGACTACAATAATATTGGGGGTTGTGTTAGAAAGAAGACAACTTCTCAGACATTGAAGTCCTGCTCCTTATCCTCACTGTGAGGTGCGCAACTCAAAGCTACTGCTAGCATAACACATCCAAATCTCTGACTGAACTGATGGGAGACGAGTTGCTCTGTCAGTGATGTGTGTATCAGTTTTGAAAAGTAAGAAGAATGCATGGAATAACAGATCGTATCGCTGCTTCCTCTGCATTGATTTTTACCTCTTTTTGAACTGTCATTTCATGAACCAAAGACGGTTACAGATGGAATGAAAGCAAATCTAGCATTGTTCAGTCATAAAGGCGTAGTAAGGTAGTTAAGCTGAGCCCTTTTTTGTATCGAGGAGGGAAATTTATAACCTGCTTTCTTACATGTGTTGTAGAAAAAGTACACTCTGTAAATGTCAGTATACTAGTCATCTGCATTGCACCTCGACTGATATGGTGAATAATTTAATAGTTTAAGTAAGATTTTTTTAATTTAATAATTTTGTTCACTGTTTCAACGCTCTGACAACTGGTTAACATTTTCATTCTTTTCTGTTGCACTGTTGTGATAAGATATTCTCCACCCACAAGATTTTAAAAACATTTTAGAGATGATTTGATATGTATTTTATAATCAATATTTAGATCCACCCATTGATGTTTTTCCTTTATATACTGTAAACTGAACAGTGCTACATATGTACTTTTAAAACAGTTTATTCTTATAGTTATTGGCTTGATTTATCATGCCTGTACCTCTACTGGCACTGATAAGTTGAGGAACAATGACAAAAAGCATCTGATCCGTACTTGTGCTTTTGAACCCTTCATGTATCCCAGATTGGTGAAAACTACTTTCATTACATTTTTGGGTTGACAGTTACCTAAACCCAGCATTTTAAAGATGTTGCTGTTTTTGTTACTTTTGTTTCTGTTCCATTGCTTAGTTAAATGTAATTGGTATTTTTTTGTATTTACTTGGTATTTGCAAGCACTTTTGTAAGTGCTGTAGTCAACAGAGTTTAAAAACACACCAAATCCAGTTGTATAGAGAGTATACCAGTGCTATTAGATCAGTAGTAGCTCTAAACATTATTTTTATTGTTTGCATGAATTTACAGAGAGAAAATTTAGGAAAATCGCCTACAGTTACAGACACAGTAAGTCCCATTGCCCACTCTCCCATCAACATCATGTCCAAAAATATTAAGCCCGATTGTTGTGATAACTGCCAGGTCATTTGTTAAATTAATAGGATGCAAGCACATTCATTCATTTTTCCCCTTGTAGTGGTGATAATGATTGTAATAATGACCACCCCATTGATTTTATTTATCATAGATGCCCTCTGTAAGTTACAGAAGTAAAAGTAATGCACTTGTACTCATATTTTTACACCTCTCTACTTTGACTATCAGACTTGGAATCGAATGAAATTTTGCAGTATCAGTGCAATTTGAGCTTTGTAATGTGCAACAAATTGTAAGGACACCTTGCATTGCCGATTTCTTCATAATACAACAGACTTTCTTTTTTTTTTTTTTACAAAGTATGCCAAATTGTTTAAATCCATCAGTGTGACAATATATGAATACCATCATTTTGTGCAAGCTTTCTGTGTTGGACCGTTTTGGATATTTTGTTGGAAGATTGATACGCAAGGCCTGTTGGACCAAAGTTACACATTGAGCGTTTGGATTGGTTAGAGGTGGTTATCAGTTGTGCCTGGCTTCCATCAAAATAAATAGTCATTCCTTCCATCATAAGCTACCCTCACTTATGTCAAAATATTCTTTGTGAGTTACAAAGATACGTGTCGCTCCAATCTTGTCTTGTCCATTTTCACAGCCTGAGGTCCCAAAAGACCCAGAGGAGGCTGCACGGCTCCAGCAGTTACAGGCTGCAGCAGCCCAGTGGCAACAGGTTCAGCAGCAGAGAGCCAGCTTACAATACCAGGCTCTGATGCAACAGCACGAAAAGCTTCAGAAGATCCTGGAAAAATACCAAGAGCTGATTCAGCAGCCTGCAAACCTACAGGTAGGTGAAAGGTTAAAAGAAAGCTTATTGAGTTAAGTGAAAACAAAAGAATATAAGAGTCTATAGGAGCCTGAAAAATTTTAAATTAATTATATCTTTCCCTTAATTTGGTGTTTTGCAGTCAATGTCTGCTGAAATGCAGTTGAGGCACTATGAAATGCAACAGCAGCAGTTCACACCCTTATTCCAAGACTGGAATCACTCCTTCATCCTGTGGCATGAACAGTTCAAGACCTATCCCCACAAAGACCAACTGCATGACTATGAACACCAATGGAAGCAGTGGCAGGAGCAGATGCACACCACCAGTGCCCACCTTCAAGAAAGGATGGCCACTCTCACGGCCATGGTGCCATTTGCCTCAAGCCAGTATAGTAGTGAGATGATGGGACAGTATGGCCAATACCCTGGACAAGATGTGCAAATGCAGCAGCAGTCAGGAACACCAGGTATACAGCGTTCCCCTGCTGCCGTTGGTCCTAGATCCCAAGGTCCGCGGCCCACTGGCTTTGGGCAACTTTCAGAATCACCTACGGGACCCCCTGTAAGAGGAGGTGGCCTTGTGGGCTTAGTCAGACCCCCAGGCCCCACAACCATTCAGCCACAAGGCTTTAACAGCATTCAAGATCCATGGTAAGAAAGGATTGTTTCACACTACTGTCATACTTCTGTGATTGGCTTTTTTTTTTTTTTTTTTTATTGTCACATTTGAAAAGAGGTTTCCAAAAGAAATACTTCTCTTAAAAACTAGAGGGTATCTGAATGAGGTGGTTGAGATAACGGACAACAATAATTCATGTTTGCAATGAATATGCATTGTCTTATATAGTTAGGATATCGCTGACTTTCTCTAAAAGAAAGTTTATTTTAATGATTATCTTCTCTAAATTTCTGTTGTCCTACTGGGCCCAGTGGAAACAATCCAAGATTTGACCAGCCACAGCAAGGTTTTGATGGTACTCCAAGATTTGACCAGCCACAGCAGCGCTTTGATGGTCCACAAAGGTTTGACCAACTACCGCCACGCTTTGATGGTCCCCCAAGGTTCGACCAGCCACAGCCTCGCTTTGATGGCCCGCCTCCTTTTCAACAACCAAGGCACCGCTTTGATTGTCCACCCAGATTTGACCAACCACGGCACCGCTTTGATGGTCCTTCCCGATTTGACCAACTACAGCAACAATTTGACTGTCCCTCCAGATCTGACCAAACTCGATTTGGGCAACAGCCTAGGGTTGAACAGACCCCAAGGCACCCTGTCCCCTCACCTTGTTTTGAGCGGCCACCTGTGCCACAGAAAATACAACAGCAAGGCCCCCTTTCAAAGGCAGAACCAACCACTAAGCAGTTTGCCAGTATGGAAACTAAGACTCCAAGAAAATCAGCCGGGCAGTCACAGTCTGACAAAGATAAAGGTAAATTGGAACCAGATAAAAAGGTTAAAGTTGAGGATCTGACAGATGACAACTTGCTTGGAACTGAGGGCTTTTTTGTCCAAGATGACCCCATTCCTCAGACATTACAAACAAACCCAAAGACTGATGAAACTGATGGCGAAAAAAATGCTTCTAACAGCAGTGAAAAAACAGTGAACAGCAAGCCTTCTATGACTGCGCCTTCTTCTGTGGGATCCTTAAAGAATGCTGCACAAAATCCCCTCAAACCAGATGGACCACCACCTAGTAAGAAACCTCCTCTGGCTCCAAACCCCCCTGGAATCAAACAGGAGCCACAAGCTTCTGAAGAAATGCGGTCAGGACCAGATCCCCTAAGGCCTCCTCTTGGCAGGGGAGGAGGCCATACCCAAGTTTCTGTTAAAGCGCATGGAAGAGGACGTGGACAGATGGGCTCTGGCGAGTTTAAGGGTTCGGTCACTTTACCGCTTGGGGAGACAATAGGAGAAGATGTGTCTTATGACTACATGCCACATGAAGAGGACTTGGGGATGCCAGAAGAGCAGGAAGAATATCACTGGCAAGATCCTTCATATGAGGAGTATGGTGGTGGGGAGTCGGAGGTACCTCATGAAGAAATGTGGATGCCAGAGGAAAATTACTTCCCAACAGAGGAAGAATATTATGAAGAGCCAATAGGTGGACCCCCTATGGGGAGAGGAGGGCCCCCAATGATGAGAGCAGGGCCACCTATGGGAAGAGGAGGCCCACCAATAGGCAGAGGTGGTCCTCCTATGGGAAGAGGAGGTATACCTATGGGTAGAGGGGGACCGCCTGTGGGTAGAGGAGGACCGCCTATGGGTAGAGGAGGACCGCCTATGGGAAGAGGAGGACCACACCCAATGGGAAGAGGAGGTCCAACCATGGGAATGGGAGGTCCTACCATGAGAAGGGGAGGTCCCCCTATGGGAAGAGGAGGACCACCCCCAATGGGAAGAGGAGGACCATCTATAGGAAGAGGTGGGTCAATGGACAGGCACTGGGAGGAAGCTGAGTCAGTGGATTACTCAGAGGAAGGGGACCTTTATTGGGAAGAAAGGAGACCTCCAATGAGAGGCATGAGACCTCTGTTTCCACCTGGCCGGGGTCGTCCCCCACGTGGTCATCCTGGTTTCATGCACCAAGGACGAGGACACCCTCCTCACCCAGCACATGGCCCAATGGATCACAAGGCATTAGGCTATGAAATGGACACTGATGATACTGAAATGGATCCATCAGGGCACCCCATGTACCATGGACATGACCCTCATAGCCATTTGATGCATCCTGATGTTGGAAGAGGCAGGCGTCGCATGCCACCACCACCACCTCACCAAATGATGGATCCTATGGAGGAGGAGCCGTTGTATGATGAAGAAATGGAGGGAGATTTTGGTTGGCAAATGCCACATGGCAGAGGTCCTCCTCTGCCTCCACATGAGACAATAGATTCAGGAGGAATGAGGAGGAGACCTATGGGTCGAGGAATGGCCAGAGGCATGTGGCGGCCAGGTCCAACACATGAAGAATATGCAGAGGGATATAAAGAGGGTATTGTTCAGGATTATGGTCATGGGGAAGGTGGGTTTCGCTGGCGGCCACCACAGGACTATCCCCCTGATGACTATCAGCATGAGGCCAAGCACCATGAGGCAGAATGGGACAGAGAGTGTTCTCCTCCTGAGAGAGACTATCCACCCCGCATGCCACCATCAGAACCCTACAGAGATGGCCATTGGCCAGAGGAAAGAGAAAGAGGTCCTCCACATCCGTTTGAGGAGCGTGACAGGGGAAGAGGAGAATTTATAATCCGTGAATATGGAGATGAGCTCCCGTACCGACAGGAGGAGCCACCATACCCACTACCACCTTCAGAAAGGGATAGGCCTTCAAGATTTCCTCCACCACCAGAGAGAGGGTACCCTGCTAACTATGAGGATCAAAGGGCTCGCTATGAAGACCACAGGGAAGAACATTCTCTGGATAAACCTTTACCTTCTGTTACGCCTATCACAAACTTGCAAGAGAGCTCAGTTGACCCAGCGGCACAGGGAACGAGTGGAGCAAATGTACTTGCTCTCTCCCAATATCAGCATGAGATCATCTTGAAAGCTGCTCAAGAACTGAAACTTATAAGGTAATTTCTATTCTTTCATAAATTGCATTATCAGGTCACACAAATTAGATTCTGGCTTAGTTCGAGGGGAATCTAGCAATGCAAATTGCACTGATGTTATTATTTGCCAAGGCATTGAAATGTCCACCTCTGAGACTTTTCCCACCACCAAAGAATTGGGAAGTTGAATGGAATGTTTATTATGGCACTCAAACCATCCAAAAATTTCAACAGGTTCAGCAGATGTGGCTTTGAACACTGCAGTGATGAAAGCAGATGGCTCTTTTATTTTATTGCAGCTCTAGAATTTTAATAGTACCTTACCTACTGTTATGTTAAAATGGAATTTTGAGAACTTCAGGGGAACTTGACCTCTGTTCTTTCTGGTCCACAGGGAATTGAAGGAGGGTAAAACAACCAGTACTGAACCTCAGCCTCCACAAACTGATGTTGTGCCTGAGCTTCCCGCTGGTCTTCTCGGTTTGGAGATCCCACCAGAAGTCAGGAATGTTCTGAAGGTAATTGAATTTATATTTATCAACAATTATTTTAACCCCATAAGTAAGAGAGCATTTCTGTATTTACCTTTAAGATCTATATCATATAAAATCTGTCATCCTTAGGGTATGACTGCTGCAAAGACTGCTTCAAATGAGTGTGTGTCTTGGGACACACAGCCTGCTACCACAGATAACCACCCATCTCTCTCTTCTGCATCTACACCTACGGTGATTCCAAAGACTGTGGATTATGGACATGGGCATGGTATGAGTATTAGATATAAACAATATTGTATGAAACTGGCCAAGTTTCAGGACTTTATTGGTTACATTTGCACTCAATCTTTCAGAACCTGGAACCACTGTTGAGCGGATCTCTTACGGTGAGAGAATTGTGTTGAGGCCTGACCCAGTGCCCTCAGACAGGAGATATGAAAAAGGTGATATTCAGTTTTTTAAAGCTTATCTTTCTCTACTCCAAAAGAAACCTTTGCACTTTTCTAACCATTGTTCATTGATGAATCATTTAATTCTCCTAGAACCTCTTGGTCCCAGAGATCCTTACAGCAGAGACCCATATTATGACAGACGATCTGACCCTTATATGGCCCGCCGGGAATACAGTAGAGAGAGGGAATTATACAGAGAGAACCTTCCACCAGAATATGAAAAAGAACGATATGAGAGGGAGCGCTATCCCCCAAGAGAGAGGGATGAAAGGTACCAAGTTTCCTCAGTGGCTCTGACACCCTATTCTCTCCAACCTATGGGGAATTGTGGTGCTTCCAAACATATGTAATATTCTTTTCTATTTGTCTGTTTTTGATTCAAGCACACAGTCCATGGTTGAAGAAAGGTGAAAATCACATTGTATCATACATTGTGATAGTCAAAAGTGTGTGCCAGTTTGAAACAATGAATTCTGTTGATGAAGTGAAATTTAATACTGCTCATCCTCTGTGTAGATCTCCACTGGCACCTCATTTACGCTCAGGATACAGGGAGAGAGATCGGGAACTTCGAGAGAAGGACCGAAGTATTAGTCATGATCGAGATGAACATTATGGAAGGTCTGGCTACGACAGACCACCATATGAGCGCACTGGAATCGACCGCAGTGGGCCTGACCGTTACAGCCATAGCTCCTCACCTTATGGTATTTTCAATCCCAAATTGGTTATTGAATGTGTCTTCACCTCCAGGGTTTCCCCCAGAATAGTTGTTAGGACTGGTGGCAAGTATCCATTGATTGAGGTCAGCACAGCATGTCTGACCAACGATATTCTCTTTTAATACGTGGCCTTACATGCTTGGCCAACAAATGTGTCTTGTCAGACAGTCATTTAATGGCGTCCTTAGTCCACTGCAAAAAAATTGAAACATAACTAGCAGAAAGGATTGGTCACCCTTTTGTAAGTTGCAGCATTGTTAGCTCCAGTGAAAGCCAATATTACCAAAGATGCTGAAAGGGTGCAGGGTTTTTGAGATGAAACAGACTGAGCACAGAGTTAGGTTCTTTACCTGAGAGTTGGCTTAAGGTGTTTTAAGTTCTGCAGTGTGTGTCCACCAGCAAGTCACATTTGTTACTGTTGATCGCCATCTAGTCTAAGTATCTGAGTAACAACGTAGATAGTTCACAATACACTTAACGTTCATGAAAATGCTTTCAACTGTTTTCCTTTACGGAGAGGATTTGCAGGTTAACTCTAGTGTGCCCAATGTAGAATGTCTAGCTGCAGCTTTCCCTCACTGTCGCTGGGATTGTAATGCACTGGTGGAAACCCTGATATTCTTAAGTTGTGTGTAGTAAAACTTCACTGAAACTGTTCAAACTTAAATCACAAAGTTTCTCTGAGTTACTAAAATTAATGGTGTTTTATGATGTAGGATATGGTTGAAAGCAATCTACAACATCTCAGGTACATTTTTAATGGGAAAAATAATGCCTTTTCGAGAAATGCAATTGAATTTCAAATAATATCATACAGCAGACAGAAGAAGTTATCCAGAGGACCGAGGACCTCCCTCTGCACCACCCCTCCCACCTCCACCTCAGCCACCTCCAAGAGTCGAAAAGAAGCCAGAAATCAAGAATATCGATGATCTTCTAAAACCACCCGGCAGATCATCTCGACCTGAAAGGGTACTAGTTAATGTTGTAATATATCTTGATGTAACAACAACACAATGTTAGTTGTGTTATATTAAATACTCATTTAAGAGCTGTATTGTATGAACAGATTGTTATCATAATGAGAGGGCTTCCAGGAAGTGGAAAAAGCCATGTCGCAAAACTGATAAGGGTGAGTGGATTCCTAATAGTAAATCATAGTGTTATATAATTATAATGTAATGTAATAAACTTTAACAATATGCAACAACAGTACTCATAGCACATGTTTATCTGTCATTCCCAAAACATGTTTTTGACAGCGATACATATTTATTTTTTCTACAACTAAATCCTGTTGATATTTTTAAGGACAAAGAAGTCGATTGTGGCGGTGCGCCTCCAAGAGTCCTTGTTTTGGATGACTATTTTATGACGGAGGTTGAGAAAGTCGAAAAAGACCCAGACACAGGGAGAGGGGTAAAAACCAAGGTGAGTCTGACCTACAATAATAAAGTGGCGTTAAGTTGTAGTACAAGAAATTTAAATGATTTAATACTGATGCCCCTGTATGACTTGCATATGCAAAGGTGAGCATCAGTAAGAAGATTGGCTTTTTCTGTAGTTATTATTGTTATTCTTAATAACTGTCAGCTAAGTAAAAAAATTTAAGTTGTTCTTTGATTGACAAGGTTGAATTGAGGGGTCACACACCCCGAGAAAGACGTTTCTGTTGGTATGGTACCGCATGATCAAAAAATAGTAATAGTATTAGTAATACTGTTTGTCCATCATATTTTCATGTGCATGTTGAAGTACTGCATTAGAAAAGGTTGATGGAAACAACAAAGTTCTGAGGTAGCTAACAAATTTTAAAAAGGTTGTTTCAAATTCACTTGACATTTAGATGGATGTTGGCTGAGGTTGGATATGGTAATACAAAAATCTGTCTTTCAGGTTCTTGAGTACGAGTATGAGCCAGAGATGGAGGATACCTACCGGAGCAGCATGCTTAAAACATTCAAGAAAACTCTGGACGACGGCTTTTTCCCCTTCATCATTTTAGACACTATTAATGACAGGGTGAAACATTTTGACCAGTTCTGGAGTGCAGCCAAAACAAAAGGCTTTGAGGTGAGCTGTGTCCATGAATGAGTCAGAAAAAATATTTCTCCAAACGTCCCTTGGCTAAGGTTTTTTTGTTTGTTTGTTTTTTGCTAATTTCAAGGTGTACCTGGCTGAAATCACTGCAGATACTCAGACTTGTGCCAAGAGAAATGTCCATGGACGAAGCCATAAAGATATAACAAAGGTCTGTAAGAGAGATAAGTCTACCAGATACATTTGTGAAAGAGGGGAAATCCACTAAAGCTCAGATTTTTTTCTACACAGATGTTGAACAACTGGGAGTCTTCACCACCTCATATGGTGCGCCTGGATGTCCGGTCCCTACTGCAGGATGCTGCTATAGAAGAGGTGCGGTCTTCAATACGTGACAGGTTTTATGATTTTATAGTCATCTATCAGTAACTGAGTTGAGCTAACATGTGCATCTGTTTTTAGGTTGAAATGGAAGACTTCAATCCTGATGATGAGCCCAAGGATCCCAAGCGAGAGGAGGAAGAAGAGGGTGATCTGGTAGGAAAAAAATATTTTAATTTATAGCCAAGTAGATTTCAGCATCATTTTCACGTACTGTATTTGAATGCTGCTAATAAAAAAAATAAGGGAACACTTAATCATCACAGTATAACACCAAGTCAGTTAAAGTTCAAGGACATCAATCTGTCCATTTAGGAAGAGCAAGTGATTGTTAATCAATTTCACCTGCTTTGGTGCACATGAAAGTGACAACAGGTGCAATGGAGAGGCCAAAACAAGACAACCCCTATAAAGAAAGTTGGTTTTGCATGTGGTGGCCACAGACAATTGCTCTCTCTTTAACCTTCCTAACTGATTGTTCTCTAGTTTTGTGTTCTGTTAGTGTCATTATCACTACTGGTAGCATTGGGACCATTATCTGCTCCTTTGTGTAAGGAGGAACAGGAGGAGCACTGCCAGAGCCCTACAAAATGACCTCCAGCAGGCTTCTGGTGTGCATGTTCAGACCAAACTCTCAGAAAAAGACTCCATTAGTGTGGCATGAGAGCCCGACATCTTCTACTGGGACCTGTGCTCACAGCCCAGCACCGTGCAGCTCGACTGACATTCGCGAGGACACCAGCATTGGTAGGTAGCCATTGGCTACCGTTCTTTTCACAAGATGAGAGCAGATTCAGACTGAGTACATGTGACAGACATGAAATAGTCTGGAGAGGTGAACGTTATGCTGCCTATAACATCATCCAGCATGACTGGTTTGGCAGTGGATCAGTGATGGTCTTGGGGGGTATATCCTTGGAGGGTCACACAGACTTCCATCTCATAGCCAATGGTTCACTGATTGCTTCCAGGTACTGATAACGGGATGAAATCCTCAGAGCGATTGTCAGATCTTACACTGATGCAGTGGGCCCATGACAAGTTTTAAGGGTTTTGTATGTTGATGATTTTGGTTTCCATTGCTTGTTGTTGCATCATTTTGTTCCAAACAAATTACACGATGTACATCTGTAGATTTTCACCTTGAAGGATTCATTCATCAAGAAATGATCTTATAAGTGTTCCCTTATTTTTTTGAAGCAGTGTATTTCCATCTACCACATGAGGTTTAACCAGAAGTTATTATTAACTAACCAGGTAACTAACCAGGTGAGTTTTTAAACAAAATAGGTGAAAATCATGGAAAGTCACGGCTTAATTTCTAATCTGTTTTTCTAATCTTATATGTATTCAGAATCTCTTTTCCCTTTGAGATACATTCTTATGAAATAATTTAATTCAAAATAAAGATTTACATTTTAAAATGGATTAAAAAGAAAGAGGTGAAGGCAAAAAACCTCACATGACAGCCTTTAAAACATGTCTGTTACATCTGTGAGTAAAACTTGTGGAAAATGTTCCCATGCATAATCAAAATCAGCTGCCCATTATTATCTCTTAATTTTTACAAAATCACCACAAAGTTTCCTAATGAAATGAGATGAAATGATTATTGATATCTTTTAATGTAGTTTAATGTCCTTTAAACATAAGTGCAAATTGAATTGACATATTCATAATACTTTTAATTTGATATTACTATCCAGCACTTGATTACAATGTGATTATCTAAAAGCAGAAAGCCTTGCTGCATGCATTTGCGAACTAGCTGTGTATAGTAGAAGAGTGTGCCCAGTAGAGGTCAGATCTCCATAAGGCGTTTCTAGGGCCATGTGAGTGGGGAAAAGGTAATGCAGGGTGTCCAGCACGTATGCATGTGGTGTTGAAATGTAGAGGAAACAATATGCAGGTTTCTAAACACCAACGACGTTTGTAAGTTTCAAAAAGAAAATTCTGTTACTAATGTGACTGCGACATATATTGTCCCTAGTGGAAATATAATTCCTAATGGAAGTTAACCTCTAATATTGTCATACTGGCGCTATAAAAGTGGCTAAGTCAACAAAAAAGCCTTTCAAAAATTGTACATCATAGTGACCACTAGAGGTCCTTAAGATAGGTCATACATGTGCATCAAAAATAATAGACTGATGGGTATGCAGTTTTATGTTAGATTAGCTGTGGATGGATAGATGCACAAACACACACATATGACCGAAAGCACAATCACCTCCAGGTTTACACCAGAGCTAAAGAACTAGGGGTAGGAATTAAATTGAATTCACTCTGGATAGAAAAAGAAACCCTTTCTCTGGGGCACTGTTTAGCTCAGTTGGTAGGCCTTGTCCTCGCTGCAGTGGCCCCAGGTTTGAATCCCGGCCTGGGGCCCTCGCTTTCTAATTTAATTTTGAATTAGAAAGCGAAAGCAGTCCAAAAATGACATGTAACATCTGCAATACGGCAGTTTCGCGGAGGGGTAACAAAAGAGCTGCATTTAATACTACAAATTTGGTACAAAAAAATATGCCGGTATGTGCACTATTTTCGTGGGTCTCATACAGCAGAGCATGTAAAACAGGCAATCGAGGAGATGCTGAACGTATGTGAAATAGACAAGCAACGGGTCGATGTCATTTTACGTGACAACGTAAGGAATATGAAAAAAGCAGTGGATGGTATGGAGGCACCAAGCGTGGGCTGCATGGCGCACACACTTCCACACTTCAGCTGGCTGTACATTAGGGTCTGCTGTCACAGTGCAGCGTCACAGACTCACCTTCCAACGCAAGGAAGGTGGTTGGCCAATGTTGCGATAGCATATGCAGAATAAGAAAGAGCCATATGAAAGTATATACTTTGTTTCAACAAAATTTTAAAAAATTATTAGGGAACAGCTTGGATGCAGGTACTTTTTCTCTTAATGCAGCTGTATTATCCAGGAAAATATTAGTTAAGGCTAAGTATCGGATCGGGACTCGGTATCAGCATTTACTAATAGTAAAGTACTCGGATCGGGATCGGGGTTAAAAAAAACCTGATCAGGACATCCCTGGTTTTATCTGTGTTGTAGAATAAACAATCAAATATATGAAACATTTTTTCCACAGTTTCCTAAAAAAGTGTTTTTAGTAAATTGATTTTATAATTATGGTACATTTCATAATAATTTATTGATGTGCTTTATTAACCTGAATAAGCTTCTTGTAAGTTGATATTCTTTCACATGATGCTTTTTAAATGCTGTCTTTTTTCTTTTCTTTTATAAATATGAAATGCAAGAGAGTTATCCTATTAAAGTTCCAACACTGCCTCCTGGCACCATAAAGCTGTTCACATGGTACAGCACCAGCATAATATCCACTAGAAGATACCCTTATAACATGAGAGATTGCTTTGCTTTGTAGACCAGTATGAAAATCACATACAAGTTCAAGCTTGGTACTGAATGGGCAATTTCATGTCCGCCATGTTTATTATGCACCTTATTATTGATGAACTCTTTCTTGAAACATGACTAGAATTCATAAGCTGACTTTGACAAGACTGTAGCGTGTGTATGCAAAACATAAAAACAATCCACTGTAAACTTTAGATGTGATGTGAATGAAGATTTGAACACTGTAAAGATTTATTTTCATTCGTAGTACCCTATGAGATACAACTTAGTGCACTCTTGTAGGTATGCTTGATGAACGCTGTGAAATTTTTCAATGTTTTAGAGAAACAGGCATCGAAACATGATCAGTTTATTGTTGGTTATTCGCCTACACATTGTTTGATACTGCAGTCACTACAATTTTGAGTCACGTAAAAAGTTGCATAAAAATTAGAAGTAGTGACTGAAATCCTTAAAGATTTGAACTCAGTATTACCTGAGACATCATGACATCCCAAAAATATTATATTGTTTCTCCAGCTCATAAATAAAAATAGATAGCTCTTATGATCATGTTACAATAAGCCAGTTAGGACCTGAAGTTCCACGCAGTGCATATAAGTCTTCTCCAAACATTCTGTTTTCATTTTGATTGTAGTAGTAGTCAGAGGCTGAAATAACATCTACCCTGTCTTTAAACCGAAACCTTTCAGTGTCTGAAATTCAGGTCTCAAACTGCTGTACTGTGGCCCCGTACTGTTGAGACTTGCCAGGTTTAAATATAAAAGATTTAGATTTCTTCTTTGTTCTAAATCTATCTTAGAAAAACTATTGTTAATGAAATCAAGAAACATTTACGACAAAAGGAAGCTACAGATATAATCTTACATCAGGATATATTAGCATCAGCTGTAGCTTGATAATGGATATGTTACACATACACACATATGTCCCAATTGGAATGAAGGTGACACATTTTCAGCACATCATCTGTTTTAATGTACAACAGCTGTCACCACAGCTGGATGTGGTCCAATTTTTATTGTGTTGCACCTGTGACCACATTTAACAGCGATGTAGTGTTAGACAAGACCACACTGTTAAGTGCTTTACTGCACTGTGTGGACGGATCGTGCAGCGCCTGCTGTCTGGCAGTACAAACGGGATATCTTGTCTGAACTTTTTTAAAGAGCTGAATATTTTTCTTCTGTTTCTCTTCTATGTTTATGATCTATTTATGAATTATCCTAATGGAAACTGAAGTCTGTTCTCTTGTAAAGCAGCTCTGATCAACAAACTTCAGTTTGCACATTGAACTCTGGCCTTAAATCTATGCACATGCAGCTGGAAGCTGAATTTGCTGAATTGTACATACAACAAATGGAGCAAGCAAGACTGGACAATATACGCCTATGAATATATGGAATAAAGATAATCAAAGCTTCTACACACCCGTAAAGCTCCCCGAGCCTCTCTGCAAGCCGACCGAGAGTCGGTCGCGGTACACCACTGCCAATGAAAACCGCCCTAATGTCAGACAATAGACAAGCCAAAAACAACAATTTTTCTTGTCTATATATACAAAATGACGTTTCTGAATATCTCCACCCTGGCAGGAGTTTGTCAAATCTCAATTTTCAGTGACCTGAAATGGCGTTTACACATGTACGGAACGCCAAAACGCATCAAAAAAGTGTTGTTTTAAGAAAGACCTGTGTAAGTGTGGACAAGGACTGAGTCTGTTAAACCTGAGCAGAGGTCTAGATTATCTGGATTATTCAGTTATTAAAAGCTAGTTAAAACTTTACAATTACATTTTCATCACAAAACACAGACGGTCTACTGCTGCCTCGATTGGTTAGTTTGTTGTGTCATTATGTGATTTTAGTGTTTTAATACGTTATTGTGAAAGCAAACTAACCCCTTAAACAGCTTAAATTCAAAGAAAAGACACCCCGTGTTTCTGTTAGTTAAAATGACTGTTTTAGTCAATAGGGTCTGGTGGCTCTATAAAATGAAATTCAACAGTTATCCTTCAACAAATTAAAAGGAGTTAAGAAGAAAAATATGAGGTATGTAGGAACACAATGACAATAAAAACATCTAAACATATTTTAACAAAAAGAGATAAATTGACCTCAACATGTCGTCATTGCACCTATGAAACCAGTAAACATGCTGTTAAATCATCACATTTTGATATAGGAGCTGGCTGATATTGATAGTGGACTGTGAGAATTGTGCCATCAGCCAAATAGCAGATTTGACAATGCACACAGTGTACTTTTCTGACCAAGTTTAGTCAACATTAATATTTGTGTACAAGTTTGAGCAGCATTGCCACAGACTGCCACTGGGGCAAATTATTAGATCACACTGTCAAACTACTTTTCTTTTGAGATCAAAGGCTTAGTTGCAGATGTTAGTTTCTCTAAACCTGCAAGATCAAAATTTTTGCTTGCCATTGTTAAATTCTAGTTTGTCTTAACTTGAAAAGTTGTCATGCTGTCTCAACATTGACTTGTCTTTGTTGTCTGTTGATAAACCAGTCTTCTCTTTTTCAGCCGTCACCTGAGTTCTCTCCCCCTCTCATCCTTGTATCACCCTGATGCTTAACCATTGCAGTGTTTCTTTATAAAATACAGGGGTACATTCCTAAAAGCAAATGGGAGATGGACACGTCTGAGGCAAAACTTGGTAGGTAATCCTTTTTTTTTTTTTTTTTTTTTAGTGACCATCGCGGTTTGTTTCATGATGTTTATGATGTGCTCTAGCTGTTTTTATTCAATCATCAAGTCAAGTCCATGAGGGAAAAAAGTTCTATCTTTGAATTATGACTTTCTGTGCAGGCAGCGTGACAAAAACCTAAACTGTTCAAATCTTAATCTTAAGAAAGCATGTATTCTTATATGGTTGATTGTACTGAGAAAATGAAAAGAATCAGGTTGTGCTAACCTGTCATTGGAGGGCACACCTGAACATCCTCCATTTGTGCAGACAAATTGGACGGTCTGAGGGGCAGTGGGAAGAGGAAACGTGAAGACATGGCAGGACTGGACGACTACCTTCAGCTGCCAGACGACTATGCCACGCGCACATCCGAACCAGGAAAGAAAAGGGTAAATTGACCCGAGTTTCCATTTGAAAGAAATGTTGTAGATATTACATTATGTAAATGTTGTATCATGTCATCAATTTCTTGGTCATAACACGACAATCTGTTTGCTCCCCTTTTTTGTTCAGGTGCGATGGGCTGATCTTGAAGAGCAGAAAGATGCAGATAGAAAGCGCGCTATCGGCTTTGTGGTGGGTCAGACGGACTGGGAGAGAATAACGGACGAGAGCGGACAGCTGGCACAAAGAGCTCTCAATCGCACCAAGTATTTCTAAGAAGATAATCTTATCCCTCTTTTATCCTTTCACTAAAAGGTATGCATGTTCCTCTTTTGTACAGTAATGTCAGGATGGCTTTAGATGTTATTGTTAAAAACTTGTTTTGGGGACTTTTACCCAAATTGTATGAGGACATTTTAGATCTTATAACACGACCTCCATTGAAAATGTAGTTATAAAAACATTTTGCGCAATCACAGTCTGATCTCAATATGTACAGCAAGCCATTTTTTTCAATTTCCAAGCTTAAGCTTAGTAAATGATAATGAATAAATGCTATGATATTCAAAAGTGACCTGACTACGTTTGATAGGGGCGTATATATTTTTATTGATGAAAAACAACAATAATGACGTCTACAATGATACAAATACAGTTGTTACAGTATTTCCCTTTGTATAAAGGGATTGTCATGTTTAAATATACCTGAATTTACCTAACTTTTATTTGAAATTTAACTTTACTGATGACAAAAACAAATCTGACAAATTATCAATGATTTCTTTTTCTTCCTGCAGGTGACCAGAATGTGAAAACACTGAAGCTCACATGAGATTTGTCAATTAACATCACCAGTAGTTATCAATTTAAATTCATACAGAATGAATACAGTAAAATCTATTTCTTAAACAGACACTCTGTTTATTGGATTTGCAGTTTATGGTTGTGTTCCGCTTCTTCTGGTCATATATCCTGTATTCAGTCATGTTTCCTGCTGTTTTATACTTTTCGTGCTTTCTGTACTGTAAACCTGTAGCACTGTCACTTGATCCATGCACACTTGAAAAAATTCAATAAAAGTTTCACAAAATAACCTACATGGGGAGTCCTTCTTGAGTTGTCATTGAGTTGTGTATTTGTTAACAGAACAGCAGAAATCGAATGTGCTGGGATGTACTCAAGTTGGGCTGAAGAGTAATTGATTACATCTGCCCCACTTCACTTGTTTGGCCTGTGTGACATGTTTTAAAGATGATTCAAGTATATCTCTACATATGGATAACTTAGGAGAATGAAAGTAAGAGATAAACGGTAACATTACATTTCGGTTGTTTTCATATGCCTGTGAAAATTGTTTCAATGCTTCTACCATTGCCATGGTGGTTGTCAACCAATCAGTTTTCAGATGCCAATCCCTAGTATTACCTGTTGGGGGGCAATGCTGCTCCACTTGCACAAAGGACATAATGTAGTCAATGTAAGGTTATTCATTTCTTAGGGGCATGTCAACAGCCATTGTTCGGAAGAAAACCCAAAGTATGTTGTATGAATACAGTAGCCTGTAAACCACAGGACATGTTTGGTGCAGATCACGGGGCAGAGGATGCTGTAACAACAGCCATCTGAACTTATTGCTGTATGAAGTTCCACAAAAAAAAAACCCTGATTAAAAACAGTTTACTACATCCAGCCGACTACTCTGGTTATTTAATTTAATAACCATTTAAATTAGAATATATGTTGACATTCATAAGGTTTCTCTTGACTGTCCCTTAATATTCCAAACGGCGACACTACTTGGGTATCTACAATTGGCGCAAAAGGTGCCAATGCCAAGTTCAACAGGCTAACTTACAGGTTTCAGGTTTGACGTTGGTATTGATCCTTGAATCTGGCTTAATGCTGGCCCTTTCATAAAAAAAACTGTCCAAAGTAAAATGGTTTCCCTGTTGTTGTTGTTGTTGTTGTTTGTCGTTGTGGGTGTCCATGCAAATGAAGTTCGTAAGTTTTCGTGCAAACAACAACCAAGAAATTGCTTTGCTTTGCTCGTACCTACAACACGTCTGTGTTACCAAAATGAAGAAAGTAGTAGTTACGTGTTGTAACTCCAGTTCTTTGTGTGTGTAGCCCTCTACCTGTCTGTTATCGTGGCCACAGTAAAGCATGTTATTTTTAATATGCTTAAACATTCATCACTGTCATGATGGCATTGCAAAATCCATGATGTGGCAGACTGTGACACCGGTGATGAAACTGGTTTACCACCTAACCCAAATATGTAGTAATTACAATAGAGAAAAAGCTGCTAATCTTGAGTCAACAAGAATGTGATTGTTGCAAGTTAGGGTTTAATATAGGAATATGATTGCAGGAGAATATAACCTGTTAGTATATTAGAGCAACTAGAGCATTACAGTAAATGCAAAAACAGATGCTACGCAGTCCAGAACAGCAGGAGGTTGAAAAGATTATATTATATATATATATATATATATTTGTCAAAGTTAGGAGTTCTGGAAATGTGATGGGTTCAAGTTCAAATATTTAATTCTTCATGACTCATTTGAATTCCACTTTTTCAGTCTTTTGTTACGTTTACCACATTCATCTGATAAATACCAGTGGTCACAAATGTACATCAGTGGCACAATTAACATTTTTGTAATAGAATTTGCCTGTTTGGCTGACAGTCTGACTCATTATTCAAAAGGAAATATCCCTCACTGAAGTGTATGTATATTACATAGTAGCAGTTGAGTTTTCTGAGGAATTTAATTAAAAACTGTTTAATTTATGCCAATGTGCATATTTAATGTATGTGTTTAAATCAACTAAATTGAGTCTCACTGAGTGTAATTATCAAGAGTTATAAAAGGCAAAGTTAGTTATGCTTTCTCTTTTTTTCTTAAATTAATTTTACATTTGCAAACTTGTGCACTTGTCAAGCAAAAAGGGTCAGAATTTTCACACCTGAAAAATTTTACATCTGGATTATCAACAACTGGAGACAAACGAAGGATCGTCAATTCAGACCGCACACAGAGAGCCACTGATGAAGAGCGTGACTGATTTGGACAGCCAGCCTACAATACCGAATGTCATTTGGATGGATGGATGGATCTTCTTGGTGAGTATGGAAGAGACGGAGACACGGTTTTGATTTGTGAGCAGCGTTTAAGCTAACAGACATAATGTACTGTTTTAGTCTATTTCGAATTAATGTAATTTACACTTCATTTGTCTTGTAATTACATACAAAACAGCAAAATTGAACTTCGATGAATAAATATTTTTGCTTGTGTGGTGTGGACTGTTTTGTGCTTATTAAAGGAAAATGCTGCGAATGTGTTATGTGTTGCAGTTTGTGATCTGAAGACATAACATCAACAAAAATGACAGTCATACAAAATGTGTATTCAACTCCATCATATGGCTGATATGGCGAAATACATATTACTTCAAACGACCTAGTGATGACTTTGATAAACCCAACTCAACTGTATGTGGCTGTATGACTGGAAAGGTGCAAGCATGTACAACACAAATTTATTGTACAATTTATTTTGCTCTGTAATTAAAAACAATTTTTTTGCTAATCAAGGCACGAGTAAGTCCACGTTGTTACAGCGACCACTGTGGCACATTATGTCTTCTGCTTGGTTCTTATCCAGACTGATGATTTTTTCATCAAACTAGTACGTCACCATCCAGGTTACAGATTTCGTTGTAGATTGCTTTTTCTTTTTATGGTGTATCACGGCACAAAAGTCTAAAAATGTAATGTCAGCAACAAGGAATCTTTCAGGTACCTGGGAATCACACAGGAGACATTGAGTAACATTACGTTGAGACTTTTAACATGTATTCTTCACACTCCAATGTTTAGCGTGTGTTAAATCACAGTCAAACCTGAAGGATCAAGGTAAGTAACAAGTCAAAACTTAGCAAAATGAATATGATTAGCAGAGTAAGGTAGAGGCTATACCTTACTCTGCTTAAGAGACACTGCGTTAGAGGAAATAGCCTTAAGTGCCGACATTCATATCCATTCCCACCCCACCATTCACTCTCTGACCTTTATTATTATTGACTGCTGTGTATATGTGTATGTATGTAAGTGTGTGTGTATGGATGTGTATACAGTATACAGACATACATTTATACAATGTATATATTATATTAATGTATACATTCCCAAAAGCTACCTTCCCTCTCCTCAGTGCACAGTTTCTAGCAGTTTAATAACTTTTATCATAGGTTTGTTTCAGTATCTGTGTTATATTTCATTTATAGTAGTTATGCTATTGAATACTGTGACATTTGTCATATAATGTAAATTTGAAACTATTTTTTACCTCTGTACTTACAGTAAATGCATCACTAAAGTAATTCAATATAATATTTATTTTATAAAATATTAGAAACACGTCAATTAATCTTGTATTAGCACCTCATTGATTTCTTGGAAGTTTTTAACCAAATAAAAAATGAGAAGATGCAGTGAAGTAAAGTGGACACATAAGAAAATCATTGCAGGCTTTGACAATATTGACAGAATATAAAGTGCAACAAACATCCAACAAAAGAAATCATGTTCTGGACCGCACATAAACAAAATGAGACTATAAAATGACCTCACTGACAGCTAAAGACATGCCAGAATTAACTGAGTGATACATCTGCCATTAAGTAATTATAGTGTGTAGTGTCAGTTACCTGGAGGTCATTGGCTTTGTTGTAGTGCATGCTGAAAGCTCTAAAGAGCTCTGATTGTCTCCCCACAGTCAGACCCCTCACGTCGGCCACTCCATCAATCAGAGCATGTCGGGCGAACTTCTCCTTCTGTATGAGGCAAAACTCCCTGAAGTTCCTGAACCACTTGATGAGTTGAAAGGTGAAAGAGACAAACGGGTAAGTAGATCGTCAAAGTCCCTGTATCATTTGTGCCTGTATTAATACTGATTAATGTATATTTATGTGAGAGAGAAGCTGCTTAACCTGTTTTACAATGTACATAAAAAAAATACAAAGACTCAAATATAAATAAATATATGAAATCACATCTCTGTGTTGTCATTTTTACACATTTTGTGTTCATAAAGTGATGTTGGGTTGTAAATCCTGATCTAATTTCTTGCTTATGATGCTGTTGACAAATGAACTTCTCTGGAACAGATTCTTTATCATGTAGCGACAGAGATGCATTTTTAGGGCATAAAACTAGTATGAAAACACTTTGATTAACCTCAGAAATCATTGAAATTTTCAGACAAGAAACACATCTTCAGTTCCGACGAACTCAGGTAGCGAGCGCAGAAGCTTTCTTCAGATGATTTGTGGTCAGACTCTACTTAATGCACCAGTGTCAGGGATGGACACACACATCCTGGACATAAGAAACATGATCACTTTTCTTTGTTATTTTGGCTGGAAAAATATTCTCTCCAAGAAATGTTTACAACTCAGGATCAATGGAGAGTCTGCAATTTTCAAGGTTTGGAAGATCAAAGGGGGTATTTATTAGATTTTGTAAGGTTTTGATGACCTGGGGTGTGACAGCGTTTGTAACGGTATTGTTTGTTATTAGGATCTCAAATAAGCAGAGGAAGATTTTTTTTTATGATATCTAAAGCCAGCTGCTTCAGAAGTTACAATAAAGAGAAAAAAAATATCAAACATTTTTGGTCAATGCCACTTTTTGCACTACATCTTTCCTGATGTGAAGGAAGTTCTTGAATCCTTTCATTCTCCTGTGTGCTTCATGGTGATTTGTTGTCACATCAGAGCAGTGCACACAAGGAGAGCTGGTCAAGTCTTTGCTTTGATGATTTTCTCTACTCTGACACACTTTGCCTGATGGCCACTGTTCAAGTTCCAGCCATAGTGACTACAAGAAGTGGATGCTGGTGATGGATGCCTTCTCAAACTACACGCTGAAGTGTCCTTAGGCAAGACACCGAACCCCAAATTGGCTGTTCCATGTCTGTGTGAGTGTGTGTGCGCATCATCTTGTGTGGTAGACTTGGCCACCAGTAAAATATGAATGTGTGTGCAAATAAGTGGTCAGTAAGGTCAGTGATATAAATGCAGTCCATTTTTAATTATGTAATATTTAGAGGGTTATTAAAGAAAAGAAAAAACAAACATTGGCATTATTTTAGAACAGAGGCTTTCCTGAATAAAATAACTCATCAAAATATTTATTTTTATGTATTTATTTTGTATTTTTTAACAAATCACAACACGGGAGCAAGTAAACATGCATAAAATATTATCTTTCAAGCCCTTTCCCAGAGGCGGAAGCGGTCAGTGTTTCGTCATCAGTGTGCGCCATATCCATGTACCGACTGGCACTGTAGCCTCAGCAGCTAAAGGATATCACTATCCGAGCGTTTGTGTAAGAGATTCTCTCAGGGCTAAACTTGCACATTTCTCTCACGTATGGACAACCGTCCATACAACTCTTACTACAGAGTAGGATATATCGTTTTTGTTTAATGCGATTTGACCCGGTCGATAGATAAAAATGTAACGTTAGCCATCGGTGATACAAAGTAGCTAGGTCCGTGTTAGCTGTTAGCTTTTATAGCCACCCAGGTTGTATGTGAGCACAAAGGCCGGGTACTCCGCCCTGGCTTTTTAACAATGTACCCCTCCTATGGAAATTTTGGCGGACCCCAGTCACAAAACTTTGGAGGTCCTGGACCCCGTAAGCAGCCTGGTGGCGGGCCTGCCGGTCAGTCGGCGGGGTTTGGCGGCTTCGAGCCTCCATCCACCGGCTCGATGTTCTCCAGCCTGCAGGAGCAGCACCGCCAGCAGATGCAGCAGCTCCAGATGCTGCACCAGAAACAGCTCCAGTCTGTGTTACACCACGGCAACAATGCTAACTCGTACGGTGCTGGACACTCAAGTGGTTACTCGGGGACATCGTGGCACCCGGAAGGAGTAGGACATTCAGACAGCGGGTTTGGAGCTCAGTCGTACAGTCAGCAAGTCGAGACTCCTGGTCAGCCCCCCAGAGACCCCGCTGCCCCTCAGCAGGTTCACACACAGCCTCCACCTCCTCCACCACAAACCAACGAGCCCCAGCCGGGTCCTCCCCCTCCAGAGCCCCCGTCAGTAAAGCCACCGGACAACAACTTGGCACCCAAAGAAGACAAGAAACATACACCCACCACAGACGACAAATCCTTACCTTTGCAGGTAATATCTTGTTAATTACTTAATGCTAAATCTGATCAATAATTTGTTTTTTTTTGCTCAACCTGAAGCTAGAACATATGGCTAAAGTACATCCTAGCTACCATTTGTTTTTTAGTGATATACATTTTTTTTTTACCTACATTTGTAAGCTGCCTGTCAGCAAATGTAAATGCTCATCTCTGTCTGATCTTGGCCACACGTTGTGCAAACTAATTTAAATCTGGGACAGCATATATACAGCCTAAGGTTTGTGATAATTAAATGGAACGATCAAGTCTTTGTTATGAGTATGTAACAAAGTAATTCAATCAGTAATTTAAATCAGTGCTTATGCTTGAATTGAATTTACCATACATGGATTCACTACTACTTCCAGTTTCTTATAAAAGTGAAATATGAGCAGGTAAAAGAGCATTTAAGTTGTTGAGATTGATACAAATTGGAAGACAGTTATCGTTTCACAAATTATCCTGTCACATTGAGCAAGAATTCAGCATGAACAAGCAGAGCAAGATTCCACAAACACTGAACAAATATGTGTTATTGCAAATAACAGGTTTCAGCATGTGTCCTGTGTATGGATTGTAAAGTCCATGAAATGCTTGTGTTTTACAACAGATCTTCTCACTTAAGTAAGTGTACAAAGACAGTAAAAAAGAAAAAAACTGTGCATTGTCTGACAATTGTAACTGTTTCATCAAGGACAAACAGCAACTTTGGTACAAACAACATCTTCAAAATCTTCAGAAGTTGAAAAATGAGCGCGCCAAACAGAATCAGAAAGACGGTAATGGTCCAATGCTGCCAACCCCAGAACAAGCAGTTCCTCCTCCTCCTCCATCAGAATCAAAAGGCTTACCTCCTCCACCTCCTCCAAAAGAGGAGCCCCCAGCACCACCTCCACCTCCTCAAGAGGTAAGGGTAATTATATAGAGCTGTGTATGTAAATCATTTTAGTTCGGAGCAAGTGTTCGTCGGAGAGCTAACAGTCCTTTTACCACAAACATTTGGTGAAACTGAGCAAGAAGATGTAATAGGATCTGGAGTGAATCTCTATGGAACACCTATGGCAGTGTTTAAATAATAAAATGTAACTTCCTTGTGTCCTGCCAATCTTTTGGGGGGGCATTTGAGTGTTGTGGATGAGTTCAGGAGCCTCACAGCCTTGGGAAATAAGCTGCTCTGTAGTCTGGTGGTACGGCAGCAGATACTTGTATCTTTTGCAGATGGCAACAGGGTGAACAGACTGAGACTTGGGTGGGTGTTATCGGTGTTGGAAATTAGATTTTTTCTCCAGCAGCCACTAAAAAATGTCCAGGCACCATTTTAATGGTCATTAATATGCTGTGGTGTGGATGAGTTACAGTAAACGCTTCACTTTGGTCATTAACACTTCCCATCCTTGGCCGCGCATAAACCATGCCTTGGTGATGTTTCCAGTTGGCCTTCCTATTGCTCCTGACAAGGATCTTGCTCCTGAATTGAACCTTCCTAAATTTCTGTAAAAAGTACAGCTTTTTCTGTGCTTTTTTAAGCAGGATGGTGATGTGTGATTGAACCTTTGTAATGGTTAGAAATGGTTCTCAGTAGTGCCTTTCCTCCAGCTATACAAATTATTATGTCTCGCTATACAAATTATTATGTCTCGCATTACAAACCACCCTTACGCACTCTTTCTAAGTTGCAAATGGAAACTGTGCTCCAATCTTGCCTTGTTTATGTTCATAGCCTGACGTCCCACAGGACCCAGATGAGGCTGCGCGCCTCAACCAGCTACAGGCTGCAGCAGCACAGTGGCAACAGGTGCAGCAGCAGAGAGCCAGCGTACAATATCAAGCTTTGATGACACAGCATGAAAAGCTTCAGCATGTCTTGGAAAAATACCAACAGCTGCTTCAGCAACCTGCAAACATACAGGTAGGTACAGTATATGGTAGTGTTTTTTGAAGACCATCTTACTGAATTTTTGATCTTGCTAAAATGACCAGTAAGGTCAAAAGAAACCATATTTTCTTTTTTTTTCCCCACCACCAGGAACCTGCACAATATTTGAACCAAAAATAAATAGCATCTTTTCTTTAATGTCTTTTTTACAGTCAATGACTACAGAAATGCAGCTGAGGCACTATGAAATGCAACAGCAACAGTTCACGCCCTTATTCCGAGACTGGAATCACTCCTTCCTCCTGTGGCATGAGCAGTTTCAAACCTATCACCACAAAGACCAACTGCAGGACTATGCAAATCAATGGAAGCAGTGGCAAGAGCAGATGACTGCCACCAGTGCTCACCTTCAAGAAAGAGTGGCCACTCTCACCACCATGGTGCCATTCGCCTCAAGCCAGTATAGCAGTGGGATGATGGGACAGTATGGCCAGTTTCCTGAACAAAACATGCAAATCCAACAGCATTCAGTAACACCAGGTATGGAGCATTCTCCTGGTGCTGTTGGTCCTGGATCCCAAGGTCTACGGCCCACTGGCTTTGTGCCAAATTCAGAATCACCTGCTGGACCCCCTATAAGAGGAGGTGGCCCTGCAAGCTTAGTCAGACCCCCAGGCCCTGCAACCATTCAGCCACCAGGCTTTAACAGCATTAGAGGTCCACGGTCAGTAGAGATTGTTTCATATTACTGTGATTGGCATTCTTTTTTCTCTTAATAGAAATATCATTTTAATAATAATGTTTTCTTGTCATTATTGTAGTCCTACTGGTCCAAGTGGAAACAACCCTAGATTTGACCAGCCCCAGCAAGCTTTTGATGGTCATCCAAGATTTGGCCCGCCTCAGCAAGGTTTTGATGGTCCTCCAAAATTTGACCAGTCGCAGCAGCGGTTTGATGGTCCCCCAAGGTTTGACCAACCACCACCACGCTTTGATGGTCCCCCAAGGTTCAACCCACCACAGCAGCGCTTTGATGGTCCCCCAAGGTTCGACCAACCACCACCGCGCTTTGATGCCCCCCCTCAATTTGACCAACCAAGGCACCGTTTTGATGGTCCTCCCAGATTTGACCATCCACGGCAACGCTTTGATGGTCCCCCCAGATTCGATAAACCTCGATTTGGGCAGCAGCCTAGATTTGAACAGACCCCAAGGCACCCTGCTGCACCGCCTCGATTTGAACGCCCACCCGTGCCACTGCAAGTACAGCAGCAAGCTCCCCAACCAAAAGCAGAACAGGCTACAAAACCAACTGCCAGCATGGATGCTAAGACACCTGGAAAATCAGTCGTGCAGCCACAGTCTGAAAAAGAAAAAAGTGAGTCTCCACCAGAGAAGAAGATTAAATCTGAAGACTTGACAGATGACAATTTGCTTGGAAGTGAGGGCTTTTTTGTCCAAGATGACCCAATTCCTCAGACATTACAAACAAACACAAACACTGATGAAACTGATGGCAGTAATGCCTCTGACAATAGTGAAAAACCCAAACCTGTAAACAGTAAGCCTTCTGTTACTTCTCCCACTACTGGGGGATCCATGAATACTGCTGCACAAAATCAAGTCAAACCAGATGGGCCCCCGAAAGGCAAGATCCCCCCACTTGTTCCAAAGACCCCTGGAATCCAACTTGATCCACAAGCGTCCGGCCAAATGCAGTCAAGACCAGATCCTCCAAGGCCCCCTCTTGGTAGGGGAAGAGGCCAGCCCCCAGTACCTGTTCAAGCACATGGGAGAGGACGTGGGCAGATGGGCTCTGGCGAGTTCAGGGGACCAAACACTGTACCACTTGGTGGGACGATAGAAGAAGATGGCTCTTTTGATTACATGCCAACTGAAGGGGACTTGGGAATGCAAGAAGAAGAGGAAGAATATTACTGGCAAGATCCGTATGAGGAGTATGGTGGTGGGGAATCTGAGGTGCCCCCTGAAGAAATGTGGGTGCCAGAGGAACAATACTTTCTAACAGAGGAAGAATATTATGAGGAGCCAATAGCTGGACCCCCTATGGGGAGAGGGGGACCCTCAATGATGAGAGGGAGACCCGTTCCAGGTAGAGGGGGCCCACCTATGGGCAGAGGAGGTCCTCCTATGGGCAGAGGAGGTATGCCTATGGGCAGAGGAGGTCCACCTATGGGTAGAGGAGGTCCACCTATGAGTAGAGGGGGTCCACCTATGGGTAGAGGAGGTCCCCCTATGGGAAGAGGAGGTCCCCCTATGGGTAGAGGAGGTCCGCCTATGGGTAGAGGAGGTCCGCCTATGGGTAGAGGAGGTCCGCCTGTGGGTAGAGGGGGTCCGCCTATGGGTAGAGGGGGTCTGCCTATGGGTAGAGGTGGACCGCCTATGGGAAGGGGAGGTCCCCCCATGGGTAGAGGAGGTCCCCCCATGGGTAGAGGAGGGCCACCCCCCATGGGTAGAGGAGGGCCACCCCCCATGGGTAGAGGAGGGCCACCCCCCATGGGTAGAGGAGAGCCAATGGACAGGCACTGGGAAGACCCTGAGTCAGTCGAGTACTCAGAGGAAGGGGACCCTTATTGGGAAGAAAGGAGACCTCCAATGAGAGGCATGAGACCTCTGTTTCCACCTGGCCGGGGTCGTCCTCCACGAGGTCATCCCGATTTCATGCACCAAGGACGAGGACGCCCTCCTCACCAAGCACATGGTCCAATGGATCACGAGGCATTGGGCTATGAAATGGACACTGATGATACCGAAATGGATCCATCAGGCCACCCCATGTACCATGAAAATGACCCTCATAGCCATTCAATGCATCCTGATGTGGGAAGAGGCAGGCGTCATATGCCACTGCCACCTCATGAGATGATGGATCCTACAGAGGAGGAGCCATTGTATGATGAAGAAATGGAGAGAGAATCGGGGTGGCAAACACCACATGGCAGAGGTCCTCCTCTGCCTCCACATGAGATGATGGATTCAGGAGGAATGAGGAGGAGACCTATGGGTCGAGGAATGGGTAGAGACATGTGGCGGCCTGGTCAAATGCATGAGAAATATGAAGAGGGATTTAAAGAGGGTATTGTTGAGGATTATGGTCATGGGGAAGGTGGGTATCGCTGGCGGCCACCACAGGACTATCCCCCTGATGACTATCGGCATGAGGCCAAGCACTATGAGTCTGAATGGGACAGAGAGCGCCCTCCTCCTGAGAGAGACTATCCACCCCGCATGCCACCATCAGAACCCCATAGAGATGGACATTGGCCAGAGGAAAGAGAAAGAGGTCCCCCATATCCATTTGATGAGCGTGACAGGGGAAGAGGAGAACTTAGAATCCGTGAATATGGAGATGAGCCCCCGTACCGACAGGAAGAGCCACCATACCCACCACCACCTTCAGAAAGGGATAGGCCCCCAAGACTTCCTCCACCACCAGAGAGAGGGTACCCTGCTGACTATGAGGATCGCAGAGCTCGCTATGAAGATCACAGGGAAGAACCTCCTCTGGATAAACCTTCTGGTGCGCCTGTCACAGAGAGCTCAGTTGAAGGAATGACCGGAGCAAATGTACTTGCTCTCTCCCAACATCAACATGAGATCATCTTGAAAGCTGCTCAAGAGCTGAAGCTTATAAGGTAATTTCTATTCTTTAATTTTAAGATTTAGAATAATAAATTGCATGATAAGGTCACCCAAATTAAGATTCTGGCTTTGCTTGAGTGGAATCTAGCAATGCAGATTGAAGTGTTGTTATTATTTGCCAAACCTTTGAAATGTCCACCTCTGAGATTTCTACCACAACTAAAGAGAAAGAGGAGTGTAATCGAATTGTGGTGCTCAAATCATCAAAACATTTTAACAACATCAATTGGCATGTCTGGACATCGCAGTGATTTAAGCAGATCTCTATTTTTTTCATCACAGCATTGGCATTTGGATAGTAAATTACCAATATTTATGATGAAATGGATTTTGGAGAACCTGAAGGTGAACTTGACTATGGGGTTTTTTTGGGGTCCACAGGGAATTGAAGGAGGGTAAAACACCCGGGACTGAACCTCAACCACCAACTGATGTCCTGCCTGATCTCCCTGCTGGTCTTCTTGGTTTGGAGATCCCACCAGATGTCAGGAATGTCCTGAAGGTATTGTGTACTTATTAATTCATGTTTTTTACACCCAACTGTAAAAATGCATTTCTGTATAAATGGCAAGATCATTGGTCATACGTGATGGTTCAAACTAGGGCTGTCACAAAATCTTCTCTGCACGATTACTGTGGCCAAAGTAATTCCTGATAACAATGTTATCACGATATCTACGAGCAGTGCAAGTAGAGTGTCTTGCTCTTATTTTTCATGTCTTCCAGCAATAATGAGTGATAGCAGTCGCTGGCTAGCTAGTTACTTCGTCTTGTCTTGTCTTCTTCTTTCTTCCATTTTATGGCCAGTGGCAACCAGTGTTAAGGTGCTTTGCTACCACCTACTATGACAAAGCAAGAACAGAAAGAAATGGAAATTATTTAAGGGGCCCTAGTTGAAACCATGCTGGTCAATTGAGAATGCTAGCCACACTTTTAATTATTCATACAGTTTTACAAATTCAGTAGTAATTGTTGTTTTGTTTAGCCATTTTGTATATTAGTTTTGGAACTATATAATGTCAAATCTATCATCCTTAGGGCATGACTGCAGCTGCAAAGATTGTTTCAAATGAGTCTGTGTCTTGGGATACCAAGCTTACTTCCAGAGATTACCAGCAGCCTCTCTCTTCTGCACCCACGCCTACGGTGATTCCAAAGACTGTGGATTATGGACATGGGCATGGTATAAGCAGCAAATATAAACACATTTTAAATATTATATAAAAATGGTTAAGCTTCAGGATGTTGGTAACATTAACACATTAACATATTTCAGAGCCTGGAGCCACAGTGGAGCAGATGTCTTACGGTGAGCGAATTGTGTTGAGGCCTGACCCAGTGCCTTCAAACAGGGGATATGAAAAAGGTGAGTTCCAGTTCTGTAAAGCTTATCTTTCTATACTCTGGAAGGAAATTTTGCATTTTTTCTAACCATTGTATATTGATGAATGATTTAATTCTCCTAGAACATCTTGGTCCCAGAGATCCCTACAGCAGAGACCCATATTATGACAGACGTTCAGACCCTTATATGGACCGCCGGGACTACAGTAGAGAGAGGGAATTATACAGAGAGAAGCTTCCACCCGAATATGACAGAGAAAGATTTGAGAGACAGCGCTATCCCCCAAGAGAGAGGGATGAAAGGTAACACGTTTCCTCAGTGGCTCTGACACCCTGTTCTCACCGAACCATAGGAAAACACGGTGTTTTAGAACATATGTAATATTCTTTTCTATTTGTCTGTTTTTGATTCAAGCACACAGTCCATGGTTGAAGAAAGGTACATTATCACTTTGTGTTATACATCGTGATTGGTCAGCAGTGTGCCAGTTTGAAACAATGAATTCTGTTGATGAAGTGAATCTTAATATTGCTCCTCCTCTGTGTAGATCTCCACAGGCACCTCCTTTACGCTCAGGATACAGGGAGAGAGATCGGGATCTTCGAGAGAAGGACCAAAGTGGCAGCCGTGATCGAGATGAACATTATGGAAGACCAGGCTACAATAGACCGCCATATGAGCGCACTGGACTCGACCGCAGTGGATCTGAGCGATATGGCCATAGCTCCTCACCTTACGGTATTTAAATTCCACATTTGTTAGAAATGTCCGTTCAGTAATTCTGCTTTCATGTAGTTGTAGAATTTCACTGAAACTCTAATCTGCATCGAGTACAATGTACAATGTGAAAAAACAATGCCATTTAGAGAAAAAAATGGAATTGCAAATGCTATCACACAGCGGACAGAAGAAGTTTCCCAGAAGACCGAGGACCTCCCTCTGCACCACCCCTTCCACCTCCACCTCAGCCACCTCCAAGAGTTGAGAAAAAGCCAGAGATCAAGAATATCGACGATCTTCTCAAACCACCAGGCAGATCGTCACGGCCTGAAAGGGTACTTATTGATGCCGCAATGTTTGATGTAACAACATCACATTGTTAATTGTGTAATATTGAGTACTAAATTAAGTGTTGTTTTTCAACAGATTGTCATCATAATGAGAGGGCTTCCAGGAAGCGGGAAAAGCCATGTTGCAAAGCTTATACGGGTGAGTGAGTCCTACCAGCAAATCCTAATGTAATGTAATAAACTTAAACAATATGCAACAACAATGTTCATGGTGTGTTTTGTATGTCCTTCCCCAAAACATGTTTTTTACATAATTAATTATTATAACCTTTTCAATCAAAGCAAATCAAAAATATGAAGGTTTGTTTTTTATCTTGCATTTTCAAGGATAAGGAAGTCGATTGTGGCGGTACACCTCCAAGAGTTCTTGTTTTGGACGACTACTACATGACAGAGGTTGAGAAAGTTGAGAAAGACCCAGACACAGGGAGAAGGGTCAAAACAAAGGTGAGTCTAACACGCCTCAATAACAAAGTAGTACTACAGTGGGGGGAAGAAGTTTTCGGACACCAAACGCATTTGTGAAATATTGGATTAAGAATTACTTTTAGGTCTTCAAGTGCAATTTCTTTCAGTACAGTTACAACTAAAATACTAAACAAATCCTAAAAAATCCATTGGAAACTTAAAATTGATTGGTTCCATAAAAATACATAAGAAATTTTGAGTATTGGGTAATTTTGGTACCAGTGATCCACTATTGAAAGTCATGCTTTTTATTAAAAGACACACATTTTTTTGCCGTGCGTAGTGTCTATATAAAGCCAGCACATTTTAAAGTTCTCCAGAGACAAAAATGGCTAAGACAAGGAACCTGACGCAGGAAACACGCCTGAAGATTCAGATTCTCAGCCAGGAAGGGTACAGCTGCCGCCAGATAGCCAGGAAGTGCAGATGCAGTCCTTCAGCAGTTGGATACACTCTGCAGAAATACAGACAAACCAACAGCTTGGAAGACAGACCAAGATCTGGGCGTCCAAGGGTTTCTTCAGCAAGAAATGACCACATCCTGAATCGCATGTGCAGGGAAAACCGCCGAATGACATCACAGGAGCTTCAGCAGCAGTGGTCAAACCAAACAGGTGTCCAGTGTTCCACCCGCACTGTACGTGGCCGACTTTTAGATCATGGCTTAAGGTCCTACAAGGCTGTCAAGAAGCCCCTGATCAATGAGAGACAAAGGTTAGCCCGGCGTCGTTGGGCCCAAGCACACAAGAACTGGACAGTTAGGAACTGGAAGAAGATTCTGTGGTCAGATGAGTCCAGTTTCCAGCTTTATCTTCCTCCTGCTAATGTGAGGGTACGCAGAAGGCCAGACGAAGCATTATCTCAAGCATGTACAGTACCTACTGTCAAGCATGGTGGGGGCAGTATCATGGTTTGGGGATGCATGAGTGCTGCTGGTGTTGGTCATCTCACTGTCTGTGATGGCACACTGAACTCTGCCAAGTATTGTGCCATTCTCGAAACCCACATGCTGGATATTTCAACAAGATAATGCCCCTTGCCACTCATCCAGGACCAGTAGAACTTGGCTGCAGGAGCACAGTATCCAGGTCTTAGACTGGCCAGCTCAATCCCCGGACATGAGCCCCATTGAAAATCTGTGGTGGATTATGAAAAGGTCCGTTTCAAAGCGTAAACCGAAGAGTTTAGATGAAAGCACTAATTCAAGAAGAATGGGACAAGATTACCCCTCAACAGTGTGAAAGGCTCGTGGGGAACATGGCAGCCAGGATTAGAGCTCTACTGCGTGCTAATGGCAGGGCTACTAAATATTAATTTGATAATGTGATGGTTTATTTATTTTTAGTTCAGTTTTGAACACATTCTCTGTTATTTGTTGACTTTGATACCGAAAATGTTGAGGAACTGACATATTAAAACTGTCAAGAATTTAGTTTTTAAAATATAATTTGTATTTGTTTGTGTCTGTCTAATGCAGCGGCACCTTTTGAAACACAAAAAAGATTTTTCCACAAATATTTCATGATAACATTTGAGATTGTGTAAAATTTTAAGGGTGTCCGAAAACTTTTTTCCACCACTGTATATTAAACACTTGGAAATTAAGTGGGCATCAGCGAGCAACATCAAGTGGAGGATACACAACAGTTACTGTAAACATAAACAATGTAAAACTAAAAAATCTGTTTTACAGGTTCTTGAGTACGAGTATGAGCCAGAGATGGAGGATACCTACCGGAGCAGCATGCTTAAAACATTTAAGAAAACTCTGGACGATGGCTTTTTCCCCTTCATCATTTTAGACACTATTAATGACAGGGTGAAACATTTTGATCAGTTTTGGAGTGCAGCCAAAACAAAAGGCTTTGAGGTGAGTTGTGTTCATGAATGACTCAGAAAAATTGTTTCTCCAATTGGCCCTCTGCTAAGGTCTGTTTGTTTTGTTTTTTTATATTAAGGTGTACCTGGCTGAAATAACTGCAGACACTCAGACTTGTGCAAAGAGAAATGTCCATGGAAGAACACTTAAGGACATATCAAAGGTCTGTTTGATCAGTTAGCTCTCTTAAGAATATATAATGATTTCAATTAATAAATAAAACCTACATACATGTAGATTGTATAAATAAAGTGGACGTAACCTCCTGGTCTGAAAAGGGAAGGCAATGTGGAAGTGCATTACACCTGCACAAAATGCCAGAATGGGGGCTTCAAAACATTAGCTCACAATCCCAATGAGGGAAGCCATGGTGGCTACGTCTGCGTGTTTTATACACTCTATGTCCATACAACATACAATTCTTAATGGAGGTCTCTGTGTACAGATGTCCAACAACTGGGAGTCTTCGCCACGTCACATGGTGCGCTTAGATGTCCGGTCCCTGCTTCAGGATGCTGCTATAGAAGAGGTGTGGTCTTCAAGGCGTGATAGTCCTCATAAAATTATAGTCCTTTATCAGTAACTCAGTTGAGCTAACATGTGTGTCCGATATTAGGTTGAAATGGAAGACTTCAATCCCGACGATGAGCCCAAGGAACCTAAGGCAGAGGAGGAAGAAGAGGGTGATCGGGTAGGACAAAGACAGATTTATTTATATTTTAGCAACATTTCCACTTATTTGTATTCCCATCTAACCCATAAGGTTTATTCAGTACGTTACCCATTAGTCTCTAATTCCGATTGTTTTGTTTTGTTTTAATGACCAGGCGAGTTTCAAACTACAATGAGTGAAATTCATTGAATGTCATCACGTAATTTCTTCTCACCTATTTTTCATGAAGTTAAATGATTATGTAGTAATGATCAGATTTACAAGGAAAGACCAGAGCAGAAAATGGAACATGTATAACATGTATAGCAGCAACACTGAGACCATCAAAATACTGTTGTGAATAATTGCCAAAATGAAGCCATAGGTGTAACAGTCTATTTAATTAAGAACCAGCAGAATGGGTTCCTGTTTTTTTTTCTTTCTTTTTTTTAAGAATTTATTTGTTCTTTAGTAACAGTATGTAGTTTATGCGGAAATTTAAAATAGTTCAACTTTACCTAAAGTACCACCATCAGAAAATGTGTTCTTAAACTGTTGGCTGTGTCATTGTGCATGCGACTGGACCATTTAAACCAAACCAAGTAAACATTTTGATTTAAAAATCATGACTGAGAAAATAAGAAAGAAAAACTCATATAGTGAGTTGCTGAAAACATGTGTAGTCTGTCTAAAATAAAAAACTTCTTGTGCGAAATGATCTTGATTTTTAGAATAAAAATACCGGAAAGTTCTAAATACTAAAGATTCCAAAGAAAATTCAAAACAAATAATTGAATGACATTTTACAAAGATGAGGTACATATTGCTTTTGCTAGTATTATAACTTACAGAAGCATTTATAATTACTTCAGTGACTTTGGTACACCTTTTAAATCAAGAAAAAATATTATTTGCTGAAATGTAAACAAACTATTAAAAAAAAATGGAATAACCTATACTGTTGTCATTCAGAGGGATGAACTTCGTAGTATATACAAACCTGCAGTGGGAGATTCTCCTCCTGCTTCGATATTTTGATGAAACCTTTAAGGCTGTATAAAACTGTAAATGATATGGTATCACCTTCAGGGTGATTGTCCGCATATGAAGTATACAAAACTGGAATGTTTTCTTTTTCTTTTTTTTTTTTACATGAATTTCTGATCATGAAAAAGTCATTTTCATAAGATGTGAAAGGGAAGTGTAAACCCCAGCTGAAACAATAGGCCACTGGCCTGGTCAGTGAACAGCTAAAAACAAATCTGCTTCATCTTAAAGTGCCTATCATCAATATTTCTATAATAATAATGTATCAAATGACAATGTGACAACAGAACGGGTCGCATGTAGCGATGAACCTACCGACAATTGTCACCTGAATCTACAGCTTTCCTCAACTTTTAGAGCTTGAAATCAGGTTTTAGCTAGGTCAAACAGACCTAGCTTTACTGTCCTGGTTCACTCTGACAGCATCTTTTTTTTTCTTGTGTCCCAATTTTTTAAGATATCCACTTCCATAAATATCAAAGTTTTCCACTGGCTTTTCTATGCAGTAAGCACAGGCAACATTGGTTAAAATTACTACTGATATCCTAGTTTGATGTTCTTTAAATCTAACTGCAAAATAAATCCATAAATGTCAGGAATGCTTTCTCCACATGACATACAATGCTTGCCTATCTAGCACTTTATTACAGTGAACATGACACATAAAAACGATAAAAAATTTAAATGCTGTTCAGTTCTAAGAAATCTTTATTAGAAACTAAAAGTAAGAAGTTACTTCTGGTTTGTGAAAGAAAAACTGTTTCCAGACTAAAATTTTGAAAATACACCTTGTATCACAGTTGTCTGTTGCAGCTATGACCATATCTAACAATGATGTAGTGTTGAGCAGGAGTGCACTGTGTAGTGCTTCGCTGCATGATGTGTGGACAGAGCACAAAGCCTCTTCTACCTGTTGGTAGGAGCTGGACATTTTATCTGAATGTACTTAATTCTTTTTTCTATAGTCAGAGTATTTTTCAGTGAAAGTTTATGGAGAGACAGTGTGTCTTCAATGTGTATAATCTAGCAATGAATGATTCAAATAGTCCTATAAAGCAACAGTTGCTTCCTTTCTTCAGCTTTGATCATTAAAGCATCACTTTGTTTTAAATTTGTGCAGAAGCTGCTGGAATTTGAATTCTCAGCAGTGTATCTTTAGCAGTCATGTTTTGCTTTTTTGTCCCATATGTGAATACTCACAACTAATGGAGCAAGACTGGTATATCCAGCATAATCCTACAAACTTTGAACATTGTTATGAAAAGAAAAACATTACATTATGCACTTTAAATATCCAGAATTAATCATTAAAGCTATAACACACCGTACATCCACCCACACAGGTATTTTCACTTACTATGTCTGATTAGACTTTCTGTCAGGACTTGGTGGAAATGTAAAGACTGCGCATGATTTACATCTCTGTAACTATGAATGTACAGGTAAAGCTCTGCCCATCTTACACCTGAGCAGAGGTCTAATCAGGAAAAATAATAGAAAACACCTGTGTGATTTTGTTTTCTTTTATTTTACACAAAAAAGAGGTAAAAATAAAATATCTATCAAAATTAAAAGAAACTAAAAGAAATGCAGCACAACAATAAATGAATGTGAGAACTAAATGATAAAAAAAAACATAAATACATTAATCTGCTCCTGCCTCTTAGCCAGAAGCAAATTAATGTTGTATTAAAACAGCTGTTCTGAACAGAAGATGTGGACCACTGAGAAATCAAATCTTCAATCAGCATCTCTTTGTGTGAGAAAGATTTAGGTTTCCACCACAGTGACTTAAAAAAAAAAAGAGGCCAAGGGAATGAAAAATCAAAACAAATCTGAACAAAAAGAGAAAGTGAGCTAAAAGTGTGGTTATTGTACTCATGAAACCAGCAAACCTGGTGTTAAATTATAACATTTCAACAAAAATTCTAACTGTAATTTTATGTTATCACTTGTTGCTAGCCAGCCAGATAGTGTCCGTGTATTTTGTTACACAGAGCAATTTCATGTTCAGTCAACATCAGTTGTCTGAGCAGCAGGACTGCTGACTACCACAGGGACATTGTTTTTTGCTGATGTAAATGTGTTTTCATGATTATTAACTAACACAGGCAAACTAGGTGGCTGCAGAAGTTTTTCTGATTTCTTATTTTTTTTTTTGTGATTGCTTCACGATTATTATTTTTTTTATTACTTTTTTGTAAGGAAAACACTAAACACGCCAAAAACAAAAGGCTTAGTATGAACACAGTTTCTGTCAAAATATTTGCATGCCACTGTTATTTACTTAATTGTATGTCTTATGGGCATAATATGCAGGATTTGTCGGTTTCTGTTTGTAAATAATAGAAAGAGTGAATGAAGAGTGAGCAGCGTCAGCAAAAACATGGCAGTTAATCACAGAAATGAAGTTTCTTCCCGCTGGAGTGCTTCCCTCCGGTTACGTTCTATATATAAGCACAACCACGGCTCTTCACAAACCTCTGAATTTTGTGTGATTACAGCCAAATTACATGCTTTTTATTGTGTGCTGTTTGTCTCTCTGCTCTGCCTGTCAGTGCACGTGTTGCTCACCCTGCCCTCGGTCAAACAGATACAGACCCGAAAGCAGATTTATTTAAGGAAAGTCCTGCTTATTATGCCTGTAACCACAAAAGGTCCTCATGCTGTCTCATATCTCAGTTGTCTTTGTTGTGTGTAAACTACTAATAAACCAGTCTCCTCTCTTTTTAGCCCACCCCTGATTTCTCTCCCTCTCTGATCCCTGTATCGACCAGATGTTTAACTATTGCAGTGTTTCTTTATGTAATATAGGGCTACATTCCTAAAAGCAAATGGGAGATGGACACATCTGAGGCAAAACTCGGTAGGTACTTTTTTTTTAATATTGGGCTTTATTTTATGAATGACTACCCTAGTGTGATTTGTGATGTTCGTGGTGTCTTATAGCTGTGTAGCTTAGTTTTTTAATCGTGTATGTCCATGAGAGGAAATGATCCCGTCTGTGAATCATGACCTGTCTCAGTGCACACAGCATGACTTCAGTCTAAGATAATAGTGTTGGAATTGAAAGGTGCTTTACATTTAACACTTAGATACAGCCGGCTTTCTTTTGTATTTGAAGAAAACATCTGCGATTGATTGAACTGAGAGACTGAAAAAGTTCAGGTTCTGCATATGAGGCCACAAGATTGGAAGTGCTGAAGCTGGCTTTTCATGGATAAATGAATGTTAGGGTGATTAGTTTAAAGTTTTATTTGGAGGGCCGAGCTGACTTGAACCATCCATTTATGCAGACAAATTGGACGGTCTGAGGGGCAGTGGGAAGAGGAAACATGGAGACATGGCAGGACTGGACGACTACCTTCAGCTGCCAGACGACTATGCCACGCGCACATCCGAACCAGGAAAGAAAAGGGTAAATTGACACACTGCACTACAGAGTTGTTTGTGTGGTCACCTTGAAATAATTCAGTTTGCCAGTGAAGAAACAAGAAAAAACAAAGTGTAAAAATCCAGGTACTCCCCTTTGGAAATACAATGTTGTATACAATATTGAATGTTACATAATGTAATGGTTTCATCTCTAATGATGCTCCTTGCTTCACTCCCTGGTCATAACACAACACCTCGGGTGCTCTCCTTTTTTCTTCAGGTGCGATGGGCTGATCTTGAAGAGCAGAAAGATGCAGATAGAAAGCGCGCTATCGGCTTTGTGGTGGGTCAAACGGACTGGGAGAGAATAACGGACGAGAGCGGACAGCTGGCACAAAGAGCTCTCAACCGCACCAAGTATTTCTAAGAAGATAATCTTATCCCCCTTTTTTCCCCTTCGTTAAAAGGTATGTATTTTTTTTGTATGACATTGTTAGCATGGCTGTAGATAAAATATTAAAATATTTTTGTAGTCATGCACTTTAAATGACTTGATGGCCTTTGCGTATTACATGGCCTCCATTGAAATTATAAATCCAATTTGCAGATTTCTTGTTTTAATCCAGTTTTATTTAAAAAAAAAAATGTAGCAAGCCATTTCTTCGAAAAGATTTGTCTTTGCACAGTAAATAAAAAGAGAAAATGTTGTTATTCAGATGTCACTTCACTTTGATTGAGGGAATGTATTTGTATACATGAAAAACAACAGTAATGACCTCTATGATGATACGAATACTGTTTTTTTACGTGTTAAGGAATCGTTGTCAGAATATCTGAATATAACTGATTTTGCATTACTTTTATTTATTTTGACTTTAATTGATACCACAAACAAATCTGACCAGTTATCAATTTATTTTCTTTCTGCAGGTGTCCAGAATGTGAAAAGACTGAAGCTTACTTGAGTCGTCGAGCTGACATCATCTATAGTTATCAGATTCTTAGTTATTTTATTGATAAGGATACAGTATATTTTTTTTCTTATTTTAAACACTGGTTACATCAATAAATTTGTAGTATATGATTGCGTGCTGCATGTATCCTGTATTTTCTACTGTTTCTTGCTATTTGATACTCTTCATGCTTTCTGTACTCTATACATGTAGCACTGTTTCTTGATCCATGCAAAAAAGACAATAAAATTTCACCAAATTGTGTCCATGGGGAGTAGTCATTTAGGCTTCAGCAACGAGAAAGATCAAGTGCATTTGTTTTCAAGTCAGTATAGAAGCATAAATGCAGACAAAACAATAGAGACCTTAGGTCTAACCCTGTATATGGTTACATTTGTAGAATGTAAGAAAGACAGAAAATAAACGATATCATGATATAATGTGTGTTTTCATGTGCGTGTGAAATGTCCACTTTTTTTCTTTCAGTTTAAAATTGAATATGCTATTTATCACATTCCTTTATGGTTGGTTTTCTTTACTCTTGGCTCATTTATGTATTTTATTTTGATATTTTTTCTTTTAAAATAAATTATAACAGCAAGTAATTGCACTTGAGAAGAAGGTGCCAATTTTAAGTCCGAAGTTAAATAAGTGTGTGCATGTTGCAGAATTTTCTTTGGTTCAACTTGTGGCTGAGATGAGTGCGCTTGTCAAAAGATGGTGTGTATTGAAGTGTATGTTTGCAGGACGGACCTCACCTGTTCATAATCTGGAGGTATAATAGCGAGACTGTCCTATTGTGCAAGAAGTTGTGAAGAACTCTCAGTTTCCAACAATACAAAATTTGTTGCATTGAAAGATGGGAAAGTAAAGTGAGGAGGGACCTTTGGGGTTCAATAGTTCAAATTAAATGCTTGACAAGTCTGTCAAACTTCAATACAAGCTGAGATTTGGCTGCAAGCATATTTGTGGAAAATCTTTGTCAAAAAGATGTTTTATAAAAAATACATGCTCCTGTTTAAAGCAAACATTTTTAAAATATACAGTGGCACACATATGCACTGGAATTTGCCTGTTTGACCCTTGTTCTAACTCATCATTTAAAAGAAACACACTAAAGTCATTATTATCCGTTGCTGCAGTTTTCTGAGAAATTTCATTACGGTTCAGATGCCTATGTGCACATTAATACCAAAGAACTAAATTCGGCCATACTGACTATGATTATCATGATTAATATGTCAGTGTAAGCAGATGTATATTTACTTTCGGAAATACATATTTTTATGTTCCAAATTTGCACTTGTGAAGCAAAAGGTTCAGAATTTTAACACATGGAGATTTTAATCTGGATTATCAACAACAGCAGTCGGAGCAAAGATCATCGGTTATGATTGAACACAGAACCGCTGATGAAGAGCATGTTTGATTTGGACCGCTGGCCACAGTATATCATTTAGATGGACTGATCTTCATGGTAAGTATGGAAGAGAGACAGAAACACTGTTTTACTTCAAGCAAAATTAAAAAATAAGGCATAGTTAATTACTCATTCACTAATTCAAAAATGTATGTACTTTCCATATTACATATCCTGTACTGCTGAAAATTAAACATTTTTATTACCCGGTGTGGACCTTGTTTTGTGCTTATTTAAGAAATGCTGGTCTAACAGAATGCGTTGTGTTGCACTTGGTGACTTTGACATGTCTGTTTCACAATCATACAAAATATGTATCATTGCTACATCAAATGACTGATGTAGCAAAATACATATCTAAAACTACCACAGGATGCCTTTGATAAACCCAGCTGGTCTTACCTTTTTTTTTTTTTTACAATATAGCATGTTCTTCATTAAACAAAATAGTTTTCTAATCAAGGCACGAGTAAGTCCACATTGTGACAATAACCACTGTGGCACACGTGGTCTTCTGATTGGATGATCATCCAGAGTGATGATTTTTGAATTCAGCAGGTACGTCACTGTCCAGTTTACAGATCACCTTGTAGATTGCTTTTTTCCATGATGGATCACGATCCTTGCCCACTGAAATGGCGACGTAAAATTCTCTCAGTGTAATCTCAGCAACTTCCAGGAATCTGTCAGGTACCTGTGAATGCACAGAAGATTAAAGACATTAACTGCCATACCTTTTACCTATATTGTTGATGCACCATTGTAATGTGTGTTTGACATGAATGGGAAGTATTGTAGATTGGTGTTACATTTAAGATGAGTAGAAACAAACTGAGCAAACCAAGGTAAGTAATAGGTAAAAATGAGTTCAGTCCACTGTCAAAGACCTTTCAGTACATGAGGAGACACCGCACATGTGCTGTTTAGTTGTAATGTTGTGTGATTCTCTACTTGCAAACCTTTCCAATATGGTAATGCTCACCTGGAGTCATTGGTCTGGAAACTTAATAAGTGAGAGTAGGGGTCACACACTTCCAGACGAGGCAGAGTAAAATAGCCTGAAATGGTTTTTAATGTTCTTAGAAATTGTAAATCCTCCATTCCTGCCCTATTAGCTGACTTGTTTATGATTTACAATAACTAATAAACACCAATAATTTTTTCCCCTTTTGTTCATGTGTCAGTACATGTGACAGCTGTGGTCGACAGTTTGTTTTGGCATTGTCATTATGCACATTAAATTATGGAACATGTATGTAACTACATTTCTATCATGTGATATCTCAGGGATGCCTTAAGGGAATTACTTCAAATTTGGCACATGCCCACTTTCACTAAAAGGATGAAATGATTAAAATTTGATGGTCATAGGTAGAGGTCAGTGTGACCTCACAAAACACAATTTTTGGCCATAATCAAATAATTCATATACTAATGATGACATATCCTTTATGCTCATAAATCACAGGTGGCAAAAGCCATTGGAACCAAACATGGTGCACGTGTTTGGATGCTAACGTCTAGCTTAGCTGTGCTGTCTGGAGGTATTCTGCCACTAGGGGGAGTCACCAATTTCCGAAGTTTACATCTCGTAATTAGCTGTTAAGGTTTGACTGAAATTGTTGTCATGTTCACATACAGTCATGTTCAATTCAGTGTGTTGAAATTTGATCCCAATTGGCAAAAAACAGGAGTGATCAACAAGCAAAAGTATTATTTTTCAAAAAAATCTATATTGCAGCTAAAACCTCCAAAATTATTTTCACGGTAGAGCTGAATACTTTTTTTCAGCACCTTCAGTTAATAATACTACCAAAAGTGACAACGACAGTCTCTAGATCCTCTTTGTGCTCTTTATTACTCCTACCCTGCTGTTTTTGACTCCTGTCCCTTGAAGCACAGTTGAAGGTTTAATGTCACAACAACTTATCAGAAAACAGAAAAACCAAACCATAACAGATGGTGATACTACAACATCTTACCCATTTGTATCAGCTCATTGATTTTACATTTTTGTACTGTTTTTGTGTAATTGTTTCTCACCTGACATCTTTCACATTTCATGCTGAGCGTTATCACATAATCTCAATTTTCACTTGAGAGAAAATCGTCAAAAATACTTGAGGATTTCTTAAGATCAGTGACTCCTAATGAGCAAGTGTTGATTTTACCAGCAAATGAAATGAAATTAGAATTATTCATCAGTTTCAATTGAATCTATCCATCCATTTTTGCTGATCATCTGGCTGCAATTAAAGAATGCATAATTAATTAACAGTATCATCAAAATGTATGATGTATGTTCGTGACGTGTATTAAAATGAGTATGTTGGAATAAAAAGACATATTTAACCCTTTAACCCTTCAGACACCATGTTCAAACAAATTACTTCTTGTTAAAGTGAGTACTTTCTAAATATTCAGCAAGGTTTTGACTTTGACTTGACCACTCACAAAAAATACATGGCATGAAAATATCGCTAGGATATTTATTAAATTGAATCGACATTCTCCTCCAAATCAAATTTAGATTTTTAGCCTGTATGATTTTGAATTTCCTTATACTTAATAAAAAATTTAAAAAATAGTAATTTAATGACACTGAGAGTTGCCATTTTCATATCAAAACTGTCACTAAAACATGGTCTAAATAATTAGGTCCACCTCTAGTTTTTACACTGTAAATAAAATATTGGACACATTTTTTACAACACATGACTGAAAATAAAAACACATCAAGGCAACTTTCTGAAAAATTTCTCTAAAACCAATAATGGTAAATATTCACATTTTAAAGTTGAGAAGAACTAAAGACACAACATACTCATTGTGGCATGAACTTCATAGTACTCTTCTTTAAGTCACATGTTTAAATCAAACAGCCGTATTACATATATTAATCAGCTGTGTTCATTATGAAGACATAACTAATTAAATTAATAAGTATTTATTTTCGTTTTGCTGCAAATCCTCATTTAAGATCATATAAAGTTCTCCGTATGAGAGTTTTCTCTTCTAAGACTCATCTTCAGTCTCACTGTCTTGTGATACTTCTTACTGCTGTATTATCATGGTGTGTTACAGTAGTTGTACTATTACTGTATGTCAAAAACGTATCAGTCTGTGTAGAAGAGTACATGTAAGTGTGTACAAACAGGAAAACATGAGCAGTATTTATCTGCATCATCAATAAGGAAGAAATGCCGATCACAATGACTCGCTCACGCTGCTCACAATGCTTTGAATGTTACAATGTGATTAATTCACATTGTTTTTTAAAGTAAAAATTAAATGTTAAAAAAATTAAAATTGATACATTTTAGATATTACCCACTGAGCACAAATAAGTAAATTATTTTCTATTATATCTTGTTATTGTCTATGTGCTGACATATCAAATAAAAGGTGTTGATACCTGCAGGACCTCTGGTGTTATTGATGCATACCTTTAAATGAATACTTAATACTTACCATAAATAACATATATTACAAAAGCAGTCCACATGTAATTTATATAACCTAGAAAATATTAGACATATTTAATGAATCTTTTTAACTCTCCATTATTGAGTTATCTTGAAATTTATACCAACGAAAAATAATAATGTGCAAATGCCGTGAAGTAAACAGATTGAAAATAATTTTTACGCTTTGGTATTTATATCAAGAAATATAAAATACAAAAGCAAATCATGCACATGATCACACTGAGAATAAAGTGACCTCAGTGAAAATAGAAGTACATCCACATTAGCTGAGTGATAAAATCTTTCAGCAGAGGAACATGAATTGTAGCGTGCAGTATCAGTTACCTGGAAGTCATTGGCTTTGTTGTAGTGCATGTTGAGAGCTCTAAAGAGTTCTGATTCTCTCCCCACAGTCAGACCCCTCACGTCGGCTACTCCGTCAATCAAAGCATGTCGGGCGAACTTCTCCATCTGGATGTAGTAAAACTCCCTGAAGTTGCTGAACCACTTGATGAGCTGAGAGGTGATGCATCGCGTGAACTGAGGACGAAACAGACTAACAGGTAAGTGAGTGCACGATGTCCCTGTGTCTAATGAACTGTAATGTGTTTGTCGAGAGAAGCTGTTTTACATGTTAATTTAAAGATATAAAACATGAATAAACTGCATTTTACCATATCTGCATTTCCCTTTTGCAAATGTTGTTTTACAGAAATGCAATAGTCCCATAATGATTCTGATCTCATTGCTTGAATGTGATGCTGTTGACAAATAAAAATCAAAAGGTAAAAACGTGTTTGGAACTGATTCTTTATTATGTAGCGACGGGATGCATTTCGAATGCATAAAGATGGTTTTAAAACCATGGACATTTTCGTAGTGGTTTTTGGTTAGATTTAGAAGATTTATTTTCCTCAGAAACAGCAATAAATATGTTCTCGAATGATGAAATTTGATCATGTTTTGAAAATGTAATTCATTCAAATGTCACAATAATGTAGAAGAACTGTGCTAGTGCTAGTTATTGATAGTATTTTCTCACCTGCACATCATGGAAACACATCTTCAGTACCAGAGAGCTCGGGTAGCGGGTGAAGAAGAACATGAGCTTTGCTTTCTTCAGATGATTTGTGGTCAGACCCTCCTAAATGCACCAGTGTTAAGGATAAAAAAAAAAAAATAGAAACATACGTCCTGGACATATGAGACACAATGAGTTTTCTTTATAATTGAGGCAGGAAAGCATTTTTGCTCCGAGAAATGATTACAAGGCTGGACAAATTGAGAGAGACTGCAATTTTGGTCAGAGTTTGGAAGATCAAAGAGAATATTTGTTGTATTCTGTTGAAAATTGTTGGTGAGCCAACAGAAAGGATTGTACTTAGTGATGTCTAAAGGTGGATGCTTCAAGAGGCAACAATAAGGAAGGAGATATCAAACATTTTCGGTCACTGCTGATTGCCATTGCACAAAAAACTAAATTAAAGATGAAATATTAGACTTCATCAGTATATACACTTGTAAAGGATACATTCAGTATGTACAAGTTGTTCTTCACCAGGCTGTCGGACTCGATCTTGACATGAGGCAGACACATGCCTTGCAGAAGCACGGGATCCGTTGACACAGTACGAGTCTGTGGGCTCCTCACAGATCGAGAGTTGACCTTGGATCGCACTTTGACCGAATTCCAGTGAGCGTCAAACGCCTCAAACTTTGCTTGACTGACTTCAGAGCATCCGTCCTGCAAGCATCTGAGGGCATGTGGGCAGGTGGTGTCTTGATTCTTCTCTGACGGCTCTTCTTCATGCAGAGCAGAGTCGTAACTGAGGGGGACCGGAGGTTTGGGACGCTGGTGAGCTCTTAATCTGGATTTGAGGATGAATTTGTCCGCATTCTTCAGTTGAGGCTTTTGCATGACCAGAGATAGAGCTTCGGTTTGAACATCTGGGAGTTGCACCTCTGCATCGCCACAGCATGAAAGTGTTACTTTTGTATCTTTGCAAACTGATGACTGAAGAGGCACATCAGTCCTTAATTTCCCCTCAACGTTCGCCGAGGTCTGGAGAAGCGGCATGCTTTTGAAAATAGAGTCGACGCTCAGACTGACAGCTCTGGACAGTTCGTACTTCAAAACATCTGCCATCAGCTTTATTCTCTCAGGTTTGGATTGGAAGTAGTTCATCAGCTTCACCTTCTTCCATCCTTGATATTTTCTACTTGAGCGGCTCTCAAACTCTCTGTATGAATCTGTACACGCGTCCCTTGGAGATATTTCCGGAGAACTGTTCCAGGTGGGATATTTCTCTTCGTTACTACTGTCCGTAGTGTCGGTTCCTCCATCCACATGGTTGAATCTTGTCCTGAGCTGTCTGAGGTGCTGATGCTGATTCTGAAGCAGCTTTCTTGTCGCCTGACTGTGGCTCGCATTGCCAGATCCGCTTCTTTCCTGATTTAAAGGAAGTTCTTGAGTCCTTTTGTTTTCCTGCATGCCGTCTGACTCCTCGTGTTGATTTATCGTCACATCTGAGCCGTGCATACCAGGAGAGCCGGTCATGCCTTTAATTATATTTTCTACTCTTGCTCGCTTTGCTTGATGGCCGCAGTCATGGTGACCACAAGAACTGGATGCAGGAGATGGATGCCTTCTTGTGGATAAATGTCCAGTGTCTCTGGACGCATTGAGCTCCATCTGGCTGGGAAAGATGTAACCTGAACCAGCAGCACTGCTACTGTAATAAGCACTCTCTGGTAGCATTTTTATGTTCTCCGTGTCTGCCTGTAGGGTCACAGGAGGACCTGACACATCTGAATTGGACTGCATGGGATCAGGTCGGAAAGAGGAGAGGTGCTCGACTGTGCGGCCGTCAGGGCAAATGTTGCTGGAAGAATACATAGCTTTGCCCCAAATACTTGGATTCATACCTGTTGGGTTGAAAAAAAAAAAAAAGAAGAAAAACACAAGTATTAATTATGCAATGCAGGAATTGTAAGAAATGAAAAACCTAAACGAAATTAGTAACAATGGAAACTTTTGGTTTTTGCACCAATTCAGATCTAAAGCACCTTGCAGATAAATACTAACAAAAATAAAATGCTTTTTCCTTGCTACTTATTTTATTCAAATAAACCTGAAATAATCAAATTAAATCAGTGTTATAGATTATAACATCTGTTGAGAAAACCATCTTGCTGTCTCTATCTGATGCGACAGAAGGAAAACTGAAACCTGCAGCTTTGATAATAACATGCATACAGTATCAAACAATCACAACCCACCTGTTGCCTGTCGAGAAGGACCCAGAGGAGGCTGCAGGTCTGGAGCCTGCAGGAGGAGAAGAGTCTCAAGTATTTGTACTGGTCCATCTGAGAGCTCCTCCACAAACCAGGAGGTGTGGTCTAATATTCTGACCTATCCCACCCCTACCTGCACATAATACCATTCAATATTCTATTTGAACCGGACAGCCCACTGTTAATTAACTAAGAGAGGAATGCATGTTCAGTTTTTACTTTGAATTGTATCTATTTATTATCCCTTTTTTCAGAACATTTCTGATCTTCCTGTTGTGAAAATATATGTGATGTTTAAAAGTACGCTCAATTCAGATAATGGTACAGTCCGGTTCCCGTTCAATTAATGTTTTTCTTTTATCGTGTAAGGAAATCTCTTTTAATTCGCCCTGTATAAAATGTCAGGCTCTAGTTTATGGTGTTCAGCGTGATGTTTAGTCAGTTCCGCTCTCAGCTTCCACTTTCCGATACCCCGTCCCCCCCCCCCTCTCGGCCAGCCGCAGTGGTTCCTCCCACTCGAACCGCCCCGCCTCCTGGGCGCAGCGAGCTTCCGTACCGCTCCTTCAACCCCTGCCAAGGAAGGGACACAACCGCCAGCTAGCGCTATGTTATCACGATCCAGGTGTCTATCCCGGACGGTAGGCCGTTCTCTGTCAGCGGTGAGCCAGGTAGGTTGGTTAAAACGAATCAGTGTACTGAGCCTGTGTGCTAACTCTAAAAAGGACTGGACGGATTAAAAAAGCTAGCTGTTAGCTAGCTTCCAACAGACGTTAGCTTGTGTAGCAGGGCCTCACTTACCAAGGGCAGACAGACCCTGACAGCTTCAGAGTCTGATGGTGAGCCCAAGTTTGAGAAGGAGCTGAGAACACTTTGACGATGACTGTCTTACTATTGAAAAGAGGTATTAATGAAGATAAAAGTTGCACTTACAGTTTGCTTTAGCCTGGAAGTGATAATATGACTAGCTAACAAACTAAGAAACTAAAACATTTTTCCCCTTCAAGCTACCTCATTGTCTACTCATCAATAATATCTATAAATGACTTGACACAACACAAAGCGGTCTTTACAGGCTGGTGTTTGCATGTTATGGTGCCCTGTAAGCTTTAGTTGTAGGTGTGTGCAGCTGACAGACAGAAATAGCCTGTGTTATGTTGGACATGTATGTGCCTTGAGGGGATAACGTGACTTTGCCCTCACAGGTTCAGATGTCTTGTCAGTGCGCTGAGCAGTAATAAAGCTGAAGTAGAGCCATGAAGGGTACTAATTTGTGTGTCTTGTCAGAGTTGATATGAGTTTTACTACTCCCTACTTAAGAGAAACTATAGTGCTGCTAATGTATTATGTACACAGTTGCTAGTTTATTGGGTACACTTGGCTGAAAGTAACGCAGTCTAAAACAACAGCTCTGCAGCAAAGCCTACATTCATGAAGGTTACAATGTTCAGTTGTTGTTTAAAGAGTCCTCAAGAGGTGCTTATACAACTTCAGTCAGTTTTGTGGCTGCAGTTTCTGGTGCTGTTGAACTGTACAGACTGGTGTTTCTATTATTGTGTCCACCGCTTCAATAGCTATGAGGGTTGGCTTAATAGGAGACACCTCTCTATGTACAATCTAACTCAGTCCAGGAGCACCACAAACTGCAGCCACCATAAAAAGGGTAATTATAAGCCTATATAACCTGAACATTACAACCCTTTATGAGGGTATGATTTATTGTACGGGGGTTGGATTATGCTGCAATACTTTAACCTAATAACCTTCTTTAATGGCACGGAGGGCTTTTTGAAGATCTTGTGAAAGAATCCCTCTGCAGTTTTGAACAAGGCAGCCACTCGAGTGGAACAGATTGTAAAAGTTAATGCAAGAAGATCGAAGTTCGAGCGATTCATCAGCCGGTGTGTTGCTGTACTATCCGCCCTTTTATAGTACATGATCATCGTGCGTTGTACTTGTGAGAGCGAGAAGAAGAACTTGGACTTGCTTGCACATGCGTTCATTCACTGTAGATGATTTGGACCATTTCTGACAACTCCACCCTCCTCTGGCATCCCACACACTGTGTTACGATCGTAACCGACACCACCAGACAAACATCCAGAGCTAGAGGGCTTCTGCACGAGAGCCGCTGCCTTCAAAGTACCCACACAAGTGACTCATAACATCCAGCCTTGCAGCTTACAGCACTTTACAGCAGCCTGGTTTTTGTCAGCATTGGAAAATCCCTTAGGTAGAGTGAAAGGTTAAAGCCATTATTATACTATTGGTTAGTAGTCGTGTGAGTCATTAAGATGTACTTATTGAGATCAGTCACGTCAACAATTTTCTCTTTGATTCACAACAATCAATCAAGGTCCCCCTTGGTATGAGACACCCAGATCATGTTGCTTTTTCTGTTGTGGTAAATTTAGTCAGTTTGTGACTGTGTAGAATGATGCATGTGCAGAGTTTGACACTAGAAAGCTGTTTTCACGTTAATTCCTGAGAGTATAACTTTTCTCTGTGCCAATATAGTTTTTCTTTTGTAGTTTTTTAATATAGTATAATAGTTTGAGCCAAAGTTTCTCTGATCAGCGTTCCAATGTCTTAGATTTTCTGTTTCATGTCATTGAAAACTGAACATCTTTTGAGTTTTTTGGACAGCTGGTCAAATAAAACATGACATTTGAAGAGGTCCACTTGGCTCTGAGAAACTGTGTTGGGCATTTATCACAATTTTATTGGCATTTGTCTAAAAAAAAAAGGTCTGTACGTTAATTGATAATGAAAATAATCGGTAGTTGCAACCCAAATGGGTTGGCTTCATGTCAGGCGAGATGAACTGCAAGGCAAGTTTTTAAAAGCGAGATTAATCTGACAATTTAAAGGATTTAAAGGTTACAAGAGCAGATTAAGTAGGCCCCAAAGATTTAACTAGATTCAGAGGAAAAGCAGCCTATGTTTTGATGCACTCTTTCAACGTTAGACATGTGTTTTTAATATTACACTAATGTGATTTTAAAAGCTGCCAACACAAGATATACATAAAAAACATGTTGTACTGATTTTTTTTCTTTATCTTTTCAGGCCAATAATGTGCTCGTCCGACAAAGTGTATCAGGTAAGTGTGCGTCTAACTAAGTAGATTAGACCTTTAGATTTGGATTTGAGGACCGCATCCATAAAGCTGCATCTAAGACCGCAGTCTTTATTTGATTGATCTTAAATAAACAAGCTCTAAGAGTGGATCACCCAAAACAGAATTAGTAATGCTCCATGAATGGCTGAGATGCCTCAGGATACCGCAAGTAGTTAACTGCAGCTTTGAGAGAACTCCACTCGTGTCTCATGTTCGAGCCTCAGGAGAAGCAGTAGTTCAAGCTTTGGTTGATTTTCTTTCTTCTCTCTATCTCTTCTTTTTTTAATCTTCAGGCCTGTCTGTCTGCAGCCGGCTCATTTACAGGAACTCTCAGCCGTAAGTGCTTTCTCCCATTGTTTTGTCAGTCTTTGAATGCCATTCAGTAACCGCTTTATGTGGCGAAACTTATCAGCACAATGACGCTTTGTCAGTGTAAGATTCATCTAACAATACAGTTTTTCCCCTGTCTATTAGATGTGAATTTCCGTCATCATCAAACGTCTTCCACATCAGATACTTCAAGACGTCTGCTGTTCACAGTATGTGTTGCAACAATCTTCAGCATTATGTGCTGACCTTGACTCTGCTCAGTGTTTAACTCACAGCAGCTGTTTTCTTTTTCGTGCAGGAGATGAGGTAGTCACAGTCAAAACTCCTGCATTCGCAGAATCTGTTTCAGAGGGCGATGTGAGGTGGGAGAAAGGTTGGTATGGGTCAACATATTATAAGTAAAATAATGTCAGTACTTCAAAGGTGCTGGCGCTCCATGTTGTATTACCAACGAGCCAAATGTTGAAATGCGTGTTCTTTCATGGTTTTAGCCGTGGGCGACTCGGTGACAGAAGATGAAGTGGTGTGTGAAATTGAGACTGACAAGGTATGAACGAGCAGGACCGACAGCCTGAAAATCCTCTGTTTTCCGTAAACAGAAAAAAAGAGGGAATATTCTCTAAACGTTTGTATTTTGTTGTTCCAGACATCAGTACAAGTCCCGTCTCCAGCTGCTGGAGTCATTGAGGAGCTGCTGGTGCCCGATGGAGGGAAGGTGGAAGGAGGAACGCCCCTTTTCAAACTCCGGAAAGGAGGTAAACGGTTATTACTTTATTACTGTATGAATCAAATGTGCAAGTGTTATGCTGGTGTCATTTCAGCACAGTTTTGATATTTGACTTTGTTCAATAGAAAGGCCTTTTTTATGGTGGATGCTCAAATGTACTCTGAATCAAGGTTATTGTAGTTAAGTTTAGTTTCTGTTAACTAGAGCTAGGTGTGGAAAAAACATTTGAGTTTACTGAAATGAGAAATGTACTAGAAATATTTTTGTGATTAATCTTTTGGTCAAATTAATGAATTTGAGGAGGACTTGGTGCATATGTGTACTGAGCCTGGCATGTCTACCTGACTGTGAGTTACCTAGTCTGAACTTCTTAAATTGTGGCCCTGACAAATACTCCCAAATTTACAGTATAATTAAAAAATAAAACTAGCTGAAACGAGAAATACTTTAAATTAATCCTAGACTTAATTGGAAACAAATCTAAGACAAGGACTAATACTATAATAATTATGCCCTGAATTAATAAAAAAAAAAAGATTTAAAATGTAAACAGATTGGTACAAAATGTGTATTTTGTGAATTGTTTAGTCCAAACTACATTTGTTACCTCTGATTCCTCAGCTGTTGCTGCCAAAGCTGCTCCCTCCCCAGCGGCAGAAACACCGGCTGCAGCCCCTCCACCTCCACCACCTCCACCAGCAGCTTCAACCCCCACTGCCATGCCTCCAGTGCCCCCAGTGCCACCACAGCCTGTCCAAGCCAAACCTGGTATGTTTCCTTCTCATGCATGATAATAATAATAATAATAATAATAATAATAATAATAATAATAATGATAATAATGATCATTATTATTGTTATTATTATTATTATTATTATTATTATTATTAATGTGCAGTCACATCTGCTTTTGGATCTTAATGTCACACTCTGTATTTCCCTCTTCATCAAGTTTCTGCTGTGAAGCCCACTGCTGCAGCACCAGCTCCTCCACCAGCAGGAGCCAGAGGAGAAAACAGGGTAAAACACACGTTATGTTTCATTTGTGTTTTTTTTGTTTCTTTAATTACATTAATTAAAAAAAAAAATTAAAGGCAATGGTTCACAGATAATTTGTTTTCCTTCAGGTGAAGATGAACCGTATGAGGTTGAGGATCGCTCAGAGGTTAAAAGAGGCTCAGGAAACCTGCGCCATGTTGACCACCTTCAACGAGGTGGACATGAGGTGAGCCAGCGCTGCTCTCGAAAAGATTATTCCCACTCTCTTCATGGCATTTGCATTGATCTAGCCAGTAAGGATTACAAGCCGCACTACAAACAAACCTGACTCTTGTTTCATGGCAGAAGTGTGTCATTTTCACCCCAGTGTCACACTGTGATCATCGTATTTATCTGATTCAAGAGACTTCTCTTTTTAAAGATGTTTCTTCATCAAACAAATATGCTAATAAATTGTCAATTTTGCTGCAGCAACATTCAGGAGATGAGGAAAATCCACAAGGATGCTTTCTTAAAGAAGCACAACATCAAACTGGGTTTTATGTCTGCGTTTGTGAAGGCTGCAGCACAGGCTCTGACTGACCAACCTGCTGTCAATGGCGGTAAGACAACACGCACATGACCCACACGTTTTATTTTTGCTCAAAATGTAACTTCCCTCTGTTGTGTAGCAGACGAAGCCAAATATTATACTTTTAACATTTCAAAATTGAATCCCAAATTGTTTTCAACTACAGTTATCGATGACACAACAAAAGAGATTGTCTACAGGGATTACGTGGACATCAGTGTCGCTGTGGCAACACCAAAGGTAAGACTTTAAGCTCTGTAAAAAATATTGTAGAAAAATTATATGCTATATGATATATGATATATATGCTCAATAATATTGAACACTCTTGAATATTGTGCATTTTTTTAGGGACTTGTTGTACCAGTGATCCGTAATGTTGAGACCATGAACTTTGCTGACATCGAGAAAACCATTAATGCACTGGGAGAAAAGGTAAAAAGCTTTGTGTGATATAATTGTGCTGTTTCCAAAACAATGATGAGCAATCTGTCCTAGATTTCTGAATAAGATGAAATTGATTTACTTCCATCACAAAAATGAGAAAATCTCTGCTGTGTGCCCTCAGGCTCGTAAAAATGAGCTTGCTGTTGAAGATATGGACGGAGGCACCTTTACCATCAGCAACGGCGGCGTGTTTGGCTCCATGTTTGGTACACCCATCATCAACCCCCCACAGTCTGCCATCCTGGGCATGCACGGCATCTTCGACCGACCTGTGGCCATCAATGGCCAGGTAAGAATTGTGTGTCCACGGATACAGAAACAAATTGTCCATCCAACACATGATTTAAAAAAAAACATGTCCAAACTTGTGTAATCAATAAAACGTGTTTCTGCTCTGACAGGTCGAGATCCGGCCCATGATGTATGTGGCGCTGACATACGACCACCGACTGGTTGACGGTAGAGAGGCGGTCACTTTCCTACGCAAGATCAAAGCGGTGGTGGAAGATCCACGAGTGCTGCTGCTGGACATGTGATGTCTCTACCAAAACATTACTCTCATTCAAAGATGGCTCGGCTGCATAAAATAACGCACAAGTCGCACAAAATAGCCAAATACAACCACAAACACTGTTTTTAACAGTTCAGTCAGACTGCAGCGGGTCTCTGAGGTTGTGTTCCAAACTCTACATGGAGCTCAAAACGCGGTTTTATCTGTAGACATTACATTATGCGTAAAAAGAAAAGTTGGCAAACACAGGCTTAAAATGTTAAAGATAACTCATTCATGGGTGTGTTATGATACCCATGTCCTCCTGCAGTAGATAAACACTCGCTTGTCACAGTTGTGTAACCATGAAACAAAATGGCTTCTCCAGTCAACAGTTGGCTGCATGATATTCCCCCCCTGCTCATTAGCTGAAGCTCCTGAGCCAGATTTTCCACCGCGGGGCCAAACAGAGCTCAATCAGATTAGTTCAAGATGTGTTGAATGTTAACACAGGATTGACTGATATTTCTGTTTGCTGCTAGTCATTGTTGTGAGCAAATGTCTGGAATCAGCGACGTGTTCAGAGGTTATTCTTTTCAGTTATATCCCTGCTTCGCATAGTCATGTACGTCCTGTCTTTTTATTTTAATTTGTGTTGGACCTACCTTGCTGTTGCCAGGCAGATACTTTGACCATCACAATCTGAAAATGTTGATCAAACTGTTACAAGCTCATAGTAAAACAGTCACACATGAATTCACTGTTCATTCACAGAAACTGTACAAAACACAGAGCAGACACTATTTGTTTTTTTTTAATATACTTGCAGTATATTGTTACTTTTGGAGCAGAATGTTCGGAGTAATGTTCAAAACGCACATCTGGCTTTTATGTTGAGCTCCACTGTTGGATTTTCATTGTACTATCCTATACATAAAATAATTGTATCTATTTAAAGAAACAATTTTAAACATTAAACATCTCAAGAATTTTATGTACTAAAACTTTTGTCTTGCATCTTTATTTGACTTTATACATATTTGTTGTATTACTTTTAGTTAAACAATGATCTGAACTGATTAACTGGTTAATTTATCAATTGACTAAAGTTTCATTCTTCTAAAATGTAAAGATTTCCTTGTTAGCTGGTTTTATTTAATCATAAATGTAATCCCTTGATTTATACTTGTTTGAGTTCCAAAGATTAATTGATTACTTGTCAACTATTAAATTAATAGGCAACAATTTTGATAATTCATTTTTCAAGAAAAAGTCAAATATCTGATTCCAGTTTCTTTCAATGTGAATATTTTCTGGTTTCTTTACTTGACTTTGACAGTAAACTGACAATCTTTGGGTTGAGGGCAAAACAAGACATTTGAAGCATCTTTTGCTATGGTAAATACGATTGACATTTATAGATTAAAAAATTATTATCGTTCGGTTGGGTGCAGCCTTTGGACTGTTGTATAGACAAAACATTTGACGATGTCACATTGGAATCTGGGAACTTGTGATGGACATTTTGAACTATTTTCTGTTAACAATTATGAACATAACTGTATTTGTTGACAAACATAACCTAGTAAGTTAGCTACAGCCCTATGATGGTTCGTGTAAACCCAAGCAGACACTGCACCAGAGCACCTGTCAACTACACGTTACACCTAAACTTTCATCTTCTAAAAACATTGAAACGACTCAGAAACATGACGGCAAAATACAAGCACAAGGTCGAGCGAGTCAGGGATCTTCGTGATCGATCTTAGCTGAAGCATTTTATCTCGTGCCAAATCTATTTTGCTCCAGACTTCTCTGCTGCAGTTGAATTCTGTGCCAAAGACTGATCTTCAAAGCCTCATTAGCCAGCCTAGCGCTCGCTCGGCTCTTGAGAAGCCCCAAATAATGGGATCATCTCTGATAAAGTCTTGAGGGTTGATCGGCCCTTTCTCCCACTTCACAAACACAGGCTCAAGTGTGTGCAGCTGTGTATGATACCCCTTCAGTATTTCTGTTTACTTTAATAATCACAGAGGACAATGGGTCCTAATGTACGTCTTTGTTTCTCTGCCAGCACCTACACAAATGTCTGAACAACACTGTTTGCAGGAAAAACACAGAATTCATTATGAGAACACAAAAAACCCAAACATTAGATTACCATGAGAATACTGGAGGTCCTAATGGGCCTGAATACAGCAAACAATGATACAAGGGTTCCTTTAATTTAATTATTTACTTTCATTACTGCTCAAGATTCCATTAGCGCTTTCGAGATCATGCTAATTGGCAGCGTGTGCCAGTGGGTGCATAGATATCTGAAGGGTTTGTTGGCAGGTTTTTGTCTCGTCTTCAAAATTTGGCCAAATCTGTGAATTTTCAATTGGACTGCTCAATAAGATGTGGGTTTAAAGTCTTTGTGTCCATTCAGATGAAAGATGGCCCATTAGAAATTGGCAGCTAGCTGTTTGTTTTCATTAAGCCACATCAGAGAGATAATTTACCTAAATTATTCTGTTATTTTTTTTTTCTATCTTTTAAATAGCCAATTATATCAATGTCATTACATAAAGAATTTTATTTGGGTCCCGTTGAAAATGTGTTTCGAGTTTACAGTGGTAGTAATACCAACAAACGAAACTGTACTAAACCAAAATACAAAGAGCAAAATCACACAATATAAACTAATCGATTGAGGCAGCAGTAGAGACCAGCAGCTCCCGTTCTGTCAATGGAGTCTGCTGGCTTTGAAGATTTCCACATTTAATATGTGAAAATAAGGTCCAGGTTTCCAAATACCAGAATTACTCTTTAACTTGTTTGTGTATGAGTACTACACTGCAAGTTTGAGATTTTTAAAAAAGAGGAAACTCAGGAGGCAAAATTAGGAGGATGTAAAGAAGGTGCCAAATGATTCAAGATGGTGGATGAAAAGAGACGAACTGATTCAGAACCAGCACAGAGTCGGTGCTAGTTAAAGCTATAAAAAGAAACATACTCTTCTGTTGATTGTGGAACTATGACGAGGGCGGAAACAAAGTAAACTTTGTTCTAGTGCCGTACCACCAGACAACAGAGGAGCTTCTTTTCTCGTGTTACAACGCTCCTGAATTCATCCTCAACATTCTGCAATAAAAAAAGTTTTAATTTTATTACTTATCCAACCCAGATAAGTCTGAATAAGAACTGGTGACAGACATCAAGAAGCCAGTCTTCTTGCTGTTCGCCTCGTTTGGTTATGTAGGTCATACAGAGGCATCTGTATTAAACTGAGAGTGTTATATAACTAGGTAAAAGTTCCTTGTAGTACATTTCTTCAAGTTTTCAAGTTGAAAAAAACTACTTCTGATATATTCCAAACATTGGTCTATAAAAAAGACCATATCGATTGTTTGAATTGAGATCTCTCTGTTCATCTTTTCACCATTTATTGAAATGAGGCAGGCTCCAAAATATTTTGAGGAATGCGGAAGAATCAAATGGCTTTGACAACAATGGACTGATGCCTGACATGATCCAGAGAGGAATGTGGTCATGAAGAAGAGGAGAGATGAAAGAGTTTGCATATCACAAATGTGACAGCCACGACGACTCTTCAGAAAGAGATGTTGACGCTTTGATGACACCAGTGACGCTGGAGCTGATGTGGATGTCAACCAGCATGTTGAAGATGAAGAAGAAGAAGAAGACAATCTGTCTGATTCAGGAAGAAGCAAATAAATGCACTAAAATGAAATGGGATGTGAGTAAAGAAAGAGTTGTACCGTGTGCTGATGATGACCCAGGATATTATGGTGTCAAGTAGTTTCAACATGATTGGATATAGAGGTGCGTCATGTCATTGTCTCCCCTGTGGTTACCTCTGGAGCCACCTGACAGAAACGGATCACCTTGAGACAATTCATCAGCCTTAATAATCCTACCCTGCAGGGCCTGAATAAGTAATGCTGCACATGCATATTCATAAGTGTGCCGTTTCCTTTACAGGCCGTTTCATTCAAAGCTAACGAATGTGGCCAAACAACTAGCTTGCATCTGGCCCTATTCTTTCCCTCCTCTCGGTCCTTTGATATGGATGCCAGCTGTCTTTTTCTTCCTCCTCTTGTTCTGTTGTCATACCAGAAGATTATTTTTGGATGGACAGAATGAGGCGGAGGACCCCGTGGCCCAGCGGCGGACACAGCTGGCAGCGCTCAGGTGGGTGCAGCTGGTTGGTGTCAGAGGTTCAAGTATTCACACTGGACAGAATGGGGTTGAACGAAGAACTACAGCGGAAGGACGGGGCGGGGGAGTAGCTGAGGTCATTTAGGTACACCTGTCAGTGATGCACAGTACAGTCGGGTTCCTGACGTCACTTCCTCCTTGTAAGAAACTACGTTTTTCAAAAATGTGAAGTTGTGCCGTTGTGAGATTTGTATGGCAAAAATTGGCATACTCAATTTAGAAAGTCACAATGCCTCCATATAAAGAATAAAATCAAATAGTCTGCATTAACATTTATTTGAAGATGTCTTCTCTGTTTTCTCGTCTTATCTTAGTGGTGCTGTTGTTCTCTGTATCTACCTCAGCTCTCAAAGTCACTGCAACAAACAGAAAGTTGGATATTATATGTTTGACACACTTTTCTTAAACTGTTTAAATAGCTGATTTTGGTAAAATCGATTTATATGCTATGCTACAACTTCCCGCAAATTTTCTTCATGAATGTTCCTGTTCCTGTTTCTGCTTGAGCTGTCTGAAAAATTATTTTTATTTTACACACAGCAGCTCACAGACTAACCTGTAGATTATGGTGGCTGTGCAGTCCTTGTCAAACTTCCTGATCAGGCACTCAAGCTGTCCCTGATTCAGAGGTACGTTAGCTTCCTGAAGTAGACAACATCATTATCTACAGTACAACAGTGAGTATCTTAATACTTTAGCCCTGTAAAAGGTGTAAATTTTCTTAACATATTTTTGTGGTGTAAATGGTTAATATAGTTTTATTTCAACTAAATCAGAGTTAATGATTTTTGGAAGAGTGTAAGGGTTTTGGTGAGCTTCATTTTCTTTCGGTCGAGTTTGACTGAAGTGTGTTTTGTGATGATAAATGACTGTTTTTGTTAATGGAGTGAATGAATTTGGCGGGAGCAACATAGTGGCTGTGACAGGGTAGAGAAAAACGATTTTTCTCTTTAACAAAAACATCTATCTTTGTAGGGATCTTTTTCATAATGTATTCAAACTCTTGTTGTCACTGATAGGCTGAGATGGTTATTCTAAGTCCTTCAAGTGGACAAAATTTGACTGCCGAAGTTGCTCTTAAGGATCACATTGCAGCCCGTGTCACATCTACAGGCTACTACTAAAACCAGTTCCAAAACTTTTTGTACCTATGAGTCATTCACACACCAAAATTTAAAATATTTACCCCAAAAGACTTTCTCTCTAAGTCACTTTCTGATAGATTTGTTGTACTTATTTATAACATGTATTGATGTATGCTGTTAGCAGTACAAGTTGCTAGCCTGACCTTAACAGCCTTCCTGAAGTCAGATGTGGAGACTTTCATGGTTCTGTCTTTGTCCAAAGCCTGGAAGAAGTCCATGACGCTCTCATTTCGCTCATTAAGGAATTTCTGTGGGAGTGTCAAATCACGTTCAATCAATTGTGGAAACGGTAAATATTTCTTTAGGATGCTAGGGACAATTTTTGGGTGAGCATAAACATTAAACATTTCATTAATATGTGACCACTGACATTAAAGATCCTGAGAGCAGATACGTTCCTTGCAGTGTAGCTCATGTAGCTGTACTGCACATCTAAAGGAGGACGCCTCTGACGGGTTTCTTCCAATAACTCCATAAAGGCCTCGTTCACAAACACTGTCTGCACTCACACATGTATCATATAAGTCAAAGTAGTATTGCAGACACATGTAATCATCACATATTTATACTTAAGTAGATGATAATTGTTAGCACTGTACTTACAGAAATATCGAGCTCCTCCACTGCTGAGTTCGTATTGTTTATCACTGTTTTGAGCAGCGTCAGAGCTCCATTATTTGTTAGGGGGTTATGGGAGAGCTGAAAAATATACACACACCATGCTTCACATTAAACATCAGTTAATCTACAGTTTCTATTTCAACCTTCAACCACTTACCTTGAGGACCCTGAGGCTGCTGTTGGTGGCCAGGCCCTGGCAGAGCAGTGTCACAGCCCTATCGGTTATGAGGTTACTGCTGAGATCCAGCAGCTTCAGTTTGTTGTTTTGTTTCAGGACCTGACCCAGCAACTCTGCCTCGATGTGGCCCAAACGGTTCCACGACAGCTGGAGCTGCTTCAGAGTCGAGTTTAACTGAGGAAAATAACATGAGTGACAAACTGCTGCAATTGGAAACAGACTGTAGGCTATATACTCTACACTGTAGATTTGTGCTTGAGTGTGTTATCTTAGTCACCTTAAGCCCAGCACTCAAAGCCGCCACACCACGCATACAAAGAGAATTCCAGCTCAGATTCAGGACCTCAATTCCCAAATTTTTGGCTTTGAGAAAGAGGAGACAGATTTAAAAGTTTGCAATGTGTTTGAAACTTTAACCCACAATGAGTACTGTCGGAGAAGAACATCTGTACCTAACATATCACCCAGGTGTTCTCCTCCTGATTCACAGAAATTGTTGTGACTGAGGTCAAGCTCTGTGACCACACAGTCATCCTGAGAAAAAAAGAAAATGTTGGATTGATGCTCAGTGCAGCTAGATGTGACACTTTCTTGTCACATGGATTATAAGAGTCAATACTAACCTTTAAAGCCTCTGCAAAGTATTTAGCAGCACTATCATCAAAACCATTTCCTAAGAGAGGAAGGGGGGTATGAATTTAGTTACAAATCCAAAAGAGCTCACTTGTCCTATACATTTCCACTGAATCATAGTTATACAGAGGTGCACATGAGAAATATCTTGAGAGGTGAGTTGATCACCTGAAAGTTTGATGGATTTGACATAACAATTGTCTAGCAGCATTTTGTAGATGACGTCCGCTCCTTCAAGGTACAGCTGGTTGTTGGAGAGATTCTGAAATAACAACATGGTACTGTACATCGAGTTTGTGGTTAAGTTTAGGCAACAAAAGCACCTTGGTTTAGAGAAGGCAAAGATCTTTTCAGTTTGTTAAACCGTCATGAAATGTAATCATTTCTTAAACAAAAAAGCATTGGCGTATTCTAAATTGTTGAAAATGCGTGTTTTACCACTTGTAAACACCAGGCAGATTTTTCCGAGCTATGAATTCGACATGATAGTTGATGAATAATTACTAGGCTTTGAATGTTGATGTTTGTCTGAAGCATCTCCGTCAGATAGCGGGTCCCCTCTGCCCGAAGTGCGTTGTCCTCCAGCTCAAGGTGAGTGATGACATTGTCATTCTAAAACATGAAAAATCACAGAACACAGAAATGAATACATTTTTACGTGCTAGTTTTTTCATGAAATTTAATATCTAGATGAAGGGATTTAAGGTCCCTACTTGCAGAGCTATGGCCAGAGCTTTGGCCCCCAGAGGTCCCACACTGTAGTGGTTCAGGTTGAGATTCGCTTCATTCAAGTTGTGGAGGAAAGAAGAAATGGGAGTGACCCCTATCTTTCGACAGGCCTTCAGGTACCGCTCTGCACGAGACTGTATCCGATTGGTGGCATCTGAAATTGAATGGGACAAATCAGGGAAATAGAAGGGAGAGTCGAGGGGGTTGAAAATACTATGTATGTATTATCACTGAACTGGTCCCTGTAACTTACTGTCTGTTTCAAGATCAGTGTCCCATTCATTACCGCCATCGCCCATCTGGCTTTGAGTTGGCTGCCCCTTGTCCTCTGCCTGATCCGTGCCTCCCGTGGGCAGTACTGACTGGAGAACTCCGCTGTCCTCCTCGCACTGATCCATCATACCACACTACCCTTATCTGCTATCAGACAGCTCCAGCAGATCCAAAATGCTGCTGCCAGGGTTGTAACATGAACACTAAAATCTCAGCATAAAACCCCAGCTCCAGCATTGGCTACTGGTTTTACTGAATCAACTTCAAAATACTATAACTTGTCCATAAATCACTGAACACGTCCTGGATAGTTGTCACACCTTTTGACACAGTACGAACCCTACAGACCTCTGAGGTCGGCTGGTTCTGGATAATAGTTGATCCCAGAGTGAAAAACGGAACTGTGACACTGTGCTTAGCTTTCATGCCTCTTAAATGTGGAAAAAAATTACCAGAAGAGCTAAGATTTGAGACTTGTTTTTAAATTCACTTTCTTTTAGTCTTCTATCTTTATTGGATAACTTGAGGTAGTAGTTACTTTGCAGATTCAGATGAATAATAGCCTTAAATATATATTAATCAAATACTTAAAGATGCAATATTACATATAAGGATCAGGTTGTATTGATCCCTGGAGAAATTCACAAGCTACCCAGCAGATAGAGTAAATGAAGGAGTTAAATTTAGCCACAACCTTTAGGCCACTAGCTGGTGTCAACGTTTAACGTTAGCTAGCTTAAGTGACGTACACGTTAATTAATCAATAACTATATTACAATAATGCAATACACTAGTTTGTAGTGGTCGGTTCTGCAAAATCACATACATTTTATTTTAATGCATGATTTTTACTTGTAAGCGTATTTCTAAACAATGGTATTAGCACTGCATGCAGTATGGAGCAGCTTTTTTGACACTTAACGTTAGCTTAGCTATGTTATCTTCTAACAAAATGTATACCAATTTATTTACATACTGTAGCTAGTTAACGTGTTATTGAAGCCCAAGTTAGTTATGTGACAGTTAAGGCTATAAACTTCCATTTCTAGCGAGTATCAACTACAATTTCAAAAAGTTATATTAGATAGCTTTTCACTTCGTTTTCATTAAGATGGCGTCAGTTACGAACCAACGTTTCTCACGCTAAGGACAAAACCTTTAAACTGGACCAAAATAAGAGTAATTTGCTTCATTATTTAAAAAAAAAAAAACAAGCATTATTTTATTTTCTGTCTATCACGTTATGTTATGTCACATGAAAAACTGCCTACCTGAGTAAGTTCTGCCACTTTATGAGAAAGCCTGTAAAAAAAAAAAAGATATTAAAGTGAAACCGCAGGACGCCAATTGTTGTTGCTAGGGAGGAAAAATGTGGTTGATGGAGGTCGACAAAAATAAAATGGAAGAATGGAAAAGAAAAGCATATTTGGGGAAAAAAACATTTTCTAAAGCTCACCTTTACATATCGAGCAGTGTTTAATTTCAACATAATAACGTGAAGCTGGATCGATTTCTTGGGTCCACTGCAGTTGTCAATTCACAAAAACGCCACTAGGTGGAGCTGTTGACCGCACCAAGAGTCCAGACTCCAGGCACTCATCTCAACCTCAGAGGGCTCTTTCACTTGCCTTCCTATTACTCATTTAAGTTATTTTAGGGAGGAACCCCGTGTCTGAAATCAATGTATTCATCATATTGTCATAATATTAACTGCATGTATTCATTACAAGACTAATATTGGGATCCATCAAGAGTGTTAGTGTGAATGTGAGAAATCCAGCAAGGCTAATATCAAAGGACTGATAGGTGGTTAAAGAAGGTGAAACAATGCAGTTATTATTGCAACAATCAGGGGAAGGACTTTCTCTAAATGGCAGCTATAAAAGTAAAGAAATACAAATCAGCTCCCCCAAGTTTTGCAACAAGTAAAAGGCGGCAAGAGCTGGAGTGTCACATGGTCAGCAGCTTCCTGTTCAGCCTGCAGATAACAGATATTTCTCCTGCTGAGCCGGCACAAAGGGAGCTGCAGTAATCAAGCATGGATGACCTTTTCTGTGCAGGTTTCCATAACGTGATTACACAACTTCTGTCACTTGACAGTTCTGGTGTCATGACAAAGAGAATAAAAGTACAAGGACTGGGATTCATTTCACTGAAACATACAAGAGATGTTGCACCTCTCACAGAGTAAAATAAAAACGAGTCATGCACTTTCTTGTAGTTAGAAAATAAAATTTAATCTATTCAGGGTACCAGAGTCATACATAGCAGATACAGGTCCAGAACAGACATTGAAATACTGCTCAGCTGAAAAGATTTCTGCTTGTTTTCACAGCTGTTTGACAGCGCAACATGACAAGACACGGACTGGAAAGATTGAAAAGACAAAATCACATCAAGTGATTAACAAGCATTTCATATATGTTTATGTATACAAAGCAGTATAAAACAAGTACAATAATGGACAATTCCAAAAAACAAGGGTGTAAACATTTTGTGTATATGTGCTTTTCATGACGCCAGCGTCACCACAAATCGGATCAACCGGTTAACTGCCATCGTCGAGGCAGGGTATAGAAATCAACATAAAAAAAACAAACAAAGAAACTCTACTCCATCTGGTGTACATGTATTGAGTACTGTATACTAAAAACTCTACACCTGTATATTTCGGCTAGAATACAAAGGAAAACTGCAGAACATTAAGCCTTTGTGGGCCTCTGCATCGAAACAATGCCACACAATCTACTCAGGGCTTTTGTAACAGAGCACCATATTGATATTAGTGTGTTTCCTCATGCGTTGTTTCCAGTCGTACTCTATGGTTTCCATTGGTCCCTTTATGTAGAGATGGTTGAAGTAACAACTAGGCACAGTGGGTGTCAACAACAACACTTAATGCAGAGATGAAACTGGGTATTTCCAGTCTTCCAATGGACAGAGCCAGCTCATGTAGCAGTACTAAGGAAGCCGTACAACCTCAGGTCTTTGGGCAGAGTCTCCAAAAGTCTTCGGCTTGGAGCTCAAGTGCTTGGTTAGAAATGTATTGCCAGTAATGTTTTCATTTAATTGGCTGCCACGGTGGTGCTAGTCTGGGCTTTAGGGACTCCGCGTCCCTGGTTTCCTGGTTTTCACTTGGCATCGTTGGACAGCTGCTCGAGCAAGGGGTTGGCCTCGCTCTCCGGTGTTTTGACACTGTCGGTCCTCACGATGCAGGTGGGCCGGTGGAGATTGAGCATCACCATTAGCTGCTGCCTCTCCAGACGGAGCTCCTCAATCTGGGCCTTCAGGTCTGAGTTCACCATCTCCAGACGCTCCGATTCCTGGAAACAGATGTTGAATTATTAGACTCCACTGGACAAAATCACTTCAGAGTTGTCAGTTTTTATCACTTTTAAAGAATGATCTCACAACTTTAAGCAATAAGTACAAGCCTGATCATGTTAGCTATGACTTGGGCTAGAGGCTTAAACATGAAGCAGCTGTTCAGGTTAACTGAAGTCAGGTTATTCTTGGTCACCACCCTGCGCTGCAAATCAGTATGCAGTGCTGTGTCATGAACTCACCCTTTGAAGGAAGTCAGTCCGTTCCTTCTTTTTGTTTCGGCATCGTGCTGCCGCTACCTTGTTTTTCTCTCGTCTCCGTTTCCTCCTTTCTTCGTCTTCATCCATCTGCAAAAAAATACGATAAAAAGGAATTATATGACTGTTCTATATGTGAAAATTGAATAATGACTGACTAAATTACATAACACCTACAACCAACAGAAGTGATCACCTAAGCTGAAAAACAGTGTTGTGCAACGTCTAAGTTCTTGTTGTAGGCACTAGAGGGGGCAAAATTCCACTTTTAAAATGAATCAATTCATCATGCCAACATGCTGTATATCAAGTATGAATACTTATCACAACTGCCCTAAAATGTAAAACTACAGGGTCCCAGAACCAGGTCAGAGCAGCAATTTTAAACACCTCCTATCTTTATGCTGTATATCACTTCAGACTATAAATATTAATAAGAATGGCTTGTATGTGACACTGAAATGAATATCTTGGTTCTTTGCTGACAAAAGTGATGTCACTTTTTTTGAATAAAATGTAAAAAATCTGCCTTAGCTAAGGATTGTAACACATCCTAAATCTAACACCCTCTTCCTTGTTTTTTACTGTCTGACTTGTACATATTTCCCACACCCTACTTCTGCACCATTTCCTCTTTCCTCCTCACCTCTGTCTTGATGGCGAGCGGCCTCTTCCCCAGCCTCCCCAGGAAATGCAGCGGGGACAGCATGGTGCCCAGCTGGCGGAAGTCAGCCAGCTTGAGTTGATCAGTGAGTGTGGTGGCCGAGATGCCCGCCAGCGGGCCCAGACTGGGCAGGGAGCCCGCCGCCAGCGAAGGGTCAGGGATCTGTCCCGGCATCATGTCCGACCCGGCCACCACCGCCGCTGTGGGGAGAGAGAGAGACAAGGAAGAGAAGGAAGGGTTAGAACGAGAGAAAGAAAACTTTTTGACTGTGACTAAAATAATTTTATTCTGCAAAACATGTTCAAAACAAGTGTGTGACCTAAAACAGCCTGGTTCCTAAAGTCTGAAAACCGAAAGAAAGAATAGACTTTCTGGTTCATGGTATATGCATTTTGTGCTGAAACTTAAATGTTATCATTCTGTCTTCATCCCTCTGTCTGGTGGTAACATCAGCCACACATTCACAGCCTTCTTCCACTATCATATTGCAGCCATCTGACAGTGTCTTGCATCTTTTATTATGATCTGGTACTATTGGCATTCTATCCACAGATGATAAATTGACTGTCTTCTGTCCTTGTCATCAAACCTCTTTCTAAAAGCCGGTTGCTATTTCCAAGAATGCATTCAAACGTTGACAGCTTTGACAGCTGTGTTATCTTCTTAGTCAGCAGCCGGCAAAAAAACAAACTTCACACTGTCAGCAGCTAAACACTCATCTCTGTAGTTTCACATGCAGAAGCAAGACCTGAAACCCTTCGGTATGATCAAGTAACTGAGGGCCATCTCCTGCACTCATCCACTAATTTACAGAGTGGTTGTTTTTTTTTTTTATCTTGAATGTTCGTTTGGTTTTCATTAAGGGGATTCAAAGAATATCAAAAGCTTTCATGTCAAAACAGAGCAGCTAACACTCGTGCCTTCCGCCACCACCCCTCTTTCAACATTTTGGGGTAGTTGCGAGGGTTTGACCGCAGCACTTTTTTAATGTAATCAGGGAGGAATGGGAAAAGAAGGAGAACTTGTGCAGGACTAAAAGGAAGTGGCTGGAGAATTAAGACGTCTCTCTAATTACTGTAAGACCGAGAGTTGGAAAACTTCTGATGGCCAAATAAAAAACAAATGTTACAGATGGGAACAGTGTAACATGAGCCGACCGTACCCTGCCCATCCCTGCAATCTCTGAGGAGAGGCAGAGCGAAAGCAGTGGATTTGAGGAAAGTCTGACCAGAAATTGTTCCTCTTACTGCTCAGTATTTATGCAAAAAAATAAATACTTAAAAATACAAGAAGTCTGGTAGGTAAGAAGGAAAACAATGCTGATGAAATGCAACACAAAATAGAAACAGAATCACTGCATGAATAAAAAAAAAAAACCTGTGCATGACTGATGCAACTGAACAACTGATACTTCAATATGACACGCAGACTAAATCTCAGCTACGAGGAGTTTGATGAAATCAGTGTGACTCCGACACTGAGAGCTCAACTCACTGAGTATTCGGCCGAAGCTGAACCTCTACAGGTTGGGTACCGACAGAACAAAGCCCCTCTCATATGGAACCAACAAAGACATGTATTGTGAGCTGCTGCGGAAACAGCTGACTTTGCTGGTGGGTGACTAGCTGACAGGCTGACTGTATTGCAAGTTAAACCAAGTTTTTCTTTCTTTGCTACAGTTTTTTTTTTTTTTTTTTTGTAAAGCTGAAAGACTTGCTCTATTACAAAGGCTGTGGAGAAGGTAATGAAAAAAAACAAGGTTATGTAACACTATTCTAATGCACTCCACCCTGCTTATGGGCTGGTCTCAAAGTGTTTTTACAGTTGGAGCGTGGGGGAAACCAAATCAGCTCACTTTGAAGAACAAATCAGTTTGCTTATCTGCTAGAATGAATGACTCATAACTCTTCAAATGCATTTTTTCTAACTTCTCGTCTACATTATGAGAAAAAAAAAAAAAAAAAAACATCCAATACCTATTTAGTCAGTTTTTCAGCTAATCTCCACACTTCTTCTGACCTGTTCTTTACTGCCTTCACTTTGCGTGATTTATTCGCTCCAAGGACAAGTTGGTGTGTGGAGCCAGTGTCCAATGAGGCATTTTATTATTTAAATCCCAACTGCCCCCTCCCTTCCTCCTCTCTCTCCCACTGTATGTATACTCCCATTTACGCTGCACTTGGCAGCCGCCTGTTGTTTTTGCTGGAGAGGAAAAGAACAAGACGGCCCTGGTAAAAAATCTCACTCAGACAAAATTCCCTCTCTCTCTCTCGCTCTCTCAACGTCCCAGGAGAGGTGGAGGAATGGAAGGTGCCAAGGCCTTCTTTTTCTGCAGAGAGGCTGTCTAAGAACAAGGTAAACCATATGGCAGCTAATCCAGGGATGAATGAGAGAGCGAGCTCTTAAAACAAGCCAGACAATTGTACAAATTGTCGGGCTGGACTGACTCAACCACCACATTTACTATACAGTCTTGGATAGGGAGATGATTCAATCGAGTCGTGTTAGACTTCAGATTTGTGAAGTCTCTCTGCCTTCATCTGCACATCTGCATGTTTTTCTAACGCCATGCAGAAATCCCCCAACATGTGACTAATGAGTATGTCGTGTTTTTCTTACATTGCTCATCGGCGACCAATAACTGTGCAGGAATTCAAAAGATGCAGTCCAAACTAACCCCTGCGCCAAGAGAACAGCCACAGGAACTGAAGCGCCCATTAGGAATGACTGAGCAAATCGCTTTTAGAGCCAAAATGGAGTCCGATATCCAAGTTGGCCAGACACTCAGGACCGGTGTACAGACTCCGATTAGGATCCGTACGACATGCACAATTTTTCAGTAACAATTGACTCTGAAGTTAGTTCATGAATAGTCAAAGTTTATATCTATTAGACAGTTTTTTTTATAAAAGCAGACTGTAATGACACACTGCTCAGTCAGACATATTGCAAGGAAAGCCCCCATTCCTCGCTAGGGCTTGCTGAAACATGCAGACCCCGCCAGCCACACATGCAGAGATACACAATCAACCAGTAAAACTCATATTTGTCTGCATGACATCAGTACGAACGAATCAAAAGGTATTTTTGCCAGCTCCCTTGAAGGGTGAAATGATGTCTGAAGTGAGATGCCTATCAATTGAGACATAAAAGTGAGTTACACGCCATTCCAGACGATTTATTGTGCTCTTGTGAACTCAACCCCATAACAGACTCTTGACGTGGATCGCTTTTGACTTAAACATAACTTTTAAGTTTAGTATCTGTTCCGTCTCTTTCAACATGCCACACAAAAAGAAAATCCCCCTTGCAAATCCGACACCCCATCAAGCCCCGAGACATGAAACTCTGAGGACTCATCTGTACAACACAGGGAAAGTTTGCTGATACGTGTCTCAAAGGGCGTAAATACACCCAAAAGCATGACTCAAAGTGATTTTAAGGTTTTTTCTCAAAGCAGGGGTATTTCTCTTTTTTCTGTCAGCAGCAGCCTGCAGCCGAGGATTAGTGGTCAGCGTTTGATGATGCAACGCCGTCGCTGTGCTTTTGCAGTGGAGCAGAACAGCCAGTGCCACAGCTTTTAGGCCCACACTCGCCTCAAACAAAGACACCTACACAGCACCAGCACCGCTGCCTCTCAGGCCTCACTGAGAGGAGACGAACCGAAGCCAAGGGCGGGGAGAGGAAATGTCATGTATTAGTTATGAAATATAGGAGCGGACCCAACGCTGGTTCTGGCTTTGGCCCAAGACTAATCTGAATGCATGTGAGCCGTAGATAGCTGGAGGTGTGTGCGAAGACAGTGAGGGTTGCTATACGCGAAGCGTGCCCCGTATACATTTACAATCCGCTGGTTTTCTGCACACACACACACACGCGCGCACACACACACACACACACACACACAGTCTTCAGCCTGACCAAATGTGTCCATTTCCTGAGTCATTCCTGAGAGCAATTAGCAGCACTGAGGAATTCAGCCCCTTACCAATAGCTAGCAGCACAACTGGAGACCCTATTATCCTCGTCCCCTATAGAGACGCTGAAGGAGAGGGGTGTGGGGGGGTTAGAGGGGCTTTTCAAAAGGCGACTCATTACCTTCACATACTTTTAAAAACAGCTAACCTCTAGGAGCGCAGCATTTTTTGTGGACTGACAGCAGGAGTCAAAAGTAGTTGCTTGCTAATTAATCTTTGCCTGAGACTCTTTTTGCTGCCAGACGACTCAATTTTAAATCACCGGATCGTAGACGTGCACTAACCAAGGTACTAAAATCTGACCATCTCACTTTATTAAAAGTCTACTTTTGGACTAATAAGGGACTGCAAGGCCCACGTGCCAGCATCTTGCAAAACTCTTGCGAACAGCTTCTACAGCTCTACGCGAGCGCTGAAAATGAACAATGAGCGCAAAAGGTTCAGGCCAACGCACGCTCTCATCATCCGGGGCCAAGGTCTGAGCGATCATCATTACCGTCTGCACTCAGTCAGCCTGTGTGTTGAGTTACAGCCTTTCGCAATCCTCTGAGGAAACCAGGGAATTTGGCACAGTCTTTCTTCCAGGACAGGACAGTCCAAGTATACATTATCAACATTCCTCCAACCCCTCATTATTTTCATTGGAGGGACAAGAAACAAGGAGGGGAGGGAGACGCCATAGAAATGGCTGTTGTTCTGATCATGCCGCACTCATCTCTGGCCATTAAACTCAAGGGTGATAGTGTGTGGGAGTGGAAGTGATAATCACAACAGAAAAGATCATCTCCTTTCATTTCAGCTTTCATTTCTCGTTTGGGCTTAAAAGCTGCCGCAGCTTGTAGGAACCTTTCAAAATTCCTTTTGTGAAGTCGAATAAACCTTCCCAAAGCAATTCAATGCAATTTTGAACATTTAATATCGCAACACTGTCGGTGACGATGAGACCCTGGGCTGCAGCGGTAATGAGCAGTCTTAATTTCCTCTCACAATCACAGTTTGGATGCCTTAGCAGTGAGTGCATGCAGGGGCTATCTTTTGTTCACAATGAAATTACACAAGAGAGCAGGAAGTTTAACTGTTGCATTTTATTGTAGACTTCAGCTGAAGAATGAAAAGTTTTCCAGGCAAATGGAAAGACAAAGCACCTGCAGATATGCACAAGTCATGCACACTGTGGCTGCCTTCATTCAAACATTACGATGTGATCATTGGCTGGATTCCTGCTTGGCCCGCTTCGTGCCATTCATACAGTCACACATTTATATTCTGCATCTGGGTGGTCCTGGTTGAATTATTAGAATGTTACTATTTCTCCCCCCATTGTAAGTCAGGATTAGACTTCGCATGGCACTGTGCTTTGGCTTGGCTCAGACATGGATTAAACTAATATAAATACAAAATGCAGACAAAAGCCATTTCAAATATATGGAGTTCATGTCTATGACAAATCCAAGGCAAGTTGTGTGCAATCCCTGACAACAAGATGTTGGCCAACCATGTCCAGAAAATCAGATTTAATGCTGCCTGTTGAGGCAATCACGCTTGTTGTGTAACATGTGGTTGTCACTTTAATGCCAGTTCATACTTTGTCCTCTGATTTCCTCATCTGCCCCACGTCAAGCAGATGCTTGCTCTGATTAAACAAGCCCCAGTGTCTGCTCTGCACTGTGTGTTCAATCCCTTTGTTGCTCTTGAGAGCTAAAGGTCAATGTTTAGGCTGACATTTAGTGACACGACTAGTTTTTTATTCAAACAGAGAAAACTAGCTTCCAGTCTGGGATAAATTCAGGAAATCTGGAAATCATAACTGTTAAAAAGAACCTTTCACTGTGCTCTTTTCTAAGAAAAAAAAAAGAAAAAGAAAAAACACTGGCTTTAAATGTCTCTTCTCGCGGTTACACCTTTGGACATTGGGGTGTTTTCTTCCATTGAGCTCGTCTAGTCAGTCCTGACACACTGTTTTTACAAACCATGTGGAAAGGCTTATGGGGACTACAATGTTATACTGATAATGTGATATGTACAGAAGTGAATAGCTGCTCCCCCAGCATTAGTATTAGTATCATTGAGCCTAGCTGTTGCATAGTTGGCTCGCTAGCCTGCAATGCGTCTGCTGTCTATTCAGCATACTGGGGTGCAGCTTGGCAATTCCAGCTCTCCAGAGACGCACTGGAAGGCATTTCTACTTAAAATAAACCCTGTGCGCCCACGTCCAGCCTCTCAGCCCTGTCGGCCCTGCGCTGCTTGTCGGCTCGCCAGCCCTTCCCCATTAATCCACTGCAGCGTTCCATTTATGCAGAAACCATCCTACGGATGTGCCCGGGCAGGCACTGGGGCATTTAAACCCCCTGCAACACGCGCTCTATCACTTAGACACACGCAAACAAAGATAAAGACACAAAGGAAACACACACACACACACACACACACACACACACACACACACAGTATATATGTATATAAATAAAGGACACACAAATAGTTTCCCCTGCATGGCATGTAGCTGTATGAGCCAGCACTGCACCAGCTGAGGAGCATGCAGCATTCACTATGTAGGAAAATGCTGAACCTATGAACTTGCAAGTCACAAACCCATACATATGCATATGATCCATCCCATCCACCATATTTCCCATTCTATGATTGGCCTTTAACCTTCAGGCCAGCAGGGGCAAATAACTAAAGCTACCACTGGTCTAGATAGAGTTACTTTTACACAGTACAGTGTAAATCTCTTCAACGAGCCTGATTTGGACAAGAGGAGGATATTCATTGAAAGGGCAAACAAAGAATTTGTGTGGTGATCAAGGGGAAGCGTCATATTTAACATGCAGTATGAAAATTCCAATGTGAAGCCTGCGTGCACAAAGACACACACACACACACAGAATTTCTCTTATCCAATGCAGAAAACATATAGTTAAACATACAGAGCATGTGCACTATGATGGGCCAAAGCAAAGATCAGAAATATGAGCCAAACTGAGCACACACATTCTTGGCTGTACTCACATGCTGCCAAATACACTTCACACTTCATTTACATCACTTATGTTTCAAGGTGAAGTTGCTAAGCCAAGAAAAGGTTGTTTTTCGTGCAGCAGGAGGTGATACTCGAAAGAGCATCCCTCATTGATTTAATCAGTTTCAAATGCACAATACTTACTCAGAGAAAACTTGTCAGTCGTCTTCTGTCAATGATGCAACTGTGTTTGGACGCTGTAGAAAAGACAACAAGACATGGATTAGTATTCAAATTAGATGTTTCATTTTGAGAGCTGAAAGGTATGGTTGACTGATTGATCTGGAGCTGCAACGATTAATCAACTAGTTGTCAACTGTAAAATTTATCACCAACAATTTTGATAAATCAACTAATGAGTTTAAGTAATTTAAGGGAAAAAGGTTATAATTCTGATTCCAGTTTCTTTACTCTATGACAGTAAATCAAATATCTTTCAGGTATGGGCAAAAAAAGAAAATTGCGGCTATAATTTTAGAGACTTTTTCTCCTTAATTGGTTTCATTTGAAGTGTTTTAAGATAATGGCTCTTTAATCTAGTCCCAGCTTGCTGTTGTCTTTACTGTTTCATGTCATAACTGATGTAATCTGCTTTAATGTTAAGCACTTTGTGTTGCATTTTATGCATGAACTGTGCTAAATACATTTTATTATTTACTATTATTACCTTGGGCTCTAGAAATGGGACTCAACAATTAAAAGATACATTAATTGATAATAAATTAAAAATAAGATGCTGCCCTTATAATGGTGTCTCCATCAATACCAGCAGACACACGGTTATCAGTCATTTTGCAAATCTGGTATTATTAGCTTATCTATCTTGCAGCTGCATGCCAGGCGTGACTTTCAAGTAGTGATAGTGAAAGTAGTTTGAGAGTTTGAACTTGAAGGACCAGCCGATTTGAATGTTACGACCGTATGAACACATGGCATGACAATGCAGCTGTTACAAAGTTTAATTCACATGCTTCTGTTGTGTGAAATTGTAAATCCTTTGCCAGCTCCGCGTAGTTCGGTGCACTAGACTAGCTTAGCTAGCAGTTACTCAAAACCCCACAGCGTGTGGCGCGTATAGCGTTACATAACTGTCTTCACAGGGCCAACCGACGCTTCTCCTGTTTAGCAACACTGAAATTAAGATTCCCGAGATGAAAATACCTTCACTGGGACACAGGCTGGTGTGTAATTTAGCAAGCGGGTCTGTAAATAACGAGCTGTAAAGCGACAGTTGCTACAACAGTTGTAACAACAACGTACTTAACGGCTGTGGCAGCAACAAATCGACTTCTGCGGCGAGAGCACGGAAAACTTTACAACTATAAAAACCTTTTTAAATGCAGCAGATCGCTGAAAACACATCCTCGCGCGTTGATAAGAACTGAAACAAACGCCACATAAAAACTCATACAAGTTAGCGAACAGATTTCGATGCGTTGAGCTACAACGTCTACAACGTGGTGCGAAAAGTGTTAAAAAGATGCAAAAAAAAAAAAAAACGTAAATCGTGCGGGTACATTTAGCCAACATCTAGCACAAATACAAAAACAGAAGAGGAAAACAGACAGCAGCACAGCTCGACGGCTCACACGCAGTCCTACCTGTTGTGCGTCCAAAATCCGCAGTAATGATGGGCCAGTGCGGGAGTTACGAGTCTGATGTAGGTTTTGGGACTAAGTGAAGTCGTTGCATCAGCCCGTTTAAGTAGTGCTCTTCTCCGTGAGGGCTCCGGAATGCGGAACTGCCCTCCCCATACGTAAGCACGGATGAAAATAATGTAAGAGGACGGCCGGAGACACAGAGGTTTGTTTGCTCCACCCCTAGCAACCACAAAAACACAATACACACAGGCAGGAGGAGAGGAAAGTTTCAGCTGATAGACAGATAGGCATGGTGAAACACACGCCCCAGGGCCGTGAACGCGTCAAGGAATACAGTTACGGCTGTAAACACACACACACACACACAGTCTCACCTGCAGGTGTTTTATTATATGACAATAGGTGGGGGGTGAGAAAATGGAGCAATAATCACCAGTAAAATACAACTTATTTATAAACGTACATTAATAAATGTTACAAGCATTAAGAATGTGCATTTTGTAGTTTACGGCACTACATTTTAATCCGATGAGAAAGGCATTGACATTAACCCTAACCCATTTACTTTTTTATGTAACAGTGTTCTGAGACCTTATTTTCCTCTGAGAACAACTTGTTTATTCCGTTATGGAAACACTAAATATTTCCGAGTTTCATATTGTTAATATTAAAACTAAGTTTCATTGTCTTCCCCAAAAACTAGGTGTGACAAATACGAGAACATTTGGGGGACTCTTCTTCCAACTGTTTTATATTGTGACATCTCTTCACAAGGAATGTCCTTGAGTTGGAGTTGTTCCACCCAGAAGTTATTCTAACTTCCTCAATTTTAAGGTTAGAGATTCAGGACTGTGACATTGAGTTTGGCCTGTATAAAATAAGCCTAATTAGTGTCACAGATCAAAATTTTGGAGGAATTTTAATTTTTTGCACAAAGAGCATTAATAGGTGTGGCATGTGTCCTCAGGGTATGATATCTACATTATTTCTTCAGGTGTAGTTTGAAAACATCTCAGGGGTTTCTTAATGCGTGTGTGTGTAGAGTGGCTGGATAATGTAATGAGTCACAGAAGTCAAAATTGCTATAAAATGTCCAAGATTACCCGAATGTATCCTATTTCACAAGAAAGAAGGAAAAATGAATAACCATTTTTACTATTTAATCATCTTTTGACCTCTTATTTTATGATTTCTTAGGGAGGTCATACTTAGCCCTGAGGTCAATCCTTCTACTGACAATCCAAAGCTCCTATGCTTGTGGTGTGGACAACACCAGCACTAGGCCTGCTAACTGCATGGCTAACTGAGCTACATAATTGACAGTAGCTAAAGCAGTTAGGTAGGTAGACATGCTACTCTCGTTGTCTGAACATGACATGAGGCCAGTTCTTCTTTAGATTATTACAGATAGTACATGAAGAATCTGATATTAAATGTACTTAAATATCAAAAGTATTTTTTCGTGCAATAAATGTACTCAACTATCGAAACTACAGGTAAAAGTAAATGATACATATATACCCATATACTACAGGTTGACCGATTACCACCCTGGGCGATTATCGGATAAAGATAGTTCATATTTTTCAGATTATAGGAATCTGGATTATTTTGTCAACCAACTGATAAAATGCATTAATTTTAAAATGTGTGTTGGCTCTGATACAGTATGCGAATTGAAAAGTAAATAATAACTAAAGTTATCAAATAGATGCAGCGAGGGAAAAGTACATTATTTGCCATCAAATTAGCAAGTAGTGGAATAAATGTACTTATTTACGTTCCATCATTGGTCCTGATCCCCATGCTGGGAACATTTAGGACACATCAGCCCACAGCACATGCTTTTATTTTCCTCCTCTGTGAGAGTTAATAACATGTAAATCCCTTCTAAAACAGCCGATGATTACTTCAAGTTAAATGTGTTTCAGTTAAACCTTGGAAATAAGTCAATTAGCCATTCAAGCTCTTACAAGGAAGTTTTACAAGGAGCTTGTCAACAGCCCACGACAGTTCCTGACATCAAACGACTATTTCAAGTACTGACATAAAACTCGCAGCCTACAAGTGACAAAAATAAACTAATTTAACACTCAGTGTTCAGTTCCAAATCAAACATGTTTATGCAACAGCACTTTGTGGTCCCATTTTCCAGTGACGAGGGGAGTCATCACTTCCTGTTTGATAGGCCATCTACCATTAGAGTAGAAAGACAGATTGCTTCTTTGATTATTAAATCTTATGACAACAGTTAATGACACACTTTCGTTGCCTTTATTGCAAAGTTTTTCATCCTTCACCTAAAAGTCATCTGACTCACAAGGTTGCATTGAGATTTACTCCCAATGTGACTGTCACACCTGTCTGAGCAGTTGAACGAGACACCCGGCGTTGCTTTTCTCAGACAAATTCACAGAGAGCTTAACTCTATTATTACAGGTGGCAGAGGAAGTTTGATGCCTAAGTAAAGCAGTAAATCTTGCAGGGTATTTCCACGTGTAACGTTAGCTGCTGCAAAAATCTAATTTTATTTCCTCTCCTTAATAAAAATGTGACTTGATTCATAGCACATAAAAAACACACGTGCTAAAAACTGTGTCTTATTCCTGATGGAGGTTCCAGAAAGTTCCAGAAAAAAGGATAAAGCTACTTTTAAATGCTTCTTCCTGCTGCTTCCCTCTAGTGTGGACAGTTGTAACTACATCACAGTGGACTGGTCTTGTAAAACTCAAATGTGCCCATTTATTGATGCACATTATAAAAACGTGAAGTTCTAAAAGTAGTAAAACAACCTTTGCTTTTTCATTTTAATGCCTGAAGTTGTCAGGAACACAAGGTTTGCTCTTCTATAAACAATAAAAATAATGCTAAAATGTTATTCTGCAGATTTAAGATCAAATCACAAATGAGAGGCAGTATAATATCAAAACAATTAAAGCTGTATCCTTAAATTGCAATAAAAGTGTTATAGCATCATCTTAATTAAGAACAACCCATTCTCCCGTGCACCTTTAATTACATCTCAGCCTTCCATCATTACGATTATCCGAGGCTCAGTAGGGTTTTACACGATGCCACCTCAACTGTTCCCCCCCAGAACAAGCAGCTGAGTTATTAGAGGCTCACCAAAATACCCCACTCTGTTCCTTTTTTTAGATTCTAATTTGGTTCTGCTGTGATTTATGTCTCGCATCTGAGTAGAGGTCGGGGAGGGGGTTGTGGAGGGGGGGGACTGTGCGTCACAGTCGCTCTTGACATCGATGACAAATTTCATTTGGGGTTAATAAAGCAGAACTGAACCGAGCATGCAGACAGATTTCATAAAACAGGAGGGTCCTGGACATCTTTAGTTAAAGACATTTCCAGGGGTTTTCCCTTCACAGGTGCAGACTTTCAGCCGAGCTGCAGGAAGGCAGCCAGAGATGTCACTCAGTGCACAAACACACATGGTGCAGGCCCATTTGGCACTTTAAGCCTTTAAGAGGCCATTGTCCCTGCCGAGAACAATAAGCCTTGATAATGACACTCTGAAACACTATACCAGTCGGAATACGCAGAGCCAGTATGCAAAGCATGCTAATTTGTTCATGAGGAAGTTCAATTTCTGTTTTTTTCTTTCAAGTCAAATTGTGAACATGTAAGAATAAACAAAGGCTGGAGAGACGCTGCCGTTATAGAAAAATCAAGGTTCAGGTCAGGATATGATCATGACAGAAGTGCAAACATATCTTTATTCTTGTCTGTTCCAACCTTCCAGAGAGTCTCCGCATTAAAAAATAATCTTGGGTGCACTTTCCAACAGCTGCCCTGGATGAATGGAGAGGGGATTCAGTTTGGAGTTGTGCAGAGCTCCATGTGCAGAGCTCTGGTTGTATGGGCGCCAGGAGGTTAAAAAACTCCTGACGTCCACACAACTTCTGTTTGTCTGTATTTATTAGTTTTTAGACAATTACACATATTTGTACAAAAATTTGATTCCAAAACAGCATGCATCCCTGGTGGAACAACATGTAAACAAGTCAGTCATATTTTGCTCATTTTCTTTAAAAAGGATCAACCTGATTCAGATCTGTAGATTAAGTTGAAATGTTTTGTTGTAATATTATCCAGCTCCACATCTTTGGGAAATACCCAGAGAACCAGACACCTCCAGACATAATCCTGACTCATCATGCACCGCACTGCAGACAAACTTTATTTTTACTAACGCTCCATTTAATATCCTTCCTTCCTTCCTTTTTCTCTTTCAAAATAATCTCAGACAGTTGTAGTCCACGTCAAAACATGTCTGGCAATTCATAAAGATGCAGAATGTTCATTCAGTTATCTAAAACTGTACGTAACATTTTGAGAGTCAAATCTGGAAGTGGTATATTACTCAAGAACGATAGTTCCCTTCTTCAGACAACAATGGCTTAGGAGTGAACGGAAACTATGATTCTGAATAAATGCCAAAATTCTGCTTGCACTACTGTAATGCATTCATACATTACATGAATACAAACTATGGAAGCACTATGGAAAAAAAATAACATGAAAATCAAGCTTGATGAAAAAAAAACAAAACTTTGAAAGTGATAATTATAGACTTCTCTTATAAATAGGACAAAATTAGATAAAATGTTGTATTTATGAGAAACAATAACTTTGACTTTATCCCATTAGATAAAAGTCGAAAACAAGTCATATTTAGAAGATTAAAGTCGCAATGTGATAAAAGTTGAAATTATGAAATAGAAAGTCATAATTACGAAGAAAAAAAAGGCAAAATTACAAGATGAAAAGTCAGCATTATGAGACAAAGTCAAATGTATTAAATAAAAATGTGAAATTAAGAGATACAAAAGTCTAATGTATGACAAAAGCCACATTTTCATCCATTTGTTTTTGTCTTAACTAGCAAAAAAAGCTTCCATAGTGTCCCAACTGAAACATTCTCCCTTCTAATCATACACATGAACATGACAGCATGGCGCCAACACACAGAGATGTTGCATGCCCTTCTTAATGGAATGAACTGTGATGCTGTTGCAGACTCGCATCGTCTCCATTCACAGAAATCAGACCAATCACTCAGAACACCAGTTTGCGTGCCGGCACTGAATTTAAACCCCCTCTTCATCTTCATCTCCCTCTCACAACCGCAGGCTGTCAGCCGTCATGCCAGCAGCGCTCCTCCTCCTCCCCTCCACCCCCACTGATCCTGTTTCCATTTGAGTAAAAGCTCCCAGTGTTATTAGTGAAGTGAGACATGGATTGATGTTTATCCACTGTATCATGTTGTACCCCGAGCCCATAAAAAGCACATTCAAGCACAAACAAATGAAATCTTTGCCGTTTTACACACGCCAGGGCTAGTTTAACGGTCAATTAGTCATTAAAACAAGGCAAGTCATCTCAAAATAAATCAGCACGAGGTGTTTTTCTTTCCTATTGTATCATTGAAGATCTCCGGTTGGAAACTTGTGGTGTTGTCGGAGCTCATGTACATCTTTGGTTCTGCAACAGCATTGCTCGCCCAAGGCCTTACTCATGTCAGGTGACGAAGTCTTCCCAAACCCGTATGACATTGATTTATCCCTGTAAATATAGCACTTCCCTGGGAATATTCACAGTAAGCAGGAAACGGAGTGGTCAGGAGGTGTATGAGGATGAGATAACAAGGGGTGGAAACAGTGAGTACACAACAGATCATAGAAAGATAGAGATCCGTAAGCAGGCAATGTGAGACATGGTGCAGAGTGCCGGTGCTTCTGGGAGTAAGCTCATCTTGAAATACTACTGCGGGAAGCAAACTGCACCAAGTTTTGTATTTTATAAATAAGTCATGTTAATACTTAACATTGTACAGTTCATATTAGATACATCCAGACACTTATACACAGATATACACAGAATGCCAGGATGCAAATCTGCACAAACCCATTTCAAAAAACGAAAGCACAGGCAAATGGACTCATCTAACAAGCTTACATTATGTGATAAGGGTAGATATCGGTCATCATATCACTAAATAAGTTAACCTTTAAAGGCTATGTCCTCATTTCAAAAGCAGTTTACACCTCAATAAATGCAAGCTCCACTTACCATTGGAAAATGGATGATGGCTGAATTCCATCTAGCTCTATTTAGGATCCTGGTATTGTGCATGTTGGCTCGCTGTCACACTGTCATGATTGATTGGGACGCCTGAACACAACAAAGCCATCGTTAATATTATCAGTCTCACCTGAGCTTAACCTGCCATGACAAGTTTAAAATGTTGGCCCTCTACTTAAAGGGCCGGCACACCCACACCCATGTGTTTTCACCCATGTGGTTAATTAGACCTCTGAGGTTATGGTGAGGGGTTATGCGAGGTCACCAAACTTTAAAGAATAAATGATAAAAGTGAAGGTGAGCAGCCAGTGCAACGGGAGGGCGAGTAAGACGTCAGTCAAGCGGTCTGAACACGCCCACACAACCCTGAGAAGAGCTTTGATCATAAAATAATTAAAAGTAATTGTGCATGTAAGAAGAGTTTTGTAAGGCCTGTTAGTACAGTACTGAGGTGCTTCAACTTTACTTGAGTTTTTAATGAAACTTTAAACTTCCTTTTTATTTGAGAGTGAAATATTGAAAGTTGGAAAGGATATAAAGGTAGAAATCAAAGTTGCTCAAGTGCCCTCATCACTTATGTTCCTTATGTTAAATTAAGAGTGATTACATTTCTCCTTCATTTAGTGTATCGTGTCTTTGTTGATTTTTATTTGATCTACTTTTATTTGATATCTAATATATCCATCAATGTTCATAAAATAATCAATGACCATTCACAGAACAATGCACTGGATCTATAACTGTCTTTGGCTCAATAATAACAGATATCTGAAACAGGGTGAAATAATGGACTTTTTATTTCACTTCCTTATTTTGAAAACTATAGTTAGCAGTTAGTTTGCAAGCTAAGGCTTTACATGAAAAAATCCAAAATGATCTGTTAATAAAGTACAATTCAAAGAGCTAAAATAGCTCCAGCCAGCAATGTAACAATGAAAAGAAGAATAATATGAAAGTGACAAACTGTCCTGTCTGTACTTTTATTTGAGTTAAATTCTGAAAGCGTGACATAGTTTAACAGCTTCCTATTGGTCAGCTACAACCTTTGAAAGCTGCTTATACATCAGAACATATCATACATGATGAAATAACTCATTAAACAACAAAATAACGCTGACGGGGGCATCCTGCTGCATGTTGTCATTTTAGTTTTCATTCCTGTTTAATAGCACACATTGCTGATAATACGCATGACCTCAACATTTTGAGTGTTGTACTTTTCATGAAAGTTACATCATTTTGGTCAAAGTAAGAGGAATAAATGCTTCCTCCACCACTGAGAGACAGCGGTGGAAAGGGACCAGATTAATCTTCTTGAGAAATATACTTAGGAACAATGGTAGGCTGGTCGCAGAGGCAAATATTGTACTATTTTTACTGTATTCATTCTAAAGCTTTAGTTACCTGCTACTTATTACTAAATTCACATAATTAATTCAAAAATATAATCAACAACTTGTAACGTATTAGTAAAGATTAGGCTGTACAAAGTAGTTGAAATATTCTATGAATATTATATTGAAGTATAATATTATATGTGATTCAGAAATGGATCATAGTTCTAATCAAAAGTGCACTACATAGTTTTGGGGGAAGAAATTGCAATCAGAAGAGAACTTTTTACTTTGTTTATATTTGGCGGACTCTGCCACCTTTCTAGCTTCAAACTGCATTCCGGGGACCTTATTTTCCTCTGAGAACAGCTTGTTTATTCAATTATGGAGAAAAACAATTGAGTGTGTATTATCACCTCAATATTGAAATTCGGAGTTTGAATTTCTTCTCCAAAACGTCATAGGGCTCCTTTGATATGCGTTACTTTTTGTACTTATTTACCCTTTGCTCAAGAGTATTTTGATGCTAATACCTATAACATTTAACTTTTAAGTTGTGTAAAATCTTGAATGCATGACCTGTACTTTTGGAAAATGATTTCTTGTAACTGGTTATGATATTTTTATTGAGGAAAAGGGGGTAATGGCCTCAATCCCAACCTGGAAATTAAAAAAAAAAAAAAAATGTCTTAACATCTCCCCATACAGTGGGCTGAGGCTGTGGTTTGATGGTTTGTTGTAATGAACTTCAGCTACGTGACTTTTTACAACTGTGGAACAGGTTGAGAAACATCACACTGATGGACACACGTAGTTTGGATGGAACAAGTGGACAGAGGGTGAGTCAGAAGACATCAGAGCTGCTGACAGGTCTGTCCATCATCATTTTAAAATAGCCAGGTACAAACTCTCAGTAATATTAAGGAGAAGCTCGTGTTGTTTGGTTTAGCTCCCCCTAGTGATGGAAAGAAGCACTGCACGGAGACAGAGGACACATCGCAGATGTTATAAAACGTTCAACAAATGCTTCTTTTTTTTTCTTCTTTTTTTTTTTTTTTTTTGGCACAAATGTATGAATATAATCGTCCGGGCTTGACGTGGTTACATTAAGTGCATCCACTGCGGTGTTATCGCTGTCGTGAAAGATTTGCTCGTTGATGACCGAAACTAAACAGCCTGTAGGTCATTAAATCCCCGGTCCTTCTTCCGAGAAAAAGGCCTTGGCACCGTTAAATTACTTATTAGACCAATTATCGTCGTGCACGTGATGCCCGCTCGTTAATAATAGATTTGATAGTCTCGTCTGTTTACGCTCAGCAGCGCTTGTGCTCGCTCCTGCTTCGACTTTTTCCGGTCAGATCCCGACCCGGCCCCGAAACATGACACCCGTCGCCATGGAAACAAAACAACTGCAATAACCCAAACATGGTCATGGGGGAAGTGTGACGACACGGCGATCGCGTGTTGACGTCACGCACAGCACGTACTTTTCTGTGCTGCTGTAGAATCAGATTCCCTTGACCGTGACAACAGTGGAGCTGAGAACGGGCTGTGAATAAATAATTAACCTGCTGCTTTCTGCTGTTTAACGCGATTCACTCCCCGGTGGCGCAGCTTTATGTAATACAGTGTCCAAAAATAGGCACACTGACATCTTTACAGACTGACAGAGAGCTGAAAATAGGTTCAAGGGTCATTTTGTGACCCTCTTTTTTTGGTTCAATTTAGCATGTTTGCTAAAGGTACCTAAGCTTAGGACAGGCTTATCTTTATCAGCAGCTGCAGATTAAACTTTTCTCTTGGCATTGAAGGTTTCAGCTGAGTTTAGTAGTAATTGTTTAACTGTTCTCATCCATGTTTTGCTTTAAGAGGCCCTATGTAACAATGTATAGCAATGTTGATGTATTAATCACTATTGACCATATGTGAGCAGATTGTAATGTGAGGTGAGCTGTGTCTTGGTTGATTTATTTAAAAAAAATTGGAAGGACTGGGGTCAGTTTTTCCACAACAGTCCAAAGGATGTGACTTCATTCACATTAACAAGTGCCTCTCTCTGCTACACTAACAGACAAGCAACAGCAGCTAATGTTAGCTTAGAAGTGGAGTCCGCTAATAAAAGTAACAATTGACTTCTTCCCCAAGACACAAATTCCATAGAGCCCCTTTAAAACCTGGGGGTCAATGCTCATTCTTGGGGGGTCCAGCTGTTCAGGAGCTTTCAGTCACATCAGATGATGCCCATTAAACCAGATAAAGAGACTCTGTGAGAAGATGAGAAATGGTCAGGAAAATTTTTATATCTCACCACGATGTCCATTATGTTGCTGTACTGGAGCTTTTAATCACATCTCATGATCTTCTTTAAAAGATGCTCGAAAAATGTAGATTATCAAATTTCTTTTTCTTCATGGACACTTGACGTCCTCTATTGCACGTTGGCTTAAAAGCTGAGGTTCCCACCTTGAAAAACACAGTTGAGGAAGTCTCTGACTACAAGGTCCATGTAACTGTTTTGGAGCTTTCAAACATATTTCATGATCTTCCTCAGCAGACAAAGAGCAGTTGAGAAGCTGTATAGACCTTTATTTGAAGAAAAATGTCATTTGAACATCTGCAATCCACACAACTTGGGTGGAGTTTGTAAATATTGATATTTGCTATATCGGCCAATATTCGTATACACAACCACATTATATACACCAACTCAGATATTTTGCAATGATCCTACAAATGTTGTTATCAAACACTTGTGACACATATATGTCCATAATGACATCAGTCTGAAACTTCCCATGCATCTTTTTGTACATCATGTTCTTTGTAAAAGACAAAGACAACATGCCGATATATTTCTAATAAGCCAATATCGGCTAATAACATTGGCCGATCCATAGCTAATCGTAAGCTCCGGAGCAATGAACCCTCTGGTGTGACTGCTACAAATTAATATCCCCACCTGAATGATGACAAAGGCAAGAAATCATTTGCGGTTGTCTTATTTTATTTCCAGCGTTATACAACTTTTTGCATCTGATTGATTTTCGAAAGTAAAAAAATAAACTATGTCATAAAATACATCTTGATAAAATACATGACGAGATCTTTTATTTTCATGGAAACACTTGAGAGCAAATGTCAAGTTAGGGGACACCTTACAGCAAGATGTTACACCTACACACTACACGTTAGTAACCCTGTTAGTTTCACTTGTTACAACACAACTTTGTCAACAGTATTACACACACATTAGGCTACTGAGCATGATCTAACTTCACATCACATTTAGGGATTTTTTTTTTTTTTTTTAAGAAACACAAGATACAACCTCTTCTTTGATTACGGATGACTCGTATTTGCATGCATTTTTGTTACCAGCACAAAGTCTTATCTCGGAGGATTGCACCAGCTGTATGGAAGAAGTCAACCCTTGCACAGCCACAAAAACATGTCGTCAACACAACCTTTGATGTTTAGGGTTTACACAACATCAAAACTCACACTACAAAAGATTATTTGAGAGAGGGATCATAGCTTGCTTGCTGGCTGGTTGGAATACAATTACAGTATCATTGCATTGCATAATCTTCTTTGCATTCACAAGGCCAGAAGTGTCGGAGAGTTAAGACTATCTTTCATTAACTCAGACGCACCGAGGCTGCCTTTGAGGCTCTCCAAGCCCTCGGCCAAGGAATCAATCTCGGAGTAATTAAAGGAGAACACTGTGCGGTAGTTGCTACAAGTGGGGCTGGAAGACATGACTGGTGTGCTCAGAGATTCAAGGTCGTTCGCCACAGACTTGTACAGGGTCTCCCAGTCTGAGAGGCAGAAGGGGCTGCTCAGGTCTATGTCTGGGACCGATGCAGCCATCTCAGGAGACACTGTCATCTCAAGGCTGGGCACCAAGTCGTCCAGGTCGTCTCCTTTTAAGTCCTCCAGAGTCTCCTCCTCTGCACTCGAACACAGGAGGATGTTGGAGTTCCCCAAGATGGCTGCTGCAGGGATGCAGGGTTCACTGTCCATCTCTTGACATATAGGAGCTTCTGTGGCGCTCTCTGGGGTCTTTCCGTTCTCCAAGATGGACAGCAGCTCTGGGGAGGCTGGAGGATCCTGCAGCATTGTGTTAACATCATCACCATCATCATTCTCCTCCTCCTCCTCCTCTTTTTCATCGCGGTCGTCGAGCTTGCAGGATGGTTTGTGGGAAGCTAAGACCTGCTCCAGTCTTTCCTTTTCCTTCAGCAGGTCGTTTATCTCCGTCTGGAGGGCAGACTTCTCGTCTTCGAGCTGGTCGGTTTCCTGAGGTGAGGAGGGACAGAATCAGAAAAAAGAAGATTTGGCGTGAGAGTGGAGTATGAAAACACTGCTGCACTGTGGTGCTCTGAAGTCATCCCCGCTGGGCTCCTGTTATCTGTACATGTCATACAGGAACATACAGTGCATGTGCTGTCTGTCCTCATACTTACAGCTTGCAGTGTGTCTATCAGCTCCCTCCGTCTGTTACGACACTTCGCTGCAGCAATCTTGTTCCTCTCCCTCCTGACCCTTCTCCTCTCCTCCTCCTCTTTGGAAGGCTAAAAATCAATCAGAAAAAAAGCCAATTTTAAATGCGCACCCTGCTAACTTTTGCCATATCAGCAGTTGGCTCTTCAGCACCATTCCTCTTGCCAAAAAGAGAGAGACAGAAAGGGGGGGGGGGGGGGGGCAACAAAAAAAAAATCTTCCTTGCAGTGTATGCTGGGAATACTGATCTGCTCGGTGGCGGTGCAGACTCTTTTCAGTTCAGGCGTTAAAATGCTGCACCACTGGCACGGTCTGGTCGAGCACGTGAACGCGCACTTTTTTTTTTTCTCTTTTTTTTAATGCAATTTGTCATTCCATTCATAAACAGCGGTGCGCTCCCGTTACTCCAGGAGTAATTACGCGCAGCACCAATTAGATATAATCCAATCACCTGTGTCCCTGCGGTCATTTAGGCTATATGCACAGATCGGTATGTTAATTTTACTTAAACAGTGTAAAAAAACAAAAAATAAAAAAAATAAAAAATCTATATTCACGTCCTGTTGAAAATATCGCGATAACTCAATCTTCTTATTAACATGAATCAGTGGGAAAGAGTCGTGGGAATGGATAAGACAATATGATTCCATGATTGATTGATTGATTGACGTACCTAATTAAAGTGACATTTCATTGCCCTCCCCCCCGCCCCACCTTGCTCTCCTGCATACCTTGTCTTTCAGCCCCTTCCTGTTGGAGGGCTTCGCCTTGCTCGCGGCTGCCGTGGAAGACGACTGGCTCCCGCCGTGAGTTTTGCTCTTCGCGCGTCCGGACGACGGAGAGCCAGATGTGATGACTGTCTGCACCGGCTGCACCATCCACCTCAGACCCGGCGAGGTTGAAATTGCAGTCACAGTCGGAACAAAGGAGTCTGCTACACTGGTCTCAATATCCTGCTGGAAGAAGAAGGAAAAAAATAAATAAAAAAAATGACAGAGACGTATTATGCATGTGCAGTCAAACATTAATTTGGCTTATCTGATGAGGGAGGAATGTAACCTTTGCGTGTACTAAAATGGTACATCAATCATTTGGGATGAGGAATGTCAAATAAATAAATAAATAAATAAAGACTGAATCAATATTGTCTACGTATCCATCAAAATCATCTGCATACCCTGTCATCACATCCTAATCACGCATGTTCATCATCACCATCACTCTGGAATGAAAGGTCACGACCAAGACATGTTTGTGTGAGGTACATTACAAACCTTTTTCCCCGAAACGACCCTTCCCTCACATGCACTGAGACTGCATAGACCGCCTATGTGTTTGTATAGAATCAATGTAAAGCCCGGGACAGTCTGTCTACTTGGATACGTGTGAACATTTTGTCCCTGCTGTCCACATGAGAGCCTTTTGCAACCCAGTTTTAGCCGTATGCATGAATGATCTTGCAAGATGTCATTACATATGAATCTTTTTTCTTTAGATGATCTTCTACCTTGGCGCCGTCCACTGATGATGAAAGCGAGTCAGGAGGATGCTGGCTGCACCCAGGGGTGTCCCCGCCAGGCGATGCTGTGCTACAGCTGGACGATGAGTCGAACTCAGAGCTGGAGTCTGGATGCATGTTCTCGTCTAACAATTACTGCATACAAAAAATAAACAAAATAAAAAAAGATAGAATAGTCTATCTAAGTCTAAGTAGAAAACTGACGCCTTAACGTCTTTCTATATTCCATTTGCCGGGTTCATAAATGGTAACTGTGCAGATAGTGGAGAGGCCCGCCTTTTATAGTGAGCTGGAATTTTATGAATGAAATCTGTGTGGTGAGACCGAACCATTTGACAGAGGGAGAGGTGAGTGAGGGGAAAAAAAGCGAGCAGATGTTTTCCAATTTAACAATGAAATCCTGCAAATGTTTGAACAGAAACACGAGAGGCGTTTTCATTGTCATTTATATTATTCACTCACATACTCAAAATAAAAAATAACCGGGATGTGTGAAGTGACGACCCCCGTCTGCAAGAGGTGCCCATCGCCATGAATGAACTACGTCAGTTCACGTATGCAGCATCTGCATGATATACATCATGTTCCCTTTATGTCCACATATGTACTGATCTTAATTCCACTTAAATCAACACGGACGTAGAAAGAATGAAGGTGATGAAGAATATCAATAATCATTGTGTGATGTTTCACTGTGTGTCCCCTCAGAATCGTTCAGATCAGAACAATGCTGATGGAGCGGCAACAAACTGCCCCAAATCACAATCCATTTATTTATCACCAATATTGTGAAACCCGGCATTTCATTAACGCACGCGGCTTCCAGCACACCGCCTCATTATTTATGAGCTGCTAAATCAAGTGTCGACCATACTTCACAGTGCCTTTCACCTGTCTCTACATATGAATAGAGCTCCAGCAACAGAAATTGTCGCTGGAGTAAAGCAGCCAATCGCGGAGTGGACCGGTCGAGCCATATATGGTGCTTCCGGCGAGCAGGGGGCGCGCCTGTGTGGCGCACGGAGAGCGCGCAGACGGACGCGCGTGTCTGTGTGTGTGTGTGTGTGTGTGTGTGTGTGTGTGTGTGTGTGTGTGTGTGTGTGTGTGGCCCACTCACTCAGAGACACAAAACAAAAAGTGAAACATGCGCTAAAAGGCTCGGCCGTCATGAATTGTGGGCTACCCGATAACAGCGTCATTAGCTGCGACTTGACTGACCGCAGAGGCGCTGGGCTGCTTTTAGGACACGCAGAGGAGGGTAGACCCCTGCACTTGAACCACAAGAATAGACTGCAGACAGCTTTTTCTGTGCGCAGATTTAGACCCTGTGAGTGCATCACAAATCCTAACACCACACTGATGAGTTACTGCAGACACTAAAACATGTTAATCATCTTCTTTTCCAGGAGAAATGTATCGATTTGGTGGCTGATTTCCTGCTTTTGTTCTCCCACTTTCACACATAGGCTACTAATCAGCTCTGCTGATGCAGTTTATTGGCAGCAATTATGTAAGCGTCATTCCCGCTCATCAAGCTCCTGTATGAAAAGGGATTGTATAGGCTATATTTAGGTTTCCCATGGCCTCACCCCTCAAGTGAGAGCGATAGATGGGTAGAGAGGGGGGGCTCTCCCCTTCTCTGATGGGGCTGCGCTCCCGGCTGCTTCCCGGCAGTGCCAGCCCCCCTCCGGGCTTATTTACCGGCACATCATTAGGTGGTCGGCTTGAGCCTATTCAGCCGGCGGCGGCTCAAGACCAGACGGGTTCAAAGGTCGGACATAACTATAGACACCCCTCACTACAGCTCAAAGGCTTGTTTTCATCAGAGCAGGTGGAGCGTGAATGTGCGTGTGTAGAAGTTTATTTTTAGACTCCGTGACATCAGCTGTCAGAGTTCATGTAAATTAGGTGAATAGATCATTTAAGTTTACTTAGTTCATGTGACTGACACCACTGTTGTTACGTGATGAGACTTATAATTAAATGACGTGTCCAGAGATTCTTTATAAAATATAATAAACTATTAGGCTATTACATTAGTATGTTGCAAAAAATACTTTTTCTGAAAGTTAAGGTTGTTTGAGGGTGATGTCATTCATCGTTTAATCATCATCTCCTTTGTGTGGTTGCAAACTCATTTATTTATGTTTTATAACTTGTGCACAAGGCTATTATTATGGTCACCAACTATATTATTATGAGAGGGCAACTCACGATATAAATAACATAATTTCTATGATCACATCTTGCCTACTCTTATCACTAAAGAAGTGCAAAACCTTGTTCGGAACAAAAAAAGTCCATGTCAGCACTCTTTGAACTGGAAGCGGTTCTTGCCAACCAGTCAAACAAATCGGCCACTCAAACAATCCCCAAGATAAACGGGTTGTTTGGTGTCCCGTTTCATTCCGCTGCTCCGCAAGACACCACTGTCTGAAAGCCGCGACACAGACAGAGCTCACACTCCGACACCGTTTCCTGGAACCAGATATTCCGGCTCGCATGAAAAACAAACAAACCGTGCTGCCTCTCAACAGACCGACGAGGAAGAGCCGGCTGTGTTTTTCTTCGCGGAGTGAGCCGTCGTCACAGCACAAACGATCGTTGTTGCTATGCAAAACGAGGACGTCACTGACGCGAAGGGGTGGAGTGTTGCCATGCCGACCAGGAATGTTCAACAAAACACAAGCGCGGGAAGCAAAACACAACTCCTTTAGCCTGAATTGCTGCACTTTCACACAGTAGCGCTATTATTATCTCTTTATACATTGTTTTCATGGAATCCCAACGCTATAAAATGTATTCTTTTTTAACAACAGCCCAGTCTGAACCCTGAGCATTGTTTGAAGACAGGCCATGAAGAGGGGCATTTCCTAGAGGACCCCTAGGAATGCAAAGAAAAATAGGAAATCCTAACAATTATTTTGAATGTAAGAATTACTATTATAATCCGGGTTTTTGCCTCATGCTCTTCCTTTTTTATATATTTTTTAGAAGTAGTAAATCAACAAAAAATCTACCAATGATTATAGTAGTGTATTTGGGTTGGGGTCTTTTTTTTTACCTATTCTGTAAGCCTACTTCTACATTATGGGCAAATTTACAGGACATGGGTGTTAGATAGTCTTAAATAGGGTGCTCATGTGGAGGAAATGTGTTGTAAAGTAATATAGTAATCCTCATATATTTGAAATTCTGACTGTTGGCTCAATGTCAAACCTGTGGTTGAGTGATTTATAGCTCCTTATGTAAATCGCAAAGGATTCCCTCTGCAGACGCAGGGGAAGACCTGTATTATCAAGCTTGACGCCCATGAGGAGAGCAAACTGCTTTTGTGGAAAAGTACACACGACAAACCGGTTATCTGCTTACCGTGCAACTAAACACACCCTAGCCTGGATTTCAGACAAATGGTACAAGCACTGCCTGAGGCCGTACTAGAAGTAACTGCTCCTGCCCTGACGTGTTTTTACAGTGTACCCTTTTCGATGTTTACAGTTAATTTTGATTCCACGTAAATTATAGGCTACAGTCTTTAGACCCAAGGTTCTTTGCATCTGAGATTAGAAAACTAATGTCATCTTTTTGCAGATAGCCAACAAACACAGATATTTTTGCACACATCATTTTTTTCATCCACTTCTCTCACTTTAACACTACTATTGTTTTTTGCATATAGATCTAAATTCATGGCACCTATGGGTTGAGATTACAGTAAAGGTTACAAGAAAGTAAGCAGGAAAGTTTGAACTATGGCAAATAGGATTTGAATGCATGAAACAAACACCTCCCTATTACAAATATTTGTCTTGAAACCCTTTAAACTTGCTTTGCAGACACTCAACACAGTGCTTCGATGCTCTCTGTTTAAATTATACTGTACAATATAGTTTTCATGTTTGGACATGTTTCTCTCTGGGAGTTTAAAAATAAACTGATGTGGAATTAAACACTGCTTGACAAAACAACATCAAGAGGTTGAACCAAAAGGCTGTTTCTATTATTGCAAAAGTTAGTATTGTATTTTAATGAGGAAACTTGTTTAAGTTATTTGTAGTATCTTTTTTCATGCAAACATGGGAACGGATTGAACTATTGCCTTGTGTTAACCCTGATGGATGAAAGAGACCACAGTGGGAGACTCTAATTATAACCAAGTTCTTCAGGTGTCCATGTTGTGGAAGTTAACCATCTACTCATGGAGGACCTCACCTGATAAACGAGGACACATTATGGATATTTGTTGAATTAGCTACTTGGAACATAGTCTGGTTTTTGTTTTGCCTCCATGCTGTATAGTGTTATGGATCAATTATTTCAATAAAATTATTGCCTCAAAGCTCTGTTTGAGCCATTTCAGGTTGATTCCCCCTGTTATAACACCCAGAAAGCCTGTCTATAGAGAGTGTTGGGAATCACCTCTCAAACTAGAGCACCATACCAGATTTAAATTATGCAAGGTAAAAAAAATAAAAAAAATAAATTTTAAAAAAGCTCTTGTACAATATGTAATAATTATATTGTATTTTGATGAAGTAAAGGCACCGTGTTAAATTACACCAGCAGTGTGTTTTGATGTGTTTGTTTGACCCACTCAGCTCAGAACAGACACATCTGCATGTTCAAATTTACCTTTTGGTGTACTTTGGCGTGTGGGATGTACTTTTGCTGACCATTATCCCAGTTCTTTAGTTTTCACAACAGCCTCTGTGTTTGTTGACTCGCATAACGTCATGTCGCTGTCCAATCTCGAATGGTGTATTTCCCATCAGGCACCGCCCCGTTTTACAGGATGCACCATATATGGAAAATGACGTACTGGGGATCCCGGTCTGGAATATTCCATTTATGGAGGGTGAGCGTGAAAGAAAATGTCTAAACGCTACTTTTTTAGCTTTAAATATCACAAGCCGACATTATATGATGAACAGTAAGCGAATTAAACAACGTAGAAGCGGTCTGTGGTGTTATTGCCGCGTTGTTACGTCCGTGTTTTAGTGTTTTTTTTCCCTCGCGCTGTCGGAGACAGAACGCTCCTCTGCCTACGTCATCATCTCAGGCTATAAAAAGGCTCAGAGCAGTCAGAGTTGGCAGTCAAACTTTCAGAGCAACGAGCAGAGAAAAGACATCGGGAGCAGCACTAGAGTTTCTCACCAACCTACTCCAAAGGATTTCCTCAACTCAAGGTTACATTCCCCCTCGGTAGACTTTGTTTGGATCCTTCTACTTGCTTTTTTTTCGGGGAATCATGATGTTTACCGGTTTCAACACGGAGTGCGACTCTTCCTCCCGCTGCAGCACCGCTTCCCCGTCCGGGGAGCAGCTGGGCTACTATCCTTCCCCAGCCGGATCTTACTCCAGCATGGGATCACCACAGTCTCAGGTATGTCCTGTCAAATATTATTACACTTTTATTACAATTGTAGGCTATATGACTTTTTAAAAATGTGTTTGTTTGCTTGCAATGAAAAACTACATTATGTCTTAAATAGCTTTAAGTTTCTAAGTAATAAATATAATCTGGCTGAGAAATGGTGAAAAAGCATTGACCTGTACTGCACAAAGTGCAAGGCGAGCTTCATTCATTCACCTGGAAACCCCTCAGAGGGAGTGTAACGTCATAGCTGACATCATGAGGATATTTTTAAACCACCCAGCTTTTTATAGACCCCCTTTTTCATTCATAGACATCCTGCACTGCTGCTCCCCCCCACTCCTGAAAGAAAATGTACTGATGATCCTTTTTGCCTCATTCCCCACAGGATTTCACTGACCTGACAGCATCAAGTGCCTCCTTCATCCCCACCGTCACAGCCATTTCGACGAGCCCGGATCTGCAGTGGATGGTACAGCCTTTGATCTCCTCGGTGGCCCCATCTCACAGAGCTCACCCCTACAGCCCCAGCCCCGCCTACTCCAGACCGGCCATGAGGTCTGCAGCATCCAAGGCTCACGGCAAGAGGGGCAGAGTGGAGCAGGTAATTACCATCTGACCTAAATAATAATTCAAGTGTTGCATAACAAGTGGTAACTTTCATGTTACAGTGTAGAACTGGAGGCTTAACTTTTTTTTGTCATTTATCATGTGCAGGTGACACCTGAGGAGGAAGAGAAGAAGAGAGTTCGCAGAGAGAGGAACAAGCAGGCAGCAGCAAAATGCCGCAACAGGAGGCGAGAGCTCACAGACACTCTGCAAGCTGTAAGTATCCCACAGATTTACCATCATTCATCAGAGCATTTCTCGCCACAGCTAATAGTGTTACCCAACAGCTGAGTTAATGCCCCTTCCTCCATTTCTCTCTCTCTCAGGAAACTGATCAGCTTGAGGATGAGAAGTCCAGCCTGCAGAATGATATTGCTAATCTTCTGAAGGAGAAGGAGAGGCTCGAGTTCATTCTCGCTGCCCACCAGCCCATCTGCAAAATCCCCTCCGAGCTGGACTCAGACTTCTCTGTCATCTCAATGTCTCCAGCCTGCCTCACAACCGGGGTGTCCACCCAGCCACAGACCACCATCCCCCAGGCATCCACTATCACTTCCAGCCAGCCAACCTTCACCTCCACTTCCACCTCCACTTCCAACTCCATCTTCTCCACCGCCACCATTTCCAACAGCACGGTCAAGATGACAGACCTGGACTCCTCCGTCCTGGAGGAGTCTCTGGATCTGCTCACAAAGACTGAGATGGAGACGGCGCGGTCAGTGCCGGAGGTTGACCTGTCCAACTCCCTCTACACAACTCAGGACTGGGAGGCCCTTCACGCCACAGCCACCACCGCTGACTTCGAGCCCCTGTGCACGCCCGTGGTGACCTGCACACCGGCCTGCACCACCTTCACGTCTTCTTTCGTGTTTACCTTCCCAGAGGCGGAGACCTTCCCCACCTGCGGCGTCGCCCACAGGAGAGGAAGCAACAGCAACGACCAGTCCTCTGATTCGCTCAGCTCACCCACCCTGCTGGCCCTTTAAAGACTCTTCCCAAAAAAAAACACTTCCTATTAGCACATTTTCTTGACATATGAGATGTGCAGACCACAGGGCTATGGAGCGGACTTGTACCAGGAAGCAAATTATTTATGATTTTATTTGCCTTTATCTATACTTGCCTATTACACCAATGTAGCAAGTTAAAAAGCATGTTTTAACTAATACCACCTAGTCGTTGTATGAGTTCATAATATATGATTTTAATGGTGCTAGATAACAAAAAAAAAACTTGTCGTAGTGTTGATGTGTGTTTCAGAGCAATAGTTATTATTGATCCAGTTTGTTTTCTGGTTGATGGAAAGTGAGAGTAATTGTGAACTTCTTTTTTTTTGTGAAACTTAAAAAAACAAACAACAAAAAAAAAAAACTGATGTGCTTTGTCCTAACCATGGTCTGAGTGGTCCTTATCTTCGGTATGAAAAGTTTTCTGTGAAAACACCAGTGGTTTTAATTTATGAAATGTTTATTTTTTTACAGAGAGAGCAAAAGATGAAAGCTGTTTGTAAGATGTGTAAATAAAAAAGATAGTGATATTTCAATTCAATTACCTCGTCTGTGGCTTTTCTGCTTATCACATGCGAACATATTCACACTTCCTATAACGAGCAGGGAGATGGCATGGCGGCTCCAGTGGCATCCAATTATAATGACGTCTAAAATTAGCCTCCATAAGGGATAGCAGTATTTTTCCTGCACCTCCACTGGCTCTATTTATTGTTCCGTCTGTTGCCAAGGTTAACTATACGTCAGGGCTCTTACGTCAGTGCGTTCTTTCCATTTTTTTTTTCTAATTTGCAAGCGTAGCGCGATGACGTTGTACTTCCGTGCCCAACGCTTCGACGACTCGGCTCTGCTTCTGTCTCCCAGCAGGAGGAAAACAGGCCGACTCTTCGGTCAGACACCTTTTTTTCTCTCGCTAAAATACACACCTAATGATTTTGTATGTTTGTTTTTTCAAACAGATCAACCTCACAGCTGATATAGGGGAATAGAAACAAACGTGAAAAAAGTGCTTCCCTAATCGAGCCGACGTGTTTGCTCTCGCTGCACGCGGGCTTGGTTATACAACAGAAATTCGCAAGAGGATCCGAAAGCAACGTTTCGACCACGAACTGCGTCGGTTTCTAATTTATTCTGTTCTCTCGGCAGGTTTTGAAGTCGCCAAAATATCACCTCCCACAGTCAGAGACAGGCACATGTGAGTTACAGCACAATGCAGGAGAAGAGTCCTCAGAAATAATTCATGAAGACACAGAAAGCAGTCGTGCAAATGGACCGTGGCGTGCAGACAGATAGGTGTAAAGTGGCTGTCTGCGAGGTCTTTTCCCAGACAGACACCAAAACCCCATTTTCTGGAAGCGCAGCCAGGGCCAAGATTAACACCGATGTGCCAGCATCAAACATCAAAATGTCTTGAATGACAAGTAGGTAGGTCAGATGTGAGCAACCTAATCTGGAACATGGCGATCAAGAAAATATCCGTTTCCATCGGTGAATATAGTTAAGATTAAAAACTGGTGGGCTGCAGGCAAAACAGACCTAGTGTAGGTTTTGTTTCCGTTTAAGAATAACTGATAAATCTTATGTGACGTTTTTTCCAGAAACATAAAACATGATTTCAAGAAATAGACCTTTTTACCAAAAGTGAAACTTAAAGAATAAGTTCACCCAAAACTTTTTTTAAAAAGTTCAGTCGTTATCCACTCACCCCCATGGCGACGGAAAGTCTGGTGAAGTTTCATAGTCCACAAAACATTTCTGGAGCTTCACAGCAAAACAGCATTCTCCTAAACAACTGAGGTCGATGGGAACTTGTTTTAAAATATATATTTAAAAAAACTGAGACAGTGAAGTCTCTGAAAGCCCCAAGATCCCAAACTTTTAAAGCCCAAATTGTCACTGTAGCTGCTGATCTAAAAGCGTTGGTGAGCATCCCGTCTGAAGTGGGTGGACATGCTGTAAATAACATCTTTTATAATCAATTAGGGGCTCTGCGGAGACTTGAATAACCCCAAAATAGTCCCCATCTGCTTCAGAGTATGCAGCAACGCTGTTTTGCTGTGAAGCTCCAGAATTGTCTTGTGGACTGCAAAACTTCACTTTACTTTTCATCGGCATGGGGGTAAGTAGATAACGACTCAATTTCCTTTATTTTTTTTTTGTTGGGGGGGGTTGAAGTCATCCTTTCATTTGACCTTTTTTAATTTGAACTCTTACAATAGCTTCAGGTGCATCGAATGTGAATGCTGGCACTTACAGTCATTAGTCCCGTCTTTCCCAATTTTTCAAAACAGAAAATTCTAATTTAGAAGGCAAATATTTAAACCTGAAGACAGTAAATTCATCAGTGTTACTATTTTATTTTCACTGAAACCTTTATTGTTTGTGCAACACCTTATTGTCACGCAGTTGGTCATCAAACCTTCCCTACCGCTCCCTCTTGCTTGACATTCTTTCACCTCACTTGCTCATTTGACCCTTTTATCAGTATTGCACCATGTAAAGAATCATCGGAAGCAGGATTGCTCAACGGCTTTGCACAGGAAGTGCGTGGTGTGTGCGCGTAAGGGACGTGCGGGGTGGAAGACTACCGTCGCACAATAACCAACTTGCCCTGACGCTTGAGTCCTTTCCAGTGTGGACACACCCTTTTGTTCAACAAGGCCAAGATATGAGCAGTTGTCAGGCCTGCTCCTCCACAGTGTGACCTGGAACAAATCAAAAGATTCATTGAAAGTTGCAGAAGCACAACGCTTTTTTCTTAGTTTCCTGCTTGAGGAAAATTTCTTGGATTGAAACTGTGCTTTTTTACAAAGCCTCTTGTTTTGTTAGCACTGTGCTGTTGCATAACAGCTGAATTCTGAGTACCTATCTGTTTTCTTTACCACTTAAGATGAGCCTCTTTTTCCCTCAATAAAGCCTCCGTGTGCGACCATGCAGCACCTAATAACTCCATCTATTAATACCTCTTTGTCGGCCCCAGGGAGCTGGGGTAGCAGCAGAAATAGCAGGTGCCTATTGCTTCTTTTAACATCAGCATCAACAGCAGTAAAATTAGACCACTATGACGCCAACCTGCGTCGGTGCTGCAACCCATGGGAGGAACCAGGCAGCGTACGCCCGATAGAAAAAGAGGAGGAAAGTGAGAGCGAGGAGAGGGGAGGAAGAGGATGGGAGAAAATGATGAGTGCATGAGGACAGCAGCGAGGGAGGCAGACAGAGATCCCTGCCTGGGTGTAATTGTGAGCACCTCGATGATGAAACAGCCGAGTTCGCCTCCGTGCCACGACGGCAAGAGCTCGGTTTGGCTCGGCTCCACATTCAGAGGAATCCATCCCCTGATACCTTCCATCTGTCGAGAGAGGATACAGAAAGCATTCAGTGTCTTACCCCTGTAGACAGGTGTCTGTCTGGGTGATACAACAACACCAAATCACACTTTTGACCTGTTTCTTGACATATTTGTTTTAGTGTCGTGAGTGTGACAGTGTGCAGATATTCCATAAAATGGCATTTCTATGACACAGTCTGTGTGTTTCATCTGTAGGAGTGTGACAGATCAAATTTAGTCTGAGATTCTGGGCTCTTATCTGCGTGTGTCTGCCTTTCCTTTGTATTTTTCCGTGTCTAGAGGTGATATCAAACGCAACTCAAAGAATGACAGCAATTAGTGTGAAGGGTGTGTAGACACTTGCGTCAGCATGCGTGCACATTTAAGGAAGTACTCTTACTGTGAAAGGTAGAGCTTTCATGGTGACTTATAATGCTGAACCAGTGCCCACAATTGATACAAAGGTTAGTCAGCCAATAGTGAGATTATCGCAGTAGCCTTTCACATCAATCCACACTGAATACTGTTCAAAGCTGAAAAATGAAAATGACAGAAAATGGCTACTAAAGCATGTAAAAAAAAAATGCAGATAAGTCTCAGGTATGTGACTTTAAAATTTGTGGATTTCATTTCTGCCCTTAAAAGCTCTGTAGCACGGAGGAGTGTGTGACATGCTATTCTTAGAGGTTATTTGACGCACTAAGCTACAATACTGCAGGGATTTCTCTATCCAATAATTACTGTTCACTTAGTGCCAGACTCCCCACACAGCAGCGTGTCCTCGTCTCGTCTCGTGGGATCAGTAACAAGGATGTTTCCCTGGAAACTGGACAGCTCTATCATATGTAATTGGGTAATCCCTGAGCCGCTGACAGAAAAATAATAGCTTTTGGGATTTTTCAAAATACCCCAGCCAACACTGAGCGTGATATAGCTGTTTCGTAACCCCGATTCACCAATCGCATACAGGATGGATTACTGTGCAGTTACTGTAATATTAAAGACATTTTAAGTGTAGGTCTATAGCAAGAAAAAAGGAGATAATTTGTATTCTTATAGCTGTAGTCTAAATATCCCTCTTCTCTCGGGTTTAACAAAATAAGTATATCAATCATTGTTCTTTCAGCTAAAGCATGTGACCACAAGAGACTGTATGGTGTGAAACTGGGTCATATAACCATCTTCATTTCTGAGAGTAACTCTGACTTTAGACTATAAAACAGCAACTATAGAAAATGTGTTGATATCTATTGTTATCATGATGTGAGACGTTCTATTGTCCTGGATTTTGGATATATCTTGATATGACATAAGTGTTGTCTTTCCCTGTTTTATGAAGCTGCTTTACTGTAAAGCGATGGCATTTTCTGAACTTACCAGACCTGTACTTGCTTTTAAAACTCATCTTTACTCACTTTGTCGTTTTTATCCACATTACTGATGATTATGTATCAAACATCTCATTGTGTTATTATTTTGTTTTAAGCACCAATAGCCATCCATACAATACTGATATCCAGGTATTTGGTCAAACATACTGTGATATTTGTTTTGTCACACAGTTGTATTTATGAAGCGCTTTTTAGGAGATTTCAAGATATCCAACTTGCTTTTTTTTTTTTTTTTCTTTAAATAAAAAACAAAGATCTGCAATAAAAGAACAAAAGCTTACAGGTAGTCAATGCAACCTGCCATTTTGCTACTACCTTTTACTTGTGCTGTGCATTGTACATCTCCCTCCATTAATTACACATCAGTGATTACAATACTTACATTCCAGACTAGCAGCTGGTTCGCTAGCATTAAGGTTCAAAGAATCCTGAACGGAAGTCTCGATGAACGACCGGAGCCAGTTTGGTGGAAAAGATGTGAACTGTAATAGTTGTTATCTGTAATGTCTGTGTTTTGTTGATTTCTAACTTCACTCAAAAGAAAGTAAATTACTTGAGACCCAACAGGATGACTCAAATGACTTGTCTGTGTTATTTTTAAGTTTTTCGGCTTAGTTTTTTGTAGCCTGGCTGTCAGGATTTCCCTGTTTAAAAGTGATGGGGAGGGAAAATCTCTGATTGAAAAATAAATAAGCTTTTACAAAGTTCTTTGTATACTGACATTTCATAAAATCTCAGAAAATAATCTCATTATTTGACAGGTACTAATACCTTATCTTTTCATTTTATACAAACTGGACACTGCAGGTAAGTCTGCAGTTTTTTGGGTTGGGGGGAAAGTGACTTGACTTACTCAAGAAAAAAATTACTTCAAGGTATTTGTTTATTATTGACTTCTTTTTTTTTAAATGAACGACAGCCCCTGATCTTTCCTTTTCGGTTTTCACTGCCATGAACTTTGCACATGAATACACATACTCTACAATTTAGGAATATGGCCTTTTTGACCCACTAGGTGGCCCCAGGACATAAATGTACTGTAGCCTCAGTGAGGGCCCCACTCAGATATTCTCAAAACCAGAAACTCTGGTTGTCTCAATGGGGTCTTGTGTCTGTGGCTGAGTTGTTTTGTAAGATTATCTGCTTGTGTCTAGAAGTAGACCTGGTGTAAACCACCTGATTTGCTGTTATCAGACCAGTGAGCAAGCGTTGTTATCACATCTGTAGTAGGTCACTACTAGACCATATATTTGGGGCAGATAGGTGATGATAATGAAAATGTAATGGTCTGATAAGTCAAATTAAGTGTGTAAACACTGCAGTGTGGTACCTGAATACAACAACAAGCTGCAAAGTTCAAGACAAAGCCAAAGAATGTCACTATTTGTAATAAAGTGAGCTCAAAGGTCTGAACAGGAGCTTTCAGAGCGTTCAACTGCCTCTCACTGTAGTGTTCAGCAAATTAAGATAGGTCAGGTGTCGTCACGTGTGCAGCTTTAGTCATGTGTTACATGTATATATGGGGATGGATGGATTGTAACCCCTGTCTCTGTTTAAAGTTGTTGATGTTGGATTTGAATGTCCTCCCTGATCTTTCCCCAGCCATCCATTACCTCTTGGAATAAGATTTGTAGTGTTGCCTCTCTGGCGTCCACTCCTTCTGTTGTCCTTGTTGTTGCATTTGTGTAGTGTTCCCAACAGCTGTTACATATGTGGCGTGCTCCACTTCTGTTTTCCCATGAGTCCACACTTCAGGGTGTACCAGCATAAATCTGTAACAGCCTGGTATCGGAGTCCCACTTGGATGCCTCTGGTGGTCCCCATCAAGTTAGTAGTGTCTGTTCTTGTCTTACAGACACTTATTCGGGTGGTATTCCCATTAACTTTGGGCCTTGAGTGCCACTTGCTTCACAGATGATCATTTCCTTTGACGATTAAAGTCAATCGATTAGTTTGTTGGTCTATATAATGGCAGGAAAAGATATTCAGTTTACTGTCACAGAAACCAAAAAATATCTATATAAGATTGTATATAAGAAGATATATTACTGTTGCAGTTCTTATTGTGTACAGACTGTATTTGCTGAGGAAGACAGTGAGATACCATGAAGTGGTACAAGGAGTGTAGTTCCACCTCCAGGTCGGCGGCGGCGCTGGAGGCTCGGCTCAAGCCGGCAGTGTGAGTTGGAATTCGGTGTTAAGCTGGTCGGCTGCCTGTCTCGGGCTGGTTGGTCGGTTGGTTGAGGGTAGCCATGGCTCGACTCGCTGCGCTACTGCTGTTACCGGTTCTCTTTGAATCTGTATCTTCCATTTCTTTCTCTTTACCGGTCAACTCAAGAAAGTGCTTACGAGAGGAGATCCACAAAGACGTCCTCGTCACGGGAGAGTATGAAATAAGCGAACAGGCGAACACCAAAACTAATCTGAAGGTGAGCACAGACCTGCGGCTAGCTACACAGCTAACGCAACCAGCTTGTGTTGAGGCCGAAGTGGCCGGTAACATCTATGTTGACGCACACTAGCTGCTACGCGAGAAATTCACGGCTTGTATTAAATAATGCCTGAACTATTAGTGGAGTGTGGCGGAAATTTGTGACAACTGTTGTTAGCACTGTAGCTAACCTAGGCCCCGAAAAACTCGTCTTCCTGGTTTTGGCTAATTGGCTAGCTAGCTAACGTCAGCGCTTGCTAACGTTATCTTTATGTATATATTTTGACATAAACTCACATTAGCCTGACACTAATGAACATAAAATGTTGTAGCTTTTGCGGGTGGTGATTTCACAAGTAATGTGTGTTGTATTGTGTCAAGTAAACGCGTGTGTATCATCGGCTCGGCTCTGCTGCTGTTACACGTCAGTCTTACCGTCCATTCAACTGGCAGCGTCAAGCTAGCAACACTAGCATATTAGCCACTTATGATACATGTCAACGACAGCTTTATGCACTGCAGTTTTAATAAATAGGGTCTTTTGTTGTCTTCATTCATAACGCAGGGATGTGTATGCTCACAACGTTATTAACTAATTGAATATTCATAACAAAATTCTCTCTATTTTTTTGTAAAACAGTCTCCATGTTTTAACAGCTGCTCAATTGAAGCTGGTATTGATGACATGCTGGTGTTTAGAAGGTTAATGCAGTCTATTTGGGATGAAAGCACATTTTGGTTGAATAACACGATTTGAGCTGTTTATGTTTTTTAAATAATAGCGTAATCAAGAAAATGACACATTATTATCAGGCTTGACCCAATCCCATCAGAGTTCAAGAACCCTGAAATTCTTAAATTGATTATCTATGTAGCAAGTATTCCTACTGGAGATGCTGGGACCGGTGAACATAGAAATATCGTTAATAGACTAATTGATACAGCAGTACAGTTAATATTTACATCATTGCCTTCTTAATTCTGTAGATAACAGATTCCTCCAGCCACACTCTTTACTCCAAGGAAGATGCAACAAAAGGAAAGTTTGCCTTCACCACTGAGGACTATGACATGTTTGAGGTGTGCTTCGAGAGCAAATCACCCATGGGTAAGTGTTTTTAATCCCCAGTTTGTTTGTTTTTCATACACACACCAGATGCAATGTAATTTTTTGTCAAAGATTAAGTTGAAGACAACTGATTTGTGTTAACCATCAGCAAAAGCAAAGTGAGAGATGTGAATGTATGAAGATTATTTAAATAAAGCAATGACTGGAAACTCCTAATGATTCACAAATAAATAATGAGTTGAAATATGGTGATATTATGAGATGAAACTAGATGAGAGTTACGTAGATCAGTGAGTAAACAATGGTACATTGGTACACACAACGCAGGTAATTGGATATATGATAAAAAATATTGTGCTTCTTTTTTTATCAGGGACTGGAAGAGTACCTGACCAGCTGGTCAATCTGGACATGAAGCATGGTGTGGAGGCCAAAAACTATGAAGAGGTAAGTGTTTGCTTCCTTTTGTAGAATGATGCAGATTAAAGTCTGTCTGCAGTTTGCAGACTAGGTCAGTGGATGTGGGTCCCTGTGTTTTTTGTTTTAAGCAGGGGGTTTAATTGCATATTTTCAAACTACACTTTAGACAATAGGACAAAAATGACAAACAACAAAACGGTTACCACTGTAAAAGACTGACAAGAATCACTCCCCAATGATCTGCTTCTCTGCTGAGCATAGAAAAATAAGCTCAGTTTAAGCATTTTTGTCGTAGCTTGCTGACACTCAACCAAATACCATGATATATATATATATATATATATATATATATATATATATATATATATATATATATATATATATATATATATATATATATATATATATACCAATACCTATAGATATATATAACCAAATACCTATAGATATATATCGAGAGAGTATCCGACAATATCTGTAGCTTTAGAGACCTGCATGTATTTAGTCTTTTTTGTATTCAGTGCTCACTTTGATTTAAAAATGCATCTTGCAAATTGTCAAAGGGTTGTTTGAAGGATTTCAGTGGCTGAATGTGCAGTATTAGCAGAGCAGTGCAGAACTGTAATGTCTTCATAAAGATGGGTGTTCAATTTGTTATGTAGGAGGTAAATACATTGACCTAGCAGATCCCTTCAAAGTGGTAAAAAAAAAAAATAAATTATAATGATCATTTCCCCAAATCCCATATGGCTGCCTCTAATACAGGTCACCCTGAAGATCATTTACATTCAGAATCAAAGCCAGTATAACATAGCCTCTGCAGGTGCATATCATGATCAGTGGTATCAAATGCATTTGTCATTTGATTGCCAGCCCGAGCCTGGTGAATGTGTTAGAGGGCCTAAATGTCCTAAATATAACCTACAGTTTAAGTCAAGGTTCCTCTTTTAGAAGCTGGTTTTGTACTCCTCAGGCCCTCATTTATCAAACTATGTGAGAGACAGTAAGTACAGGTTCAAGAGATGCAAGAGTCATATGGTCCTTTCCCTGTAACAGTTGCACAATATTGCAATCGGATAATGATGGATAAATAAAGTTGAGCTGTGAAACACCATTTACATTTATGCAACATTTAGATACTTATTCTTCTTGCGTAGATGCCTTGTGTTGCATCAGTGGCATTGCCAAGTGTCCATTGTCAAAACATGATAATTGCGTCACAGTTTCCTATTATACTATTATAGAAAACAGGGAAATTGATGGGGGGGGGTTCTTTGCCTCCACATTATTCAATATCTTCCTATATACGGACACATTGTTGTGCATCATCACATCCATTACTTACAAGCCCTTCTGTGAATGGATAGCACTTGGTTGCCTCCGACAACACTTAAAAATAAGTACAGAAGTGATAAAGCCCTGTGAGCTGAGAATCACCCTCCTTCCCACACATGGTGCTGCGTGAACATGACGTTCTTTTCTGCAGAGCGAGTGTGTAGGTGGATGTTCAGGGAGAGCTCGAGTGGGCATGCCTGTCTGTTGGCAGGAGGGTGGAGCTGAATTTACACATGTATTCACCTACGTAGATAGATGGGTGTGTTTCATAGAACAAATTTGCATGTTGTTCAGTGGAGGATGCATTAGTATTTGGTTAAAAAAGGCTGGAAAGAGTCCCTGTCTGTTACACAATGTTTTAGAAATGTGTACTTGGCAGATGCAAGCTGCTCTATTTAGTGATTCTTTGTTATCTGCTTATTTGATGCCATTACGCACACTTTATCACAGGCTGGTTTTACTGTGCAAGTCCCTAATGGGCAAATCTCTGCGGCAGTGGCTGCTGCACTATTTAAGGCTGTAGTTGGGTTTATTTGGTCCAGACTAAAGAGAGAATCGGATATTGCTGCTGTTTAAATTTGTTCCATTCTGTGATCACACTGACTTAAGACTAGTGAACCGATTAGGGCTGCAACAAATGATTATTTTCATTATTGATTAATCAGTTATTTTCATTATGAATCAATTGTTTTTGTGTGACCAACAGTCCAAAACCCAAAGATAACTACATTTCTGTCATAAATGACAGTCCTCAAATTTAAGAAACTGAAACAATTAATTGATTGTCCAAAAAGGTTTGACTAATTGATTGATCAACTATTCATTGCAGCTCTAGAACAAACAGCACAATTACACCAACACAACAACATAATGTCAACTAGATGCATTAATCATCAGATTAATCTTGTTAACTTGTTCACTTTGGCTGTTAAATTTGCACATGTCACACAGTTATTTCACAACAACCTGTGATTGGGTGGACCAGATGTTTGTTCAAGATAAAGACCACTTTCTCAGGCAGTGCACCTGTATGCTTCACACCAGAGTTCAAATGGCAGCTGTCTCAACAACAGAAATTAACAAGATGAGATGGCCAAACACAATTTGTTTAAACACAGAGCAGTGTGTGCACAGCCTACGAGTGACACCTGCTGGACAAAGTATATACTGCTGAAAGAGTACTTCACCCCCCCCCCCGAAAGAGTCTACCCCTAACTGTGGCTTCAAAGGAAGGCGTCACTTTTACATGGCTGTAGTAGCTGTGGCTCAGTGTGGGCGGCTGTGGCTTTGTGGGTAAAGCTGGTCGTCTAGGTCACTAGTTTGAATCTCGGCTCCCCCTAGTTGCATGTCGAAGTGTCCTTAAGCAAGATACTGAACCCCAAATTGCTCCTGATGAGCAGTTGGCGCCTTGCATGGCAGCCTCCGTCATCAGTGTATGAATGTGTGTGTGAATGGGTGAATGTGGCATGTATTGTACATCACTTTGAGCTGTTGTTGGACTGGAAAAGCGCTATAAAAATGCAGACCATTTACCATACCTGTTTTGTCCCTCCAGATTGCCAAGGTGGAGAAGTTGAAGCCCCTTGAGGTCGAGCTGAGGCGACTGGAGGACCTGTCAGAGTCCATTGTCAATGACTTTGCTTACATGAAGAAGAGAGAGGAGGAGATGCGGGACACCAATGGTATGAAAACAACAGTTAACTGAAATACTGTTTACAATACTGCCTACAGAAATAAGAGTAAACATTTTGTTGGTTTGTTCATAGTATTGAGAAGAAGTCACTGACCAATAACATAACTGGCTGTCTTTCTTTACCTCCCTCCAGAGTCCACCAACACACGTGTGCTGTACTTCAGCATATTCTCCATGTGCTGTCTCATCGGCCTGGCCACATGGCAGGTCTTCTACTTGCGGCGCTTCTTCAAGGCAAAGAAGCTGATTGAGTAAAGCGATCCCCTAGCTCCGTACCTCGGGGGAAGCTGCCTGCCAGTCAGCCACCACATCCCAACATCCACCCTCTTTGGACTAGCTTCAGCAAACAACAGCAAGTGGGGTCGAGGGGCTCAAATTCTAGTTTTCACAGCTGTAAGAGAAAGAGTACCAGGGCTGTCCTCTGAAAAGTGATTCACCTGCTTATTTAGTGATTTAAAACATGAAAAGCGCTGTAGGGAGAAATGCACAGTGAGACATGGGTGGCGTATGTCACTGCATTAGTGAGATACGTCCATCTCCATGGTCCTTCACGTTTCTGTCTGCACTGTTTTGAATGTTGCAGCTTACTGAATAAGAACTTGTTCCTTCAATCAGTTGAACAGTGATGTTTGATTTTGAGCTCTGTTTGAATGGATGTGCCATGAGCGAATGTCTTTTGCCCTTCTGTTGATGTACACATTATTTGCCATGCCAAGTAAACTAGATCCTTGGTTCCCTTTTATCAAGTGAAGGCTATTTGAAAAGTGGTTTGTTATTACTTTGACGAGAAAATTGGCAACCACTTAACCTCTGTGTTATGTCACTTAATTTGCATACATGTTTGGTAGCTAAATTTAACCGTGTCTTTAGTTTGTTTTCATATTGTAAATGCTACTTAGTTGCTTCAACAGGTATATTTTCTGGGGCGGGGGGTTGTGTGCTGTCAGAGTAATATTCTGCTAGTTATAAATTAGGTCACTTCTATGAGCTCTTGCACGTTCTAGCTTTGTTTTTTAAACACCTGAATATTAGTTTGTCACCAATCAAAGGTAGCCAGAACCAAAAACCTTGTTTAATAAGTAATTTAACCACCTGACTTCTGTGATACGGTTCATATATACTTGTGCAAGTTTCTCTTGTCGGAGTGCAGTGGACAGAGGTTTTCAGGGGAAATGTAAAGTATTCTATCCAAACATTATTGTGAAATTTCCTTTCAGTCATACAACCTCTTTCTTCTCTCACTGTTTAATTCAGCTGTCCTTTTTGTAATTTTCAGAATATCACTTCCCAATTACAGTACTTGCGGATCCATCCAGCGTGCTTCTTTTCGTTAGAAATACTTATGAGGCTTGGGTTACATAAGAATGTGGGTGGTTGCAAATATTCAGATTGTTTTTGACAGGGATTAATTGAGGCATCTGTCATGGATACATTTTTAACAAATGCGCATTGTGCGCAATCAATGATTTTTATGTTGACTGATAAATTTTGTAAATTTGTGTTGGGCTTTTATTCAATAAAATATTGGATGGATTTACATTAGTTACACTGTAGTCTAATATTTTATTTCCTACTTGCAGTTCTAATATCCCTTTTATTAAGATGATGGTCTTTAAATTAAATACACATTATGTTAAGTGCTGGTCTCAAAAAGCTACAAGAGAAAAGCTCCATAACCTCACGATTGTATAATACTGTGGGTGAAGCTTCACAAGTATTCAAAATAATTAGGGCCAGTGTCCATTAGCCATGTACCAATCTCTAAATATAAGCAATTGTGCAGTCCCTTATAGAACTAGAACCAACGGTTAGACCAACAGGGAACGACCACTGCTACAAAACGATTACAGAGGAAACACTGACATAAGTACAGAGTTCATGTGTAATTCAAAATCAGCTTGTCTAACAAAAAAATATTTTGGCAGTTTCATCTGTTTGGTTTAAATGGTCACGTGACCACAGCTGTTTACATTCTTGGTGGACTTTGAAGAGCGGATGGAGTCACACATTAATTCGGCAGAGGCTTTCATCCAAAGCAACTTCCAATAAGTGCATTTAAACTCCATCGCAACAAGAGCTAGCGGTCATCAAAAATTTAACACATCCCTCCCAAACACTAAAAAGCATTTACAGCGCTGTAATACAGGACCTCATATGGCCCTCATAAGTTATAAAGAAACTCAATGGAAGGTTAGTAAACTGTTAAAATAAATTGTTTTGTTAGATATAGAATAGATGTAACTGTGTCTACAGTAGCTGTTGGACAATACAACAATCAATAATCAGATTCCCATCAGCTTACTTGTGACATTATAAGTATTTCAAAACTACTACTGAATCCTATCATGAGCTCATCTTCTCATCACCGACCAGGAGGCGAATATTTACAGTAAGTGATGCACCAAACCTCTGACCTCAACACAAGATAAATATAACTCACCACCTCCACCAAAGTTGTTGACCCTCCAATAAACAGAGTCAAACTGACAGAAGATTTCCATCACTGGAAACTGGGGGAAGAAGGATAACCCTCTCTTAAATTACTCTGAAGACAAGTTTGTGCTCAATACAGTAAATTGACATCGTAGTCGTGTTTGAAAGCCAAAATGTGTTACTTACAGAGTTTAACTTGTCACATGTTTCAATGTAATAGTACAACATACTACTAAGTATTCTTTATGGTTTTATATTGACATAAAAAACATAAAGAAATATGTGCTACACAGTTGTATTATCATATTATTCTCTACCTTGTCATTTCTTTTAACAGTTCAGTATTTCACTCTAAATAGCTGAATAAATAAGAGCATTTTATTCTGAGCTAGTGTTTTTTTATGCAGTGAATAGTACAATACTGAAAATTAATTAGAGATATTGGGATATGGGTTCATAACACAAATTTAGATGTGTCACAGAATAAACAATCAAGTGAGAGACTTAAATATCACAATATCCCTGAGTAGTATATATATAAAAAGTTTCCACCAGACACAAACACTGAAAACTTCCATAGAACATTTCAGACAATACATTTACAAAAAAATGTATGAAAAATATATGATTGTGGTCAGGAAAATATTTTGTCAGTTCATTTAAATAGGTTAAAGTGTTGCACACTTCGCATTTTCACCAAAGTAAAAGATGATTTTCAGGCAATTTCCGGCCAGCTAAGGGAACAGAATCTAAAGGGGACACAAAGTCTGGCATTACACCTGTCCCCAGTTATGACTGGCCTGGTTGTGCTGCACATCTTTGTAAAAACACTCGACAAATGAAAGTCACAGCAGTGACATACTTCCCGGTGATTTAACAGAATCGTAGCTCGGCCGAGGCGCTCATTAAACGATTAAAAACTACGAAGTTCACAGTTAGTTCATCTTTATAAATCTATGCGTTAGCTGTTTGCTAACACACTGCAAACTTGATGCAATAGCTCGTGAGGCGGTCCACCAATCAGAAGGAAGAACCGTCATAGTCACCCGGATGTACTCCTGAAGTACTTCCGTGTCAAAACCGTTTCATGGTAGAAACACTGCGCTGCCAGTTTTTACTTTGACATTAAGACGTTTTTATAGGAGCTATGCCGGGTCCAGACAAGGAAACAGACCTTACGGAGAGAATAGAAGCGTTTCTGTTCGACCTGAACCGTGGAGGGAGCGGGGCGGGACCGCTGCGGGGCTCGGCGGAGACAGCCCGAGAAACAACAGCCCTGCTCCGCAGAATCACAGCCCAGGCACGGTGGAGCAGCGCAGGTACCGCATGACACTTTTTAACTTAAGAAACAGCGTAACCTAGACTTTACAGGAGGTCAGGTTAGAAGTATGAAAGCTGTCAGTGTAGCTGAACAGTGTGGGCATCAGTGTTGTGACTGCTGAAGCAGCTGTCAGAGCTGTGGTAACTAATGATGACTCTTACAGATGGAGATGTTGTCCAAGGGAACGAGTTTCTGATCAACAGTGCACTTGTTTTCTATATGAGATGCGATGAGATTCTATATATGTATATATGAGAATCTGTATATGAGATGTCACACAAATAAGACGACAAAAAATGCGCAGTATACTGTCACACACAGTAACATGAATCCATGTATATACAAGCCGTATGTAAGATATGTGATTTAAACACACGTTCACTAATTTTTGCATTTACACATTCTTACTTCCTCCTAAATGCTCTCTGTCTCAGGCGATCTGATGGAAATAATCCGGAATGAAGGGAGGAGAATGACTGCCGCCCAGCCGTCAGAGACCACTGTTGGCAACATGATCAGACGGGTGCTGAAGATCATCAGAGAGGAGTATGCAAGGTGAGGAGGCCTTGGAGACTACACAGAATAAAAAAAACAGTCACTGTGCTGGAAATGTTGTAGACGAGGGTCACTGAGTACAGACACTTGCATGGATCATGAATATTATGAAAGCAGATCTGGGTTTATTGAATAAAGGAGCCTAGCCTCAATGAAAGCAGATGCATCCTTTCTTGGTTTGAGTTATGTTTTGAACACGTTTACTCTACATGACTGTTCCAGTAACCAATCCAAACATTAGTAACCTGATCATTGTCTGATCATTTGCTTTTAACTTATCTTTATGAAGTAATTGTTGATTGCCATTTCAATGCCATTTCTATAGAATAATTACACCATCTGTGTTTAAGTTGGTTTCCTATAACCTTTCGCTTTCGCCCTGTTAGTTTGTCTCTCCATTATAGACTGAATTAATGAATAAACTTAATGTTATGTCCTGTCTTCCTCTGAGGAAACAAGGAAACCACCTAGTTGTCTTTGTGACAGCAGTGCCAACAATAATACCTCTTGGAAACGCTGTGTTGGGGGAGTTTTCTGTTTCTATTTGGGCTCCACAATTTTCTAATGATTTAAAAGAAGGCTTCCAGGGAAAAATTATGTATTTTGTTGCTAACTTTGAACAGCTCAATTTTAAACCCTGGCATATAATCATTCTCAAAATTTCAAATGTGGTACCTTCAATTTTTCTTTCTTTTTTTGGAATTTTTTAAAAGTTACTGTGTAATGTTTCCTCTATATGTCTGTTTTGTACACGTGTAATTGCTGTAGTACTACTTGTTTTATTTGTTGACTAAATCTGAACTGTCACAATTTGTCTTTTTCACGAGCTTGTTTGCTTTGTGGTGTTCCGCAGATCTCGAGGTAGCAGCGAAGAGGCCGACCAGCAGGAATCCCTCCACAAGCTTCTGACCTCTGGAGGAGTCAGTGACGAGAACTTCAGACAGCCTTTCGCCGCCCTCAAACCAAACGTCATTGAGGCCATTAATGAGTTGCTGACAGAGCTGGGTGTGTTTTTGTTTTTTTCCCATTTTCATTAGCTGGTATTAGATATTCATTAAAGTCTGCATGTATTCTGTGAGGTTTTGTTCACCTCTTGTTTCCCTTTTCAGAGGGAACAACTGACAACATTGCGATGCAGGCCCTGGAACACATTCACTCCAACGAGGTCATCATGACTATTGGTCGCTCTCGCACCGTGGAGGCCTTCCTCAAAGATGCCGCGCGCAAACGCAAGTTCCATGTCATCGTGGCGGAGTGTGCCCCCTTTTGCCAGGTACCTCAAACGCATCAATATACGAGAAATTCTGTATTCATGGAGGTAAAGCATGAAAAAAGTGCTCTTACTGGTTAATATATAGTTATAATTCTTATCTTCTTTACTCACCTTCCACCAGGGACATGAGATGGCAACCAGTCTGTCAAAAGCTGGCATTGAAACAACCGTGATCACAGACGCTGCCATATTTGCAGTGATGTCTCGTGTTAATAAGGTATGCAGCAACACAGATGACATTGAAACGGTTATTTCAAAGCATGTGTGTTAACCTGTCGGGTGATCTCTCTGCTTAGGTCATCATCGGTACGCAGACGGTTCTGGCAAACGGAGGACTGAGGGCCGTCAATGGGACACACACTCTCGCCCTCGCAGCCAAGCACCACTCGACTCCTCTGATCGTTTGTGCTCCTATGTTCAAGCTCTCGCCTCAGGTAAGAAGACTCTCTTTCCTGTCAGATTTCTATCGTTACTGCTGATGACAAATAATAATGAAACTACTTTTCTGTCTTCAGTTCCCAAATGAAGAAGACACCTTCCATAAGTTTGTCTCTCCACATGAGGTTCTTCCTTTCACTGAAGGTAAACTCCAGACAAAATGACCGTCAACTTTATTTCCATTTTGAACATCAGCTTTGAAGTAAATGTTCCTCTTTAAAGTTTAATATCTGAGGGATTCACCTTATGATTATTTGTATTTCAGGTGAGATCCTCTCAAAGGTGAACGTGCACTGTCCGGTGTTCGACTACGTCCCACCCGAGCTCATCACACTGTTCATCTCTAACATCGGAGGACACGCACCGTCGTACATCTACCGACTGATGAGCGAACTTTACCACCCAGAAGACCATGAACTTTAACTAGTGTAATTAACAAATAAATTAAAAAATGAATTGACAAATTGCTGCTGTACTTTCGGTCTTCTTCTGGGAGAGTTCCCTACACTTTAATACACCTGTGAGAATGTCATGTTTGTATTATGCTTAGGTATTTTTGTGGCTAAATGGTTTTTTAAATTCTAAACAGCAATACCTTACGCAAGATTTGAAGGCAGTGCCCACAATAACTTAAATTCACAGAACTCACCTGCTTCAGGCTGCGTTTTGCTGGAGGTAGGTGGCGTCCTGGATGTGGTGGTGTTGCTCCTTTTTGACTGACCTGCAGCTGCATTCAAATATACATCTATACTGTTACACCACTGCATTCAGTCTGTTGTGTCATTCGACTTCATATAAAGTAGGCAGTGTAAAAATAAGCTTTAATTTGAATGAGACCGGCATTTAATTAGTATGAGGTTTAACTGTAACATCCAGTGGTAAAAATAACATTAAAAATGATAACATTATATTGATACACTATCAAGGGTCTCCAAATAATGTTCTACCACACTATGACTTGCACCAGTGGTTCAACATCAAATATGATTCCCCTACTCATAATTATGCATTAGTAAAATAAAAGAGGTGCCCAACAGTATGTGTAATTATTTGTCCATAGTGGTCAGTGAATTTCAGCGCAATGTCAAACAATCTGGGTAGGAGGAGGGACACTAAACGGCAGCAGCGGTGGGTCAAAAAAGTTAACAGGCTTCACATCCAGATTATTCATAAATATCCTGAACAGCTGACATAGCTTCTCTCTTCTTGACATCTAAAACTACAACCTGACGTCACTGTGTCTGCGTAACATTACGTTGGTAGAGGAGCAGATGTTTTTTAATGTGAACATCGCAGTCATTCAGAAATGTGTCACTTAGCTGCAACACCCTACAGAAGTGTTGAGTGTGGCTGGTGTAGTGGCAGGTGTCCTCCAGGTGGAGGCGGGGTAGGACCCTCGGAGCAGCAGGTGAGTGGAGGTCTCAGCGGGGATAAGAAAATGAAGAAGCCGCTGTGTGTTGGACAGAAGTGATGTGTGAGTGTGTGTGTTGTGATAGTGGTGTCCCGGGCAGTAAAAGAGACTGGGTCCCGCTGTATTACTCAGGCTGCACTACAGCGTCTATTCACAGGCGCGATCCCACTACTGAGCGGCACGGGGGCTTTGGCCTGCTCCGTTTCCGACCTGGGCCGGTGCACCCCTCCTTAGACGACCTGGTAGTCCCGGGCTCCCCCAGGAGCACCATATCGATACCGAACTTAGTGTGGACACCCGATCGGCATAGTCCGCTGCAGCTCAGATCTCCTGAGCTCAAACGATCCGCCAGCCTCAGCCTCCCGGTAGCTTGGATTACAGGCGCGCGCCACCGCACCCGGCGACCATCCGAGGTGCTCATAGGGCTTTTGACTTGTACTAACGTGACGTCATCATTAAGAGCCAGCAGCGACCTCTAGCGGCAGAAATGAAGACTGACCCGGTTTACTCTCACTGCTAAAACTTCAAAATATATGCTCTGATCACAAATCAGATTTGTATTTGTTGATCTTTAAAGGTGCAATTTATTTAATTATTTATTATTATTATTTATTTATTACAGTTTTTCTCGATTGTTTACACACATTTTTTGAAAGCATGCCTCATGCTCTCAGAACTCTACACACAAATCAAAAATCACACACACAATGGGCAAAACCCCTCAATTCTCCTGCAAAATTAAACTTTACATTCAAAACAATGTTATTTCTTCTCAAAACTGTATTTTGTTTTCAAATGACACACACAAACCATCAAATGAATAGACATTTATAAGAACCAGTTGAACACTGATGTGCTCAGTGTAAAACACTATGATGAATGGACAACACTTCTTCTTCATTCATCATAATGACTTAGGCCTTTTTTGTTCAGTTACACTTACTACAGTCAGTACATACACAAGTGTGTTATAAAATATTTGAGAATATTGTTTTTATACTCAGAACATACAAATACACGGTAACAGATATATTTTATTTTTCCCACAAAAACAATGTACACAGTGTACATCCCAACCAACACAAAGTGCATATACAACAATTTACGGTCTACCTACAAAACAACGGAAGAATTTACTGAACACAGTTACAGTAAAAAAATAAAATAAAAAAATAAAAAACTGTGCAGCATGATCTCCTCTGTTTCGGTCTGGCCACAGCACCTCATCCACATCACAAGCAATGTTTTCCCTGGCCAAGCAGCAAGAGAAATATCACCTAGCGTGGTGAATCCAGCCATGAAAAGCACCAACTGCTATATATCCACATGCATCTTCCATAGCTTGGAGAAGGGGTATACACATTTGTGGATTTGTGGATTTCGGTCATACACTTTACAAAAAATTCTCAATAGGATTGAGGAATGGAGAATATGGAGGGAGATAAAGCGTGGTTGGGCAGTGAACCAGTTACGAACCAGAGCAGCCCAGTGGAAACTTACGTTGTCCCAAATGACAATGTACCTGAGCTTCTCTGGTGGAATGAGTGTGTTGTGTAGGTTGTCTAGGTGTTTGCCCATTTGATGAGTCAGTGTGCATAGTAGGGCAATTCACTTTAGAATTTTGAATGACAGAGTGTTCTTTGTAAAAGCAAGAGATTTTCTTCATGAAAATTGTGCCAAATGCAGAGAATTGTGTGTAGTGTTTCGAAAAAAGTGTGTTTTAGAACTGCAATTTGAGTGTAAAGCAGGAATTGTGCTTCTAGTTTAGCAGAATTGGTTCAGGGGGTTGGTGCATCAGTTACATGTTGTGGTCATTTTGTCTCAAGTACCAGTTTTTGTGTGTAAACAATTGAGAAAAACTGTAAGACATTTTAATCAGCATAGAAAGAGCTTCATTGAATTTTTTTTTTTTTTTTTTTTTTTTTTACAGTTTTTCTCAATTGTTTACACACAAAAATTGGTACTTGAGACACAATGACCACAAAATGTAACTAATGCACCGACCAATTCTGCTAAACCACAAGCACAATTCCCGCTTTACACTCAAATTGCAGATTTAAAACACACTTTTTACAAAACACTACACACAATTCTCTGCATTTGGCACAATTTTCATGAAGAAAATCTCTTGTTTTCACAAGGAACACACTGTCATTCAAAATTCTAAAGTTAATTGCCCTACTATGCACACTGACTCATCACATGGGCAAACACCTGGACACCCAACAGAGCACACTCATTCCACCAGATCAGCTCAGGTACGTTGTCATTTGGGACAACGTAGGTTTCCACTGGGCTGCTCTGGTTCATACCTGGTTCACTGCCCAAACATGCTTTTTAGTTGTTTATCTCCCTCCATATTCTCCATTCCTCCATCCTATTGAGAAATGTTTTTCTGCCTGGAGATGGAAAGTGTATGACTGAAATCCACAAATGCGTATACCCTTTATCCAAGCTATGGAAGACGCATGTGGAGATACAGCTGTTGATGCTCTTCATGGCTGGATTCGCCATGCTAGGCGATATTTGCCCCACGTTAGGGAAAACATTGCTTGTGAGGTGTTGTGGCCAGACTGAAACAGAGGAGAGGATGCAGCATAGTTTTTTTTTTGTTTTTTTTACTGTAACTGGTACAATAAATTCTTCTGTTTTGTATGTAGACCACTGTATGTGCAACTTTGTGTTGGTTGGGATGTACACTGTGTACATTGTTTTTGTGGGAAAAATAAAATATATATGTTACCGTGTATTTGTGTGTTCTGAGTATAAAAACAATATTCTCAAATATTTTACAACACACTGCTGTATGTACTGTCAGTAGTAAGTGTTACACTGAACAAAAAAGGCCTAAGTCTATGATGATGATCACCCTATGATGAATGGAGAAGAAGTGTTTTCCATTCATCATAGTGTTTTTCATTGAGCATATCAGTGTTCAACTGGTTCTTATAAATGTCTTTTCATATGATGGTTTGTGTGTCATTTGAAAACAAAATACCATTTTGAGAAGAAATAAAATTGTTTTGAATGTAAAGTTTCATTTTGAGTTCTGAGAGTATGAGGCATGCTTTCAGAAAATGTGTAAACAGTTGAGAAAAACTGTAAAAACAAAGTTAATGAACAAACTCTCTTTTTTGAATAATGAATGCAACTTTCTTTCAGACACAAAACAAAACCACAAGTTAAATTAGTTCAACAAATAAGCATACTAGAATTATATTGACATGCCCATTGTTTTCATGACTGACTCAACTAAATAAACAAACAACATAATCACATACTGTTTTTACTTTGTTTATATGTGGTGGACCCTGCCACCCTTCAAACAGTGTTCTGGGAACCTTATTGTCCTCTGAGAGCAACTTGTTTATTCAGTTGTGGGGAAAAAATAAATACACTTGAGTTTGTATTATACTGTAGATATAAAAATTCCCTTGAATTTCTTCTTCTAAAAAAAATACTTAGTGCCCCTTTAAATCTAAGGAATGGTCTAGCCTAAAGTTGCCAAATTCTTAAGTAAGAGCCAGCATTTCTACAAAAAAAACATTTATTTTGTTTGTGTATGTGTTTTTTTAATAATGTAGAGTAATTGTGTGCTGACAATGTAACCAAAGGAGGCATCCCTATATAAAAAAAATAAGTCATATTTGATCTATTCAGCTGTGGTCGTCAACAGTTAACTGTACAATGACATTTCCTGTTGGCCTAAGAATTAAATGCCACATGATAGGGCCAAATCAATGTTGTTCCAAAACCTTCTTCACATTGCCAGGAACCAAAGTTTGTTGGTAAAATTATAAATATATAGTTTTTTTCTATTCATAGCATGTATCTGTCCTCCGGGTCTCCTTAAACCCCTGAACAAAAGAGGACAGTGACAGTGTGAGTATAGATAGGTCAAGTGTAATTGTGATATCTAACCACAAGATGACTCCCCACCCTGCTTTATTTAAAGGTAGCTCTCCCACCTTAAATCCTTACATCCACTGGTCGTTTTGGTGTGTCTGCCAAGTGTAATGTTGCATTGAGTGGTTGGATGTGAAGGCTTGGGATGAGGGTCGGTGGGGAGCATGAGAAGGGATTTGGCACCCCGCTACGGTCTAACAGAGAGAGTGCATTGTTCTCTGACCTAAATTTCTTGACCTGGAACTGCAGGATGAATGGGACGCAGCAACATGTCTTCACTCTCCGCTGCGCCACACTCGCTGGTCAGACCATGACATCATCCAACTGTCAAACAACATTTTCTGACAATTAGCCCCTCTGAAAAGAGCGTAGTGGGCGAGATTTAGAAATACATATCTGGTCTCTGTTTCCCCAAAACACCAGAAAATCATAATGATTCACGTGAGCAGTCAGATTCAAACAGATTTCAACTTCAGGAATCAACCGTTTCTTGTCCAGTGTTGCTAACTCGCGGCGCAGTTCTGCATTGCTAGCCACCAGTTAGGACGCTTCGATAGGAAACAAATAAAAAAATGCTTATCCTACAGTAAGGACATGGTGTTAGCCTTTAGCTACTAGCTAACTACCCTGGGGCGGTGCTATTTGGTTAGCATGCTTGCTAACTCAAAAAGTTCTGTAAACACAACACAATACATAGACACCTCTAACATGAACTCAAAGGTCAAATAGCAATGCTCCTAAAGGGATTTTCTTTTGTCGGAATGGAAAATTGTTATCACCTTTGCTTTTGGTCAGGGTGTTATCAGCATATTGTTTGACTGCGAATGAGTTTAAGGGGCAGTCAATTTAGGCTCTTCACTTTGACTTTAAGCACTCATTTTTCGAGGCTGTTTCATCAGTGAGAAAGCACTTAGAGCCACAAGCTAAAATCTTATTTTGAATCAGAACATATGACATCTTAAAACATAATTAAATGAACTCCAGCCGTATTTCTTTCTCTTTCTCTGCCTGTTTGCCTCGTTCCTTTTGTGCTTGTCTGCAACACATAATAAACCTCGTTTTTATCTTCTCTCACTCTGCCTCTCACTTAACATCCAAGAGCCACATTGAGATGTGACAGAGAGACACACTGATGTCACTCTCTTTGGCCAGAAGGCTCATCAGCATCTCAAACACATCCAGTGGTATCATCACATTTATGGGCGTGCCTTTGGCGAGGTCCCACTTTGTCATTTTTCTGTGCTCACGCGCTCGTCTTAGTGCATAGAAGAGGAGGAGGGAGGAGATAAATCTCGTTCTTTTTTTCATCACGCTGACTTCATTCTTCACAGCCCTTTGATGAGACAGGGGAGCAAACCTGGGTGGAGTCTGGAGATTTACGGCTGACAGAAGTGTGTAGGGCCATTAAAGCCCCGCGGCCTGCTAATGAAGAGTCAGTGCAATCACACCGAGAGGGGTACAGTATGTGTAGAGCTCATCGATCTGGTGTCATCCTTAGGGACTGTAAGCTGTAGTCTGACCCTGCCACATCAAAAGGACAACAAGATTCATCTTGATTTTCTAATCATGTTGGATTATATGGTGTTGTATATCTGACCTCTGACAACATGTTACTGTGCTGTGGTTAAAGTTCCACAGGCGCTAAGTCAAAGCAGAAATCTAATTTAACAGATGAAACGCTGCTGAGTAGCAATTACAGGATCAGAGTTTGGGAGGCAAAATACCAACAAAATTATCCCTGTGTTGTGTGAATGAATGCACTATGCTACCACCTCCTCCAACACACACACACAGACACACACACACACACCACACCATCATTATTCCTTTTGCCCTCCCATGGGTATTGACGTGCAGCCGGCAGGCCCAGCTGTTGCTGCCCGGTGATGCAGAGCCCCAAACTGTGCAGCGTGCTGTCATCAGAGTGGCGGCGTCTCGTGGGACAGCAGAGATGAGTGCTGTAATTAGCGGGGAATGAGGCCAGCAGCAAGCCAAGTGTTCCTTCGGGGCCCCTGGAAGCCTCAGGGGACTCTGAAGGCGCGTGGCTAACCTGTGGGCCACTACCTGTCGCTTTGAGCTCAGAGGCAAAAGCAATTGCTTTTGTTACACCTAAAGCAATGAAAACAGACAGTCTGGAAATGAATATGGCTCATTATCAGAACAGGATGGATAACGTTAATAATCAATTTTGTATCATATTAACCAGTAAGACCTAATTAATAATTTATGTCAGACCTTTTGTTTGGTTGTTTTTCCTCTCTTTATTGTTTTCTGAAGTTTTGTCTTATTGCAATAAATGGTTAGTTCTATATTTTCGAAAAGGACCCAATCACAAGAAAAGGCTGTTCAGACACTGTATGAGCCAAATGTCTGTAGCATTTTCCTTGAACACAATGTTCAAGATAAATGTGTTGAATATGTTTATATATTTACATAGTTTAGACAGCAGTGACAGGCTATCCATATGGTTGTTTTAATGTTAAAAGGTCCATTTTACGCTCATTTTCAGGCTCATACTAATTTCTTCATACTTTAAGCAAAAAAAACAAAAAACATAATTTTTCTGATATTATCATTTGCTGCAGCACATCTGAACACTTTGTTTCAGAGCCTGTCTCTTTAAGGCCGCCCTCCTGATAAGCCCAATCTGCTCTGATTGGTCAGCTCATACAGGCCTGAGCAGGAACTGCACACTGTGTTTCCACATTAACTCTGCCGATGTTTTTGAGCGCACAGTTGTGACATCAAAATGTTACAGAAGTCCTGACAATAAATTTGAAGGCAGAATTTCTAAATGCTGGCTTAGAGGATTTCTCTGTTGGTTGAAGGTTTTGATACTTTCATAGCATTTCACCTGCTTTATAATCAAACCAGACATTGAAACCTCCCTTTAATTTGTAATTCTGATAATCGATCAGTCATAACTCATGAAGACAAAACAGCTCCTGGTTCAGGCTTTTGTCTGTTTTATATAATTCTAAATTAAAAGAATTTGTGTTGTGGACCGACACAAAAATGAATTGCTGTGAAGACATCACTTTAAGCTCTTGGAAACTGTGATGGGTATATTTCATTTTCTGATGACTATGGACTAAACAATGAACGGATCAACTCAAGTTTTCACACACAAGGGATTTTCCATGGTGTATTGGTGCAACTAACTATAAAACAAGGAATATCAGGCTATCTGTCACACTTGGCAGGTTCGTTTCTGAGGACCCAAGAAAGTGTAGTGTCAAGCTTGGTGAATTTTCTGGTGAAAGTTCGGTATTAATACTTTTTTTTTTTTTTTTTTTTTACAGTTTTTCTCGATTGTTTACACACATTTTCTAAAAGCATGCCTCATGCTCTCAGAACTCTACACACAAATCAAAAATCACACACAACGGGCAAAACCCCTCAATTCTCCTGCAAAATGAAACTTTACATTCAAAACAATGTTATTTCTTCTCAAAATGGTATTTTGTTTTCAAATGACAAACACAAACCATCAAATGAATAGACATTTATAAGAACCAGTTGAACACTGATGTGCTCAGTGTAAAACACTATGATGAATGGAAAACACTTCTTCTTCATTCATCATAATGACTTAGGCCTTTCTTGTTCAGTTACAATTACTACAGTCAGTACATACATAAGTGTGCTGTAAAATATTTGAGAACATGGTTTTTATACTCAGGACACACAGATACACGGTAACAGATATATTTTATTTTTCCCACAAAAAAATGTACACCGTGTTCATCCCAACCAACACAAAGTTGCATATACAACAATACACGGTCTACATACAAAACAACAGAAGAATTTACTGAACACAGTTACAGTAAAAAAAAAAAACAACAAACAACAAAAAAAACAACAACTGTGCAGCATGCATGAAAAGCACCAACTGCTATATATCCACACGTGTCTTCCATAGCTTAGAGAAGGGGTATACGCATTTGTGGATTTTGGTCATACACTTTCTATCTCCAGGCAGAAAAAAAATTCTCAATAGGATTGGGGAAAGAAGAATATGGAGGGAGATAAACAACTATAAAGCGTGGGTGGGCAGTGAACCAGTTATGAACCAGCACAGCCCAGCGGAAACTTGCGTTGTCCCAAATGACAACATACCTGAGCTGATCTGGTGGAATGAGTGTGTTGTGTAGGGTGTCCAGGTGTTTGCCCATGTGATGAGTCAGTACGCATAGTAGGACAATTAGCTTTAGAATTTTGAATGACAGTGTATTCCTTGTGAAAACAAGAGATTTTCTTTATGAAAATTGTGCCAAATGCAGAGAATTGAGTGTAGTGTTTTGAAAAAAGTGTGTTTTAGAACTTAAATTTGAGTGTAAAGCAGGAATTGTGCTTGTAGTTTAGCAGAATTGGTTCAGGGGGTTGGTGCATGAGTTACATGTTATGGTCATTTTATCTCAAGTACCAGTTTTTGTGTGTAAACAATTGAGAAAAACTGTAAAAGCCAACACAGCTCTGTGTAGCAGTGGGGCCCTAAACCACATAGAGAGAAGGTTTCAGTTCACTCACCCCTTTTCTCAACGGCACTAGTTATCCGGTTATTTCAAAAATGTACTTTTAATTATATTGTTTTGTTAACTCTTTGCAGTCACTGTTGAGTGTGAAGTAGCTTGGACTTCGCTTCTTGAGAAAGCTGCAAGCAGGAGTCAGTCCGTTCTGAACAGGTGCACTGTGAACGGGCACTGTAACACCAGTAACAATAAATATAAAGAAAATGTAAAAGCAAGTTTTATATTCAAGAAGCATAATTAGAAAATATAAAAAAAATGCCAATAATGTGTGAAAAAAATATTTTTAAAAAACAATATGTTTTATTGACCATTATTTCAATGAATGACCTGTACAGTTTTGTACAGGAACATACAAACATTTTGACGAGGTAATGTGCAGAAGTTCACAGAATATGTCTATATTGAAAGTAATATTTATTTGCAGCCTTAAAATTGAGTTTGGTTATTTGTTAAAGGATATTTTATTTAATTTTATTATTTTGCCATCAACACAAGAGCAATTTTTGACCAATATTGAAAGCTCAACAAATGCCTCACTACCCTTACACTGTACAACAATAAATTGTGTGTGTGTGTGTGTCTGTCAGTCTGTCCGTGTCTGCGTGCGCTGGTGTGTGCAGGTGTATGACGGCTGCTTATGCTCCATCTGCGTCTGCTGCTGATGAGTAAAGCCATGAAATAGATCCAGCTGGAGATGTGCAGAGGAGACCGCGGCCTCCTGGGAAATCATCCACACCTCCACCAGCACCGTGTCAACTTCTTTAGCACCCCAGAGGGCTATCAATAAGTGGGTAATTGAATTTTAAGCACAAACACTGCCGTCAAATGAGCGTCGACGGGTGTGTGTGATGGGGGGATGTTTAGCTGTGTGAACATGGTGAGGCTGTCATCCGGCCCTCGGGGGGTTGGCACAGGAAGGATGAATGTTTAATCCATTAAATAACAATTACAGCCTGTAATGGTCCAGAGTGGCTGGTGCAGTGAGGGAGGGCAACATGGCTGTACCGCTCACGTGCCTGAAAATGAATTTGCTTCATCATGGCACAAAGCATCCATACAGTGGTAATGTGAACATGGTCACCGTACAGACTAAAGGAAGCTGTGTGTTTTAGGAGCATATTTGGAGGTTTTAAACTTACACATTTTGCGTATTTCTCAGGTAGATTTCAGTATTGTTGAATTGCATGTCTTTAAATTTGACTAGTTGTAGGCCAACTTCAAATAAAAAAGGGCAGAAGTGTTGCGTTGGCGGAGCTGAGGTGGTCCTAATGAAGCCTGGTTGCTGACAGCTAGTTTTACAGCTAGAAGCTAGCTATCATGCAAAGCAACCAACGTCTGACTTAGCCTACATAAAAATTAATCGTACAATTATCATGAACAAGAAAATTAGCTCTTGAAACCAAAACAGTTTTATGTTGCTGGCTGTGAACATGTTTATATCAGCTGTTAAGTTGAGCATTTTAATATGAGTGTCTACGGGTAGCCTACTGACTAAGTTTTGGAGCTAGTGGCCATTTGAGGAGCTTCAGTTTGTGGTGCTAATGCGTTAGCTTCATTTTTCAGGTCCGAAAGGCTGCTGCTCAGTATTTCCACACAAGAACTGCCTTCCTGGTCGTGTAGAAAGGGCTTTGACACTGCTTATAAACTGCCACTAAATCCCACATACTTCACCTTTGATACATAAAAGACCATCATTAATGATTCATCTAACAAAACAGATAAATCGGGAAATACAATGAAAAGACACTCACAATTTTTTATTGTTGACTGAAACAAGATCTGGGATGTATGGTTTGAATTCCTGTTCTGTCAAATGAAATAGAAGTTGAGCCAATTAACTGACTTTCAACCTTTATGTGAGTAAATGAAACTTTTACTGAAACTTTTTATGTCATTGGTCTGTATTTTCCCAATTATTTCCTGAGAATCTGAGACAAAGATCTAATTTCAATACAATTTGCAGAAATATATTTAAATAGCTAAATCAACAAATGAAATATCACAAGTCAAAATAAGTTTTAACACATTTATTTTCAGTGTCTGAGGTGGACTTCGCCTATTGACTTCGGTGTTTTTAAAATGACAAGAAAAACATTTGATATGTATTCACTTTAAACATTTTGCTAATTGACTTATCACTGAACAAACTGTTGGGTCATCTATACAACTTGTGCTCTGGGTTCAAAGAAAGCAATAAATTGTTTCACTGGGAGCCCACTTGACCTTTTGTAACACTTTTACCTCATTCATCCACATTCATCATTTCATGTGCGTCGTGTGAATGTAAAATAACCTTAAAGCCACAACACACTCATCTCTTACAGTCCATATATTTTCTGGGTAATGTCATTTTAAAATGTCATAACTTTTGATTCAAAATTAGATTTTAGCTTGTGGCTCTAAGTGCTTTCTCACTGAGGAAACAACCTCGAAAAATGAGTGCTTAGGGTCAAAATGTAGATTCTAAATTGAATGCCCTTTAAACTCATTTGTAATCAAACAATATGCTGATGACACCCTGACTAAAATCAAAAGTGAAAACAATATTTCATTCAGTCAAAAAAAAAAAGAAATCCCTTTAAGAGCAGCTTGTAAAAAGCAGTCAGAAAAAGTGAACAGATGTTTGTAGAGATTACATTTCCACTCCCACTGTAAATGAAATATGTGGACTGCATGACAAAATATTATTCTGGAGTCTGAGGAGTGTTACTACCGGGGAAATCATATGAAATCATAAATCATATGAAAAAAACATTTATTACATATTTTTCCCAAATTATCCAGCATGATAGCAGTCTTGAGTGACGTGTTTTGTTGACTTGGTGAAATTATGATGTTTGAATGGTTGAGGGATTACAAGATCAAAATCATTTAAAGGCCTAAAGTTGAGTGCTCATGTCACAGTGTGTTTTTGTGTGTGCATGTAAATGTGACAGTGGGCTCAAAATAGGAGATGAGGTTGAAAAGCTAAAAATCATGGCCAAGATGCATAAAATAACATAGCAACAATCATTTTACATTGCCTGAGCAGTGTAGCCTGAAGTGTGTGACTTCTCTCTCCTTACACACTGCATACACACACGTACACACACACACACACACGCACACACACACACAAACACACACAGACACACAGCACCGTGAACACAGTGTGTCAGTGTGATCGTTAAATTGCACTCTTGATCCAAAACGAGTTTGCTAGCTGTGGTTTTCTCATGCTGCTCACACAATGGCCTGTATATGGGAGCTGCCTGGTGGCATTGCTTAATTAGGCGAAGAGTTGATTCATTTGCACTAATTGACAGCTAATTAAAGGAGTGAGGGCACATTGAATTGACGTTCTTCTGAGCGGTGAGGCTTTGACTGCAGGGGATGTAACACAGCGAGAACTATGAAATATTGAGTTTTCTGGGCACCACCTGCCATTGGAAGTGGCCCCAAACATATGGACCAGTGTGTGTGTGTGTGTGTGTTAAACAGGCTCATCCTACAGTGATGAAATGTAGCAGCCCAGCTGCTGTTGGTTCAAAGTTTTCTTTAGCTGGTGGAAAGAAGAAAGTGAATTCAGAATGGTAAAAACAGTTCAGCTCTGGTTCAGAGAAGAACACAAGTTATTTTATTATACTATAAGTTAATAAGTAAGTAAAAAAGATATATATTTCTATCAGCCAGCAGATACTTAAAGCTGAATTCAAACAACAGAAAAGGCGATTAAGAGTTGTGTTTGTGAAGTTGTTTCACCTCTTTGTTGTTCTACAGTGTAAAAGACATTTTTTTCAGGCAACAAAAGCATGAATGCTGCGTATTTGATTATTACAAAAATCATCGATTTCCTTGTTTTGGCATCAGGGGCAACAACTTTGCTGTTTTAGTTCACTCTCCTCAGTGCCAAAAAGCTCTGATAAATCCACTGAACTCTATCTGCTAAGCATTAAACAGCAGACAAAAAGGTTCAGGGGTGCCCAAACTGTTTCTCTTGGAGGACAAAAGCTTAAACTTAAAGGTTGACCAGGAGCCAAAAAAAAAGCACTTAATGTATTGTTAAGATGCCAAATTGTACTATACAGAAGTCCTGAAAGGCAAAAAAGAAAACAGACAACCAAAAAACAATCAGGGATCCAGAGTTTCCTTGTTTAACTGACTTCCTGTCCACTCGGCCTCCATACTCAGATTATGAGAAATAGTTAATAATTTGGGATCCCTCATATTCAAAGACCACTTTTACCTCACAAAAAATAAAACCACAGCATCATTCTTTTTTTCTTTTTTCCCCTGTAAGACACGTGGTGACTGGTCGGCCAAATCAAACACCATGGCCCAACTTTGGGCAGCCCTGGACCAGCTGGTGAACAAAGGGGAGCATTTAGCAGCTAAAAAGCCAGATATCTCTTCAGAGGAGTTGGTGGAGACCAAAAACAGAGCTAATAGGAGAGAATGTAACATCAGGTCACTAGATATGAATGCCTTTTTAGTCAATATTTGAAACACAAATAGATAAATGTGTCATTATGAAATAAAATCCCTTTGAAGTAAACAAAATTGACTTATTCTTATATTCATATTTAAGTTTATGTATATACTTAAAGCTCCATTTATTTATTTCATGAACATATTAATTTTTTCTGTATTTATTTATTCAATTTAGACTAAAACATTGTTCCATAAGACTCCAAATGAACAAAAATGCCACTCTGTGTTTGCTGCATGTATGTTAAAGACAACTTTGAAGGTGGAAGTATGTCAATGTTGTGTCCGCTAGAGGCATAAAAACGAACACTTAATGCAGCTTCAGAGAGTTTTGTCTTTTGAGTTTTGTCATAATTTAAAAGCCCCACATGGCTGTAAAGAAACAAAGCTGCAGTCCTGTTTTCTGCATGTCAGCAGCAGCTGCTCCAGGTTTGGGACGCCGTCACAGGACGTTAACAAAGTTCTCTGGAGTTTTGAGGGCCAAACACTGAAGGTCCTGAGTGAGTCAACTCAAATTCGTTCTCTGCAGGAGACCAAGAATAGGCAGTCTTCATGTCTGGTGCTGCCCATGTGAATAACAAAAAAGACAATTAGGGGCTTATTAAGGTCTCGGGGAGTCCGCTCGCCTGCTCGGCCCCAGCTCTGAGCCGCTGCCATAGCTCAAAACAGTCAGGGGCATTGTCTCACCTAATTACGCTGAAACCAGAGGCCCCTTTTTGTGTTGCCACTGCCATGCCTGTCCGATTCCCTTCTCCTGCCTTACTGCTAGTCCCTGTCCACTGTGGAAGTGTGCTAATTAGAGAAGAAATGGGCGCAAGCAATTATGTCATTTCTTGTTAGGAGTCACGACAATGAGGTATATTATTTTGTCAAGAAAGTTTTGGAGTTGGGGCGCCCCTCTCCCACGTTTCCCCCAGTATTTTCCTCATTACGCCAATAACACATCTGCCCATGGGACGGGGGAATGTGGCAACACTCGGCAAGTCAGAGTGCCCGACAAAACTTCAGAGCATAAATAGATGCACTCATACAGAAATGGAGACTATAGAACGGCAATGGCATGAAGTTATTGCCCTAATTAATGCTTTGTGCCAATGGAGCAAACTGTTGAATCGCTGGTGGCACATTGTTAGGATTGTGAGAGCCTTTTGTTTCTCCGCCTTAATAGGATGTTTTGATCAACGGCTGTTTGGTGACCCAGCTCGTCTTCTTAAATGCCGAGCTCTGGGAAACGGCAATTAGCTAGATTAGAGGAGCCATTTCTGGAGCCTCGAACAAAGACGGAGCTGGTTCGGACACTCATCACCGACCTGGACTGTTATAACCTCAACATATATTTTTTTTTTTTAAATTGAGTGGCTGCAGTGGATAAATCAACAATCATTTTAATTAGCGACATGCACATTAATGCATTTCACACATTTGACATTTCCCTTTAAAGACGGTCAGGTACTCTGTCAGAACGAGAGTTACAATGATGGCCGAAAAGAAACACATGTGGTCTCAAGTTGTAAAAGGTAGTAAAAGTTGTAAAAGGTACAAATGGTCAGTTTTGGTCCCCTTCAATTAAGGTAAAAAAATAACCACCAAAGTTACAAGACTGGGCTCTTTCAGGTACAAACCACGAGGGTACAAATAAGTACCAAATGTCCAGGGTACAAGGCAAGGCAAGGCAAGGCAAGTTTATTTGTATAGCACAATTCAGACACAAGGCAACTCAAAGTGCTTTACAGGCACACACAAATTACATTAAAGACAACTGGACCTTAGAGGGTACGGTCCAGGTGACAAGTCAATGTACCCCTAAAGGTACAAATACAAGCCTTCTTTTCTGACAGTGTTTAGAGGGACTTATCAAAGATACCAATTGGCATTTAGTTTAGCCAACAGCGTTAGCGCTTAATGTAATTCCGCACCTTCCAATAGAGCTACATGTCAACCACAGGCTATAATGGTTTAACTTGACAAAACAAAAAACCTACAAGTCACTGAGGGGCTGCTATACTTGCCTACTTGATGCCTTGATTAAATAATTCCCATTTCACAGATCTTCAGAACCATTTTTAGCCCGTGAACACACACACACACACACACACACACACCACTTATATACATACTAATGAACAACATACAAAAATGGCTCCAACACGGGTGATTAAGTGATGACAGGGGGTTTCCAAATACAACCCAGGCAGGACCTAAAACAGCATCCAAGACTGATGGCTGCCAATTTGACGACCGGTAATACAACACCAAGCTGGTTTTCTTTTCAGTTTTAGTCTCCGGGGGCCTGACATTAGTCAGCTAACAGCACCGCTACGATCACTGCACGACTAAACGGGCAAGCCCCGACTGTCTAACGGCAGCTAAACTGCATTAACCACCTCATTACAGTTTGAGTTTGAGTTCACATGGTCTTTACTTGGAACCCAATGCAGTGAGCAACCAAAAGACCTTAGAGGGAAAACCAGGAGACACTGGCTCGTTAAAATATGATACACTTTCACCCAAATCAGTCTGTCAGACATGAAATCTAAGCTCAGTGCCACTCAGTCACCGCTTAAAGTTGAACATATTGATGGGTAAATCAATAGTATGTTAAAAAAAAAAATCAGACTCTCTTTTAGGTTCCACAAACAAGACAGACAAACACACACAAAGCCTGCACGACAGACTCAGCTGAGCATTTAGTATAAGATAGGGATACGCATAGAAAAATAAATGAAATAGACATGATAATCTGATTGTTACTGTAAGATTTTTTTTTTCATGTTTGTCTTGGAGCTTGGAGATGAATATTTCAACTAATATTCTTGGTAGGCTACTTACAGACACATATGTTCTTATCAGTCTCTGAAGAAGAAGTCGACAGAGGGGAAAAGCAACAGCTAACCACTAAACTTACTAGTACAGAACAAACTACGGAGGGTACAAACAGACAAAAGTAACTCAGTGCCTCCCTCAAAGATGCAGCACTGTTCACACACATGCTTGTGGCGCTCTGTCTTAGCATCCTGATGTTGACATGAATATCAGCAAATAATTACAAGGCTGTGTGAGAAGTCAAACCGCAGAACAGTAGCAAACATTGACTGAAGCAAATCTTACCCTCAATAGTCAAAAAAGACAAAAACAAAAAAATGAATGCACTTTCTGACACCTATATAAAGTATGCTGACGGCCTCAATGAGAACTTGCACTCTTTCAATGGCTTGTAATTCATCTATAAGGCATCCGATAAAGATGTATTAAACATATAAATAATGTTAAAGATTTTAGTTACAATTTAGTAGTAATTTAAGTTATTTAAAATGTGTTACATGTTTAAATTTCACCACAATCCAGATGATCTGATCATAAAAATATGGATAGCAGGATCAAGATCATTTCATATGGATGTAAAGTTTGATTTGTTAAAGTGAATGAGTTAATATGTAATGTGTAAATATAATCTGAGGGGAGGTTTGGGTCAGTATTATTTCCCGTCTTTGAAGCTGAAACACTTTCTTGAAATGAAACCCGTGAACCTGTATATATACGAGCTCTAGTAGTAGCAGCAGCTAGCAGACACACACTGATCTGGATCACAGAAAGTGATTTTTCTATTCAGAGGAAGTCGTGCCGCTCTACCTCCTCCCAAAGGAAGTCAATGATTTATTGAAAAGCATCTCCATCCTGTTGAGTTGGTGTGAGTAAAATAAGTTAAAGTCAGAATCAGAATTGCTTCTATATTGCCAAGTAAGGTGATAGTAATACGAGGAACTTGCTTCGGTTCGCAGGTGCAAAACAACAGACAGTACTTAAAAATATTACTATAGTGTGAATATGTTAATGCAATTTGTCAAATATTACTCATAAAAGTAATGCAATACCTGATAAATTGCATTAACATAATTCACTTTATTCACATCAACTCAACATGATGGAAATACTTTGCATTAAATGATATTTAAGTCATTGAATTAAATGGAAATGTGACATGTAATTAATGAAATTGTAACACATGAAGTCAAGATGTGTTATAGGCAGATGTAACACATCACACCCTGTTATAAGTCTCTGAAAAAAGATGAAGTCACTGAACTTTATTCATTTCTTATAATGCTTTACATACACTGATGTGATAATGAGCAATGCTTATACATAACTATGAATATTCATTGTAACGATGGTAATTGGGTGCTATAAAACATTATAACGTGCGTGAGTCGCATTCACAATGCCCCATAATGCATCCCGAGCGTCAGAGTAGGTGTCACCGTGCTTTACTGTTTGTTTTTCACCGTAATGTTTCGTTTATAAGACGTGAGGACGAACCTTGACCCGAGCTGATTTGTGCTCGAGATGTAACTGTGATGCCAAAAAAAAAAAAAAAAAAGAAGCTGCGCCCCGATCAGAGAGGAGGGAAGTGATTCATGGACGTCACCCGCACGTGTGCGCGTGATGCAGAAACCTCATTAGCATGGCTGCTGGTGTGGCATTGATCTCTTCATTCAGCCTCTAATGAAATGTCTGTCTAACAGCTCCTCGGGAGATGCTGCTGGAGGTGATTTAAGTCGCTTTCAGTCTGGATTTTTATTTTTCTCTTGATTTATTCTTGGAGCACATCAAATACACGCTATTCTTTTTATTTCTATTTTTATTTTCATTTTTCCCCCACACCACAATAGTTTTCTTTTGTTATCATAAAACAACATTTTAATTTCGGCGTATGGTGTCTCTTCCCCGCACGCGTGTTAACCAAACCGTGACGCCTCATCTCTTGATCATATCTCAGCTCCAGATCTGTTGTGTTTGACGCGCCGCTGCCAGCCAACCTTCTTTATTCACGCGTTCATCCCCACACGTCCCACTGTAAAAAGGCTGCTATCTCCGCTTCCATCGAGCGCGTCCGCACTCATCTCCATAAACTCTCCTCACGCGTAATCATCCGTCCAGATGTCCAAAAAGTGTGCCGCACATTATCTCCAAACGATTGGAAGTGCGCAATAATTGAATAATGGCTGATTAGGGAGGATTAGGGAGTTTTAATGGGGAAAGGGGGAATATGAGAGTGGTTTTCACTTCATTTCACATTTCAGTGAGCTGAAGTGAGTTTTTTTTTGTTTTTTAATGCTCTGATAAACGAGCGCGAGGATGATTTCCCAGGACGTGCCACCAAAATGTGTCTTCGCTCTCACTTTTCAACAATCGGTGAAAAAACATCGCGCCACTTTTCAGACTTTTTTTTTTTTTTGGTGTTTGGTATCGAAACCTCAAACAGAAACAAGAAAAAAAAAATACATGAACTTGAGGTAGGTAAATAAATCTGTCGCTGTCTCTGCAGCACGCCCTTCATCCTCGTGTCTCATATTTAATTGCCGCCCCTGGCGTGCCCTAAATACCCTAAACACCCCCTAACTGGGGTATTATTGTGTTTCTTCATCATGTGACCCGTCGAAGAATAAAAAAACAACAACAACAACAAAAAAACGTCCAATCAACAGATGAGCAGACTGCCACCAAAGACAAAACGTTTAAACCCTAATTAGAATATGCAAATGAGGGTTCGCGTTATATGGGACATTGGGGCTCGAGCACACAGCGGATCAATCAGCGCGCTGTCCTCCTAATAACAAGCTCAAGTGATTCATTAAGTGGCTCGTGAGAGTTTATTAGTGTTTCTTTTAATTTGACCTCTGAAAATCCTCCTTTTTCCTTCCACCTTGGTTTATTTCTAAATATAGGCTATGTACCTTGTTATCGGTAAATTTATTTCGAAAAGCCTCCAGAACGAAACTGCTCAGAGCGGAAATGATGATAATAAGGTGGCGACTAAAATATTACTTATTTTGTTTTAAAAAGAAAAGAAAGAAGTAAAGTTGCATTGTTTCATTATAATATCATCCTGGTAATTATGTAAAATAAATTCAATCCCCCTGACATTAATTTTACACAACAAACAGCAGCTTTGATTCAGGTTGAAATTGAAATAACTCAATTTACAGCAAGTATTTTTTAGGCTCCTCAATCCCAAATTTCGATGAGTGAGAACAAAACGTGCTCGAGATGAATGAATGAATTTGGGATTTATCCGTATGATCGGACCTGTTAGAGAGCTCCCTGCCGACGAGCAGCATGCAACATGACGAGTCACAGTGAAAGTAACAGTGATGGTTCCTTCTGTCGCTGGTTTTAACTTTAAAAACACTCTAAATTCGTTTTCTCTTTATGACCAACTCAGACAGGCAAACACCCCACAAAGCTCTTTTTCTTTTTTTTTATTTCCCTGTGACCTAAATGCGAGTTTGTTGTTTCATTTTGAAGCTGACAGGGATTTGAAGTGATGACGCCTCTTTCCTTGTCTAATAAAAAGACAAGAAATGCGCAATTTCTTCTTAAAAATGCAGGTATTAGTTATTCTATCTCGTTTAATCGCCAGAAATTGTGCGATCTACTCTGGTAAAGCTTCGTGGAGCTGGAGCGAACTTCAGTGTGGACCTTCTCCTCTCTCTGATTGGCTGCCGCCTGTTGCCTGTCGGATAAAAAGCGCAGCGGAGAGGCGGGGAGGGAGATAGAGAAGAAGCATCACTCAGCTCATTGCACCAGGGACCTCAGAGAACAAAAAGTGGAACCACACCACCATGACAGGGAAGGAGGGAGTTGTGCTTTCAGACACCGAGAATAAACAGAAATCATCCTCACAGACCAGCGTGAACCACGGGGGACCCCCGCAGCAGCAGCAGCACCTGCAGCAGCAGCACCAGCAGCAGCACCAGCAGCACCAGCAGCAGCAGCAGCAGGCTCCGGTCTGGAAGATGGCCCCCACGGTGCACCGGCGCACCGGGTTCGGCATCCAGGAGCTGCTCGGCCTGAACAAGGAGCCGCCGGCGGTGCCGAGGCGGCCGCTGGAGGCTCTGCCGCACAGGGCGCACGTTCTGGCAGCCAGGTCGGCCCTCGGACACCACGGGGGCCTCGGGGTCGGGATGGGGTTGTTGGGACCAGAGGGAATACACTCGTTTTACAGCCAGCCTGCGTTTCTGGAGGTGCTGTCAGAGGCGCAGAATGTGCACCTGCAGCCGCTGCACCGCGCGGCGCACATGGACACGCAGGACGCGCAGCACTCCGCCAGCTCCGGTCAGTGTTTCAGCTCCTTAACTGTGGAAACACACTGTGCGTGTGTGTGCGTGTCAGATTACATGTGTGTAACATTAGCACACATTTTACCCGTTTTACCCTATTTATTCTGAACAATCTTATCTGCGTAAAATGACAAATTAAAGAAAAAATAAACAATAGGGTGTAAAAACCTTCACGGCCTCTGATCGAATAATGATGATGATGATGAAGATGGAGGCTGAAGTTAAATTCAAGAAGAAACAAATTAAATTGGCATTTTCTTTTCCTTCAAAATGCCTTTTTATCAAATTGGTTTTGTTTCAAAGGAAAAGATTGAAAAATGTAGAGGCCTTCGAAAAATATAGGTTTTCTAACTTCTTAAAGAATCATTTGGTAAAAAAATCTGAAGACTCAATATGAAGAAATAATCATTGTACATGGAGAAAACAGATATTTTCTTTATTCAAATTAAACAACATTATCATTATTATTACTATAATAATAATAATAACAATAATAATAATAATAATAATAACAATAATTACTATTATTATTATTATTATCATTATTATCATTATTATTATTATTATTATTATTTGTTCTTCTATCCTGAGCTGTTCCCTGTTGTTTCCTCACAGATTCTGATGATATGAGTCTTTCCTCCGGTGATCAAAAATTCTCCAAATCCTCTCTGAGTCAGAGCAAGAAAAGGAAGAAGAGACGACACAGGTAAAAAAAAAAAATAATGTAAAACTCAACAAACGGAAAACAAGATTATCAAACGATGCACCCTTTATTTTATATCAATGTATTTTCATTTTTATTCAGAGGACTGATGAAGTTCGGGTGCTGTGGGTCTTTATAAAGAAATATCTTTATAGGGTATTTTCGTTTGGTGTCATTAATGAAAACACATTAAACAAAAATCACAATTTATTTATTCCAGTAATAAAACGAGCATGTCTGATATTGGAATACATAATACATGGATATTTTATTAGCCTTAAATCCTTCATAGAAACCTTAAATCATGGTGCTTTCCTCTGTGATCTTTTAAAAACACATCATATTAATATCACTAATTTCAGAATATCTTGTATTTTTCATTAAGAATAATATAGAATGTGTGAGGGAAGAAAAATCACATGGCCCATTTATGTATTTCTTTCTCTCCATGTATTTGCTAAACAAAGAAAAAGGCCCAATTATTCTGTCAGTCCCTTTCTCTTACTTTCTTAATTCTACAACTGTTTCATAAAAACAAAATCATTAAGATAATTTTACCAAATTCACTGCTAAAAACAGACAGTTTTTTTTTTTTTTACATTTTTCTATTCCAGAACATTTTAGCTGCCGTCCAATTCAAACTGCACAAAAATGATCTCTCGTGCTGTCTTTTGTTTTGCTTGCAGAACCATTTTCACGTCCTATCAGCTGGAGGAGCTGGAGAAAGCTTTCAACGAGGCTCACTATCCGGACGTGTACGCCAGAGAAATGCTCTCCATGAAGACCGAGCTGCCCGAGGACAGAATACAGGTGTGTTAGAAATGTCACGTACTAGTCCTTTAAAATTTCAACTCCAGAGGATGCTTTGATCACCTTGATTTAGGAGGACAGATAGATAGATAGATAGATAGATAGATAGATAGATAGATAGATAGATAGATAGATGGATAGATGGATAGATAGATAGATAGATAGATGGATAGATGGATAGATAGATAGATAGATAGACAGACAGACAGACAGCACCTCATCATCCTCACAATGCCTTCAGCTTCCACGTTTACAGCCAATTCACCCTCTCAGTGTAATTAGTTAATTGAGGAGAACTTATCACCCCTTTCCCTGCGAGAGACGAGGCTGCAGCCCCTGAAATGAAATGATAACTACACAGGAATTAATTAGCGCAGGTCAGCGGCTGAGCAGAGGCCTCCTCCTGGCTGCTGTGAGCATTTTAATTTCCCGTGATATTTGACCGCCTGTCTCCCATCGATCGGGCCTGGAAATTAACTTATTTTTCAATCAGCCTCTTCGCCCCCTGGGGTCACCTCTCTCTCCTCTCTCTCACACACACACACACACACACACACACACACACACACACACACACACACACACACACACACACACACACACTTACACTGCTGCTGTCAAAAAGCATGATTGCTCATGTGAAGCCCATTTTTTTTATGAGATGGAGGTTATCATCAGATCTACCTGAATAGCTTTCCCGGGCTCGGCTTTGATCGTTTTTAATTCCAGGTCTGCACACACACACACACACACACACACTCCACACACACGCACACTCACTCCTCATCATTCTCTACGATCTCATCCCGCCTCCTCGGCCATTTTAGGATGCTCATTTTTCCCCAGTTGTCCTCATCCATATTCACAAGCTCGCTGAGGCCATTACAAGGTCTGGCTTGGTGGAAATCAATTTAGGCACTTGGGGAGCCAGAAGGAGGATAATGCATGAGCACACACACACACACACACACACACACACACACACACACACACACACACACACACACACACACACGCATATAATGGACAAAAGACAACTTGTTGTATAAATGAAGCAATGAGGGAGGGAAAATAAATATTGAACATTGAATTTCAGGAGTATTTTGAAGACTCACACTTACATTTTGGGTCTATAATGGACCTTCAGGTTTGTGCATCAGTGGAAATGAGCTCTTCAAGTCAGTCTTCTTCACCACAACCTTTCTTTGGTTCAAGCCTCCAGCAGATGTCATTGTTCCGCTGATATTCATCCCCCCTGTCCACAAAAATAAGACCAGCTGCGGATTGTTACGGCATAAAAACAGCAGAGAAGAGTCAAAGAAGCTGTCATCAATTAGAAAATGACTAAATATATACTTATAATATAGTAAATATCCCCTCCAGACATGTTTTATAACCCTTGAAAATACTCTGATTAGAAATATAACTTGTATCTGATGTGTTTTTCCCACAAAAACACAAAATGTCTCCCACTTCAAGGGAAAGTAAATTTTTTAAGCATGTGTGCTGGAAGTTTCTGCATCATTCAACACAGTGAAGATCAAACCATCTAAGTGAAGTGACAGTCATTTTTGAGTGGAAGGAGCCTTTAAATAGTGTCACAGTTAAAAATGTTTGTATATTTCAAATCAATATTAATCCAACTAATGTCTGACCTTCATCTTGGCAGGTGTGGTTCCAGAACCGCAGGGCCAAGTGGAGGAAGAGGGAGAAGTGTTGGGGTCGCAGCAGCGTCATGGCAGAGTACGGCCTGTATGGAGCCATGGTCCGCCACTCCATCCCGCTGCCGGAGTCCATCCTCAAGTCAGCCAAGGAGGGCGTCACGGAGTCCTACGCTCCGTGGTTACTAGGTAAGCTGCCGCAGAATTGTGTTGGTCATGTGTCAAGTTCACAGAAGTCATTTCACAGTCGTAAAGCAGTGCGACACATTAAAAATGTTTCCTGTGAAAAGGGACCATGATCTAATTTATGGTAGCTTGTCACTGATATATCATGGGTTAATATCAATAATAATAACTTTATTTATGTAGCACTTTTAGCTAAGTGCCTCACGGAAGGGGAAAAGGAAAAATAACAAACGGAAGCTGAAGCAACTTTGCAAAGTCACCTCTCTTCTTCTTTGAATGAAACAAAACGATACAAATACAATTGTTTTTTCCCCCCATTCATTTAGTGTGTTAGTTATTAAGCCCATTTCCAGTATAAATGTTGGCATTGTACGTTACCTCAAACCAAGAATATGTTTAAATATTCTTTATGTTTCAATTTTCCGTTTCATGTCGTGACCTCACTCTGGTTAGGTTTAGGCACAAATGCCCACTTAGTTAGGGTAAGGAAAAGATCACGTTTTGGCCTAAAATGCCAGGTTTTGTCGGAAAAAATGGCAAGAAAATGTTGAAAATATCCAAAAAGGCTGCTACAGTATGTCCGGACGGAAACTAAAATTACCAAGATTTGTCAGTTAAAATGGGAAGTTATCTCTATTGGCAGCCGTCTTGCTAAGTATCACCACACCACCATCTCCTCCTGATAAGACATGTAATCTGAACGTAATATGATAAGTATTGTAGAAAATGTTATGATACATAACATATGATACACGATACATTTCGGCTACTGCACTTCAGGTCAAAAGGAAACCTGCTCTTGTCGCCATTACTGCATTTATTGTCTATTATTTTGTCACGTTGTGTTTGAAAATGAGGGATTACGACGTATTCCAAAAACAGGAAGTGTGAGCTCATCCTGGCTCATGTTAGGGGCCAATAAAAGTGTCAATAAAAGGCTGCAGTCGATGCGGTGATAATCCTACTTAATCAGGACAGATTAGACCAAATGTCGTCTGTTGCTCTCATGTCAATTGATTGGTTTGAATCAATGAGGTCGCTCTAATTGAATAAGAGGTCCGATCTATCGTTCCATCTCCTCATTGGAATGTTAAACACCCCCGTACACACAAATTGTCATCCATGTTAGCAATAAATGTGTGTTTTATCATCTGAATGCGTAACATCCCCCTCCTCTGCAATCTCTAACCTAACTGAACATCGTCTCCCTTCAGGTATGCACAAGAAGTCCATTGACACCTCTCCTGGAAAGCCCGGCAGCCTGACACCACCACCACCTCCACCACTGCCACCACCAGCAATAAAGGAGAAACCAGAGGACAAAATGATGGAGGAAGAGAAGGAGAAACACATGAAAGACTCTAACACGCCGATTACTAAAGAGGAACTGAGGGAGAACAGTATCGCGGCGCTGCGGGCGAAGGCGCAGGAGCACAGCGCCAAGATGCTCGGGACGGTTCCCGAAAGAACAAACGAAACGCATAAAGAGGAAGTAGAGGACAAGGCGACGGAGCGGGAAATGGCAGAGGTGGAGGAGTGTGACTGAATTAAAAAACGGTTGCGGCGTACAGACTGATGATGAAATACCTGCAGGGTGGAGTTTGCACAACATTTCACAGTTGCAGAAGTCTCGTTTGATTGGTTCAGTTGAGCGTTTGGTTCATGTGGAGTCACAGCTAAACATCATGCTGAACCGGAAGAACCAGTTTTCTTTCTTTACTTACCTGCCAGGTGAAATAAAGGTTATTTAGCTCAAGGTTATAAAAGGTCCCATATTATTCTCGTTTTTAGATTCATGCTTTTGTTTTGGGGGTTTACATGCTTTAATGTTCAAAAAACACATTATTGTTGTCACACTGACCAATGCTGCCGCACCTCTATTCACCCTCCGTCTGAATGCTCTTATCTCTTTAAGGCCCCCTTCTCCAAAAAGCCCAGTCTGCTCTGATTGCTCAGATCTCACAGGCCTGAGCAGGAACCGTCCCAATGTGCCTTGCAGGGGGCGTGGCTGAGGGCGGTGACTGTATAGCTGTGGCATCACAACCTAACAAAAGTCATGAAGGCTCCTTCAAAAGCAAATTTTCTGAATCCTGGCTGCAGTTTGACTGATTTGATACTTTCAGCACCTGGACCTGCTTTGTAATTAAAACAAATTTACATTAAATCTCACTTTCTAACAATATGGGACCTTTAACCTTTAACCAATGACATCGCTTCGTCCTCGCTGCTCTTGAAATATTTGTACAGCTGACTCCAAACTACTCCAAACAACTTTTCATTTCACTTTCTGCGTGAGAGTGGAGGCTTCAGCACGGAAACGTTTCCCAACTGGTTGCAGATGTTTTGATACGGAGCTGCATTCAAAAATATATTTATTTTCATTAAGAATAGATTAACTCCATGGCAGCTACTTCGTGCAACAGTGTGGACAAAGACGGTTTTGGAAGCGAGGCTCTTTTTAACACCCTGCCTGCTCCAGAGGTGCTAATAAGGAAGCGACTGTGAGTGACCTATGACCTCTCTGTGATGACTCATGACTCATTCAGCTGGGTCACTGAAAAATTACACAGTTATGTATCACATCCTGTGAAAAGGTTACAAGCCCGTCTTTCAGCTTTTCCAACATTTGTGATGTACATACTGAAAATAATGTCCAATAGTTAAGACTGTACCATAATGTACAGTTAATACTGTTTATCTGTGTCTGTCTCTGTATAAATGTAATTGTAGCCTATAATTAAAAGTTACTGATATTTAAAGTCCAAACATTACTCGAAAGTGTGTTTTGCTTCTTGTCGCTTAGATGTTTGAGCTCCATCGTGACGGCAGAACATTAAAGGGGCACGGTGTTTTGGAGAAGAAATTCAAACTCAGAATTTTAATATTTACAATATTAATGAGGTGATAATAGAAACTCAGAAGTAATTATTTTTACCACAACTGAATAAACTATCTGTTCTCAAGGGAAAATACAGTCCTAAGAACACAGTTTGAAGCTAGAGAGGTGGCAGGGTCCGCCACATATAAACAAAGTAAAACAAGGTCAATTTGTTTATTCAGTCATGAAAACGAAGAGTTTCATTTAGCAGGTTATTTAGTTTTTTGTTGTTGTTAGTATTTAGTAACTACAGAGTGCTCCTTTAATCTGTTGGGGGTGGAAAGTTTCTCTATGATCCCTTCAAGGACTCTGGGAGCAAGGTCCTGTGATTGGCTCCTCCTTTCTGCTTTAGGAGGCGAAAAATTATTGGGACCAGTAAATGCTTTACAGATCATGTGGACAGCTGCAAAAATAAGAGGCCCTGACGTTTTTTAAAAAGTGATTTCTTCAGCTTAATTTGATAGAACTGCTGCAGAGTGGGGGATGACTTGCAGCAAAGCGCCATAGACCAGACTCGAGGCCCGGGTCACAACCTCTGTACGAGCTACATGGGGCAACGTGACTCGTAGTTATGAAACAGGCTGCATTTTTGGTAAGGCAATAAATAATAACTCATATTTATGATTTTATTTTTGAAATGTTGGACATGATTATTGCTTGCAACTGCGGCCACCCCTAGCTGCTGGGCCCCAGAAATCTTACGGGCGGCCCTGTCCAGTAGTTTAAACTTAAAATGAATATAATTTGCACATTAATAGACTCCTGGATCTTTAAATGAGGGACAATGAGGAGTTGTAGGGTACTTTTTAAGAATATTTATCAGGGTGATCAAATTTTTTTGTGGGATAAACAAAGATCAAACATGAGTTTGTATTTCAGAATTGGGTGACTTTATCTCCCAAAAACATGTCCAAACATGGGACAATGAGGAGTTGTAGGGTACTTTTTAAGAATATTTATCAGGGTGATCAAATTTTTTTGTGGGATAAACAAAGATCAAACATGAGTTTGTATTTCAGAACTGGGTGACTTTATCTCCCAAAAACATGTCAAACTTCTGCGTGTTGCACAAGTGAAAGTTCTCTTTTGCAACTGATGTTGAAATCAGCTCTAGAGAACTGTCCCTCACTAGAAAAGCGTCGACAGGAGAGGGTTTGTACCGCCCTTTAACGCATCACTCCTCCGGCCCTTCCTCTCTGGAGTTTCCAGCTTTTCTCCGTCACTTATCAGTAACTTCTAAAATTGCTTAAACGCTCGGAAATGCTCTGCAGACAAAACCCCGTGTCGCTCGCAGTAGTTGCTGCACCATGATGTGGCTGCCCTGCGGACGCGCTTCAAGGCGCGTCGTTTCTTCCTTCAGCCGTCGCGTCTTCAGATCTTATTTCCATGTGGAGGGTCGCAGGAAGTTTAATGTCGCGGCCTTCATGCCGGAGGCTGCGGGGATCCAGGGGCTGTCGGACCGCTCGACGCTGCAGGAGTTTTCCGTCTCCAACGGTGAGAGCTTCTGGGCCGCAGCGGCGCGTCACAGACTGAGCTGGATCAGTCCTTTCCACACGGCCCAGGACTGTGATCTGAGCCGGGGCCGGATCAAGTGGTTTGAGGGAGGGAAGCTGAACGTGTCCGGTAAATTCACTTTCACTTTTGAATCAGAATAAGACCAGTAATTGGATGTGTTGTTTATCATCATACTTTTAAGCAGAAGATTTGTATTTTCCTCCTGACTCACAGTTTTCCATGCTGGTGTTTTGAGGAACTCTTATAAATAAAACACGCACAGAGGCAGTAAATGCATCACCACTGTCAGCATTTTTCCATCCAGTGAATACCTTGAATGCACCATACTAATGTGAAGCTGGTCTAATGTTCTGTCTGTGTGTATCAGTGAACTGTCTGGACCGCCACGTGCACACCTGTCCTGAGAAGGTGGCCCTGATCTGGGAGAGAGATGAACCGGGGTCAGAGGTTGAGGTCACCTACAGGTCAGCGGGTTGGATTTAATATGTGAGTGTGTGTCTCCTTCTTTAGTTGTGTGTTTCATGGATTATCTCTCTACAGGCAGCTACTGGAGATGACGTGTCGCCTGGGCAACCTGTTGAGGCGGCGTGGCGTGAAGAAGGGGGACTGCGTCACCATCTACATGCCTCCTTGTCCTCTGGCCGTGGCGTCCATGTTGGCCTGCGCCAGAATCGGTGCAGCACACAACGTGGTGTTCGCCGGGTTCAGCGCCGAGGCCCTCGCAGAGCGGATCAGAGATGGTGGGACAGTGTGACTGCATAGTGTTTGAGTGTTTTTCAGCTCATTGTTTTTGGTTTAGAGTCTCGACTAGATGATTAGTCCTCGATTTTTTTGATAATCAATTCACCGTTTCAGCCCACTCCAGCACCGTCATCACAGTGAACCAGGGCGTCAGAGGGGGAAAGGTAATCGAGCTGAAGAAGACGGTGGATACAGCTGTCGACAGTTGCCCGATGGTACAGCAGGTGCTGGTTGCTATGAGAACAGAGAATCCTGTCGCCATGACAGCCAGGGATGTCGACATGGAGGAGGTGAGAGAGCAGAAAGACAATCAGTGCCGATAGATATTAGATACCGCCGTGAAACTTAAGTTTTCTGATGCAAATAAGACGTTATTTGGTTAAATACTCAGCATTTCTGTAGAGCAGTCTCACCATCAGGACCATTGGGGGCTGTTCTAGAACATAAACATCATATTGAATGTTTCGTAGTGTCTCTTATTCAACAGGAGATAATGTTTAAATAAGAAAAAAGCAATAACATGTGTTCTCTTGTCGTTCCATAACTAAGCTGCTGTTACTAAATGCGATTTTTAACAAATAATACTTGAAAATTCGCTGTGTTTTGCAGGAGATGCTGAAGGAGGACGTGGTGTGTGAGCCGGCCGTCATGGACAGCGAGGACGTCTTGTTCCTGCTCTACACATCAGGCAGCACGGGGAAGCCTAAAGGACTCGTCCACACTCAGGCTGGTTACCTGCTGTACGCCGCGCTCACACACCGGGTAAACATCCGGCACGACAAGTGTTGTGCAGAGCTTCTGTATGGCGTGATCCATAATCCAGTGTTGATCAGTGTCTGCTTTTAGCATCCTTTGAGCACTTCACCGAGCACCATGGATGCTCTGTAGATGGGTACCAGTGATGTTCTGGGTGGTTTTAATCACCAGCTTCCTGTCCTGGGCCGTGCACAAACCATGTCCGTCAGTGATGTTTCCAGTCAGGATGCTTTCTATTGCTCCTCTGTAAAAGTTGACCAGGATCTTGCTCCAGAAACGGGAATATAGCCTTCCCAAGTTTCTGTACATAAATGGGTTATTAAGGCGTACATAGGGAAACTAAATATCGTATCACCTTCTCTTTTTACCCAATCGTTACATAAATCTTCCCTCTCATCACCAGTACGTCTTCAGCTACCATGACGGAGACGTGTTTGGCTGTGTGGCAGATATCGGCTGGATCACAGGACACAGCTACAGTGTCTACGGGCCCCTGGCCAACGGGGGGACGACCGTCCTGTTTGAGAGCACTCCCATTTACCCCGACCCAGGTGTGAACATCACCACAGACAGAATTCAGATTAAAAATAAAACTCATCCAACACACAAAAAAAGACAAGCACACCCTCTGATTTGTCATGTATTTACCAAAGGCTTCTTTTATTAGATCTAACATAATATGGTGATATTTGTGTTGTCTTGTTGTGAATTTGATGTGCTGCGTAAAGCTTTTACCCTTCAAGTATTCCCGTCCTCAGCCAGGAGCTCTGCGTGCTTGTGCCTCTGTCTATGAATAACTGTTTACATTTGAACTTGAACTTGGCCTGTCCACACTAAAATTAGGACTTCTGTATACACAGGGAGTCAGCACACACTCCTTGTTACTGTCAAGAGGAAACTCTTCTCAGCAACATCGTGACGGGTTCAAATATGTGCTTCGATCTAATCTCAGTGTCTGGTTATGATTTTTGATGTTCAGTATCACCTCTTTGGACCATGCTAACTTAGGCGTGTTTTGATCTCAGGGAGGTACTGGGAGATGGTCCAGAGACTCAAGATTAACCAGTTTTACGGGGCTCCGACGGCGATCCGCCTGCTGCTCAAGTACGGTGACCAGTGGGTGCACAAATACGACCGCTCCACCCTCAAAACTCTCGGCTCTGGTATGCCAAACATGATGCTTGGATATGTTGTTATCTGCAGAAGCGCTCACCATTAAAGGGATGTTTTCCGAACCCTTTTTGCAACAAGTAACACAAGCAACAACACGAGTTATCGAACAAATTCCAATGGTCAACAGTGTTTTGTGTACCGGAGAGTTACCGGACAAATTCCTTTCCTCTAAGCACACACACGTGTTACATACTTAAAGTATACTGAAAGTCAATCCTGGCTGGTATGTCAACATGCCTCAGTGATCCACAGTGTGCACAGCAAAGACCAGCACGCAGCGAGATCACACACACACACACACACACACACACCTGTTCCCCTGAATCATGACGCTTATGTGTTAAAACCCAAAGCTCAACAGTCAGAATGTAAATCCTCCTCTGAACCAACACAGATGTGTTTTTAGTTACAGAAACTCTTTTGTCTGCCTGCATCATTGATTCGCAGTTTGTTTTGAAAAAAACGTATAATACGCCTAACGACTACGTTATGTGATTGAAGCTGACCTTGTCTGTGTGCAGTGGGCGAGCCCATCAACACTGAGGCGTGGGAGTGGTACCACAGAGTGGTTGGGGACGGACGCTGCCCTGTGGTGGACACCTGGTGGCAAACTGGTAACTGTTATACACTAAAATGTGGAATTTATTAGCTATTGTTCACAGCTGCATGAGACTTTCTTTCTTGTGCTACGTCACCACTAATTAACCAAATCAGACATCTCACACTGAACGACGTTGAGTCTGCCATACTGTAAGTGTTAACAGTAGCATCTCATCACTTGTTAGCAGGATCACAGTCCCTCCACTAAGGGCAGCTAGGTTCACAAGCTCTTCCTCGAACAGCCACGTCTGCAGGCCCATCAGTCAGTCCTGAAGGGAAGAGCAGTCTGCTCCGTCCGCCCAACATTAACAGTGTTACATAACACTGTAAGTGTGGTCCTGTGCGCGTATACATACACAATACTAAACACTATCGCACGCACACACACACACACACACACACACAAAGTTTTTATCCCCTCTGTTCTTCCAAAGCGAACCAGATGTTTTCCTCACATACTAAAAACCATCTGAGTTTGGGATCAGCACAGGAAACCAGAGGCATGAACTAAATCTCAACTTCTCTGTCTTGATATTGAACAGTTGTAACAGTCAACTTTAACACCAAGACTGTGTAGAAAAATGCAGATTGCATCATGTCTTTTTGTTTGTTAAAGGGGTCACAGAAGCTTTGTTTTTGGACATGTTTTAACCTCAGAACACAGATGTTATGTAACTGCCAAAAAAGCCATGCCACAAAATGGAGTGAGTGGTGTGCTAACTAACCACCATCAGATGAGTCTTTCATAGTGTGTCAGAGACTGTAAAATATAGATCAAGCATCCGGGCCTGAAAAGTAAAGCAAAAGCGGAAATACCTCAAATCTGCGGGTTAACCCTTTTCTAATGACCAGCAGGGGGTGACTCCACTGGTTTCAAAAAGAAGTCTGATTATGTAAGCTTATGAGAAAATGACCCTACTTCTCACTTGATTTATTACTTAGACAGAGAGACATACGGTAAAATAGATAATAAAGCAGGGTGTGGCTACCTTGTTACTGACAAGGTGTTGTCATCAGGTTCTCCGTCAGATCCTATCAGGATAGCCTCCCCAGCTCCGCCCCTTTCTTCCAAATATGGTCACCAAAAATCCAAGTTGTTGACAGCTGTAAATTACACACTCAATGCTTTAAACCACTAGTTCACAAACCAGTGGGTGACATCACGTTGGGTATACAACCTGACCTGAACCCTGAACTCTCAAACCCACAGAAAAATGTAACTTTGGTCTTCAATTTTTCTCAACTTTGAGCACAAAGATATAGAACATTGTTTGTATTAGAAAGGGATTTGTTTCTGCCTCTTCAAAAACTATGCAGCAGAATTGTCCTTCACCGTTGTATAACCGCTGATGTCACTACAAAATAACTACTATCCCATTAAAGTAGCTTACGATTGGACATAACGACAACATGTTTAAAATCAGCTGATTTCGCTAATAAAATCAAATTTGCGGATGAACACAGGACCCGACTGACACGATGCGTTTCATCCTCGGTCCCGTCAAATTAGATTGAGTAATGACCAAATGGAGAAAAAGCTGCGTTAATTACCATACACATGGCAAAAGTCTATAATTAATTGCTGATAATTAAACATCAGAGCACCATGAGCTCGAGAATTACAGACACAGATATGACCCAAATACCCTACTTCAGCAAAAAGGATTATATTATTATGTTGCTCTCCTGGACCAGTGTTTCCAATTAGGACTAAGTGGCATTATTCATAAAATGCCATTTGGTTGATCTGGGAGCAAGTAGCCTGTTTAGAGAGAAAATTTGATTTTGATCCGCAGTTGGCATACGGCCTCCATGTTGGATCATGCAGGACTGGAGAGGTGAGAGGATGCAGGAGGACAGGAGGGGCAAGAGCTCTGCAGCAAAAATTAAAAAGATATTACTAAACACTGGTGTCGACAAGTTTAAATTCTTATTTTTAGGCATAAGGAAGTATAAGAAATTAAGCATATTCACACAGTGGCCATTTTCCCCTGACGTCACACTCAGGGTGGGAAATGTTAATCTCCTGTGTTTCAGGTTGTAAACTGTATAAAATTTGACAAAATGTCATCATTTCACAGCCTCCTGATTGATCAGCACCTGAAAAAAAAATACAGAAAGCTAAAATGTGGAGGGATATCGGGTCATATTTCAAGATGAAATTAGACATATTTGATGACTCATTAGCTAATGTTAGCAGTCAACCACTTCCTATTGTTACTGTTTACATCCAGCACGCTTCACCAGGTTTAAATAAATGTTTCCAAGAGGTTCGCTGGTGTAGTAGAATAAATTAATGCATCTCCTATAGTATAGTTTAATGCTATCAGAGTTATGTTAGCAAGGAAGTGTTTGAACACTAACGTTAGCTGGTATGTAACGGCAAGTAACGGGTTATTAGCAAAAATGTTCTCTTACCTTGAAATGTGGCCCCATGTCCCTCCAAATTTTCACTATTCATTGTCTTTACAGTTGTTGATCAATCAGGTAGTAATGAAATAATAAAGATTCATAAGCAGTACCACATATGAGCAACCCATGATGTTGGAGGAACATGGTCGCCGTGTGAATATGGTCTATAATTTTTACATTTTTGGGGAAATATACACTTATTAGCTTTTTTGCTCAGAATTAGATGTGAAAATGTGAAGTCTGAATGCTAAATATGGAGCTTCAACCAGCAGCCAGTTATCTTAGCTTAGCATATTGACTGTAAATGCCTAACCTGACTCTTTCCAAGGCTAACACAATTTAAGATAGGGGCTTAGCTAGCTGCTTCCCTCTGTTTCCACTCTTTATGCTACGCTAAGGTAGCTGAATGCTAGTTGTGTTTCCCCATTTCATAACTATTACTATTTTTAAAATGTTGAAGACAGCCCTGATAATTTTTGAAGAGGCTGAACTGAAAAAGTGTTGATGATTTGTTGTGGGGTTGGTGGTGGGGGGTTGGGTTCAGTCCTGAAGTCTCACGGTTACAGTTGATCTGAACAGGATGCCGGTCGCTAATGCTATTGTGGGATCATCTGTTGTGTCCTACTTTATAACGGGTCCCCTCTGCTGTCTCCGGCTCTGGTGCCACCAACACCACCCAGAGGATTACCAGGGTCCCCGAGGTCCAGGCAAACCTAATTGCATTTAATTTACTTATATGGCTGTAATTCCACAATCTACATCTGTAGCAATGAGAGGGGCTTACACTAGATTTACAAACCGTTAGCTGGCGCTGTCATTTTATATTGTACTCTCTCTCTCTGCTCCTTTCACTTTTCATCTGACTTTCCCCACCCTGATTCAGTCCATAATCCTCATACACCACTTTTCATACTATATTAATCTGTTCTTAACAAGTCTGGCTATAGTCTCTGTCTACTCTGTTTGTATTTAAATGCTGAGTCAGATAATGTTAATAATCGTCTTATCAAAAAGCCTCATGGAAAAAAAAAACAAAACCAACAATTTTACTCTGTAACAGGGGGTATTTGTACTTTTATGAGTAACATTTCAAATCCATACTTTTACTCGTACTTAAGTGTGCATTAACACATTATGTAAAGTAATAATTGAGTACAGAGAACAATTTGAACTAATATCCAAACCTTTCATCCACGTTTTTGTGATATACGGACAAAAACACAGAAATGTGCAGCATGTCCAGGTTTGGAGAGGTGATCATTATCAGTGAGCAGTCAATTATACTGAAAGGTTAAAAAAAAAAAAAAAACCAGGACAATCACAACATTGTGTTTGATCTTCTTGTTTAGAAGAAAATACAAATGATGACCAGTTTTATAATCTGCCTTGTTGTGCTCTGTGTTCTCAGAGACAGGTGGCATCTGCATCAGCCCGAGGCCGTCCGACCCAGACGCAGAGATTGTCCCAGGGATGGCTATGAGACCTTTCTTTGGCATTAAGCCCGTCCTCATGGACACTGAGGTGTGGCACTCATCCCTGTGCGTGCTAATGTGTGTGTGTGTGTGTTTGTGTAGCGTGCCGTCGCTGCAAATATTGGATGGCTGGGAACGGCCTGCAGGGAGGGTCAGATTAGGATTATAAAACAGTCACCAGCTGTGTCACTTTTGATACCCACCCTGCTCCCACCCGTCAGTCCCACTCCGTGCGTGCCAAACTCTGTATTAAAAATCTGTCATGCTACTTTGTGGCTATTGCAGTTGCACAGATTGTGCAGACAGTTGGAGCAGTGTCTATGAGCTGATCTCTTGTCCTGCCTTGCAATAAAAACACACACTAACACATATCCACACGCAGCATTTTGAGGATTCAATAGTCACAATTTAGTGTGGCACTCTAATTGTTTTCTCATATTTTAAAAGGAATATATTATAGGTTTTGTATCCATCTTATTTAGTTGTTAGATTTTATATATCATTTTTGATCTCTTACCAAAGACATTAGTATTTGGCTCAGTTATTACTCTGTTGTCCTTTTAACTTCCTTCAGGGAAAAGTCCTGACTTCCAACAACACGTCTGGAGCTCTGTGTATATCTCAGCCTTGGCCTGGTATGGCTCGAACAATTCACAACAACCACCAGAGATACATTGAGACCTACTGTCAGCCTTATCCTGGTACAGTACGATGTGTTCAAGGACAAACATGTTTTTTTGTAAGGCCGCAGTCTCTAAATCCTTTTGTCCTGTGCCAACAGGTTACTTCTTTACTGGCGATGGCGCATATCGTTCTAAGGAGGGGTATTACCAGATCACTGGTCGCCTTGATGATGTCATCAACGTGAGCGGTCACAGGATTGGGACAGCAGAGATAGAGGATGTGGTGGTAAGGTCTGATTTTTTTTTATGTCTTAGAGCATTGCTTTCTACATTCATTAACACTAGACCCTCGTCTAGAAGATCACACTAAATTTAGCCTATAACCATGTTTGAAAGGATTCTTCTCGGACAGGAGTTTGCCGAGAGATCTTGACTTCAAGTGTTGGCAAAGTGGAAGTGTGATGAAAAGTTATTTTATCAACACAGCAATATTATTTTTTCTGAAGATAATGAACATCTGCAGTAAATTCCGAGTCAATTCAGACAGTGTTCATCAAGAAATGTACGTCTCCACGGCAGCTGTAGTCTTGGCCCTATTTTCATGCCGTCTGTCCCGTTCTTGTCACAAACGTCCAATTTCATATAAAGTGTACTGACGATTGTGATTCCTGTAACAGAATCAGTGCTCTGCAGTGGCCGAGTCTGCATGCATAGGATACTCGCATGACATCAAAGGACAAGGTGAGAAAGAAATCTATTTCAGTGTCAAAAAATGTGTTCACACATTATGTACTTCTATCATAGTGACGACTGTCCTCTCCCTGTGTCATCAGGAGTTTATACCTTTGTGGTGCTGAAAAAGGATGTGGACGTTCAAGAGACAGACCTGTCCCGGCTGCTAAATGACATGGTCTCTAAAAAGATTGCAAAGTACGCCTGTCCAGACTTCATCCAGGTAATTCTGAGACAAAAACTTTGAATACAAATTTAAAGACTAACATTTAAGACCAACTTGTACTCAATCAATTAGTTTTTCTTGGTCATTCTCACAGTTCGTCCATCGTCTGCCAAAAACACGCTCAGGTAAGATAATGCGGCGGGTGCTGCGGAAAGTGGTGGAGCGAGATTTGAACGGTCTGGGTGACCTCAGCACGCTGGATGATCCTGCCGCAGTCCAAGAGATCATCCAAGGTCACCGAGAGCTCCGTGGTCAACAACAACAACAACAACAACAACCATGATGTCTTACGAAACCAAGAAGATGAAAGCGATGCTTGCCCATTTCACTTAACCAGACCAAAGATCGTTCGTTTTTATTGTACAAATGACATTTTAATGAAATCAAGTAAACAACTATAAAACAGCTCCAACTCTGCTTTTGATATAAGAACGTTGTGTGTTTTTGTAATAAAATATTCCAATGTAGTGATTGTAAACATAACACAATAAACAAACGTTATCTCACATAAAGGCACATTTATGGAGTCTAAAGTCTTCCCTTTCTTTCCTGATTTAATATCATGATTTATTTGGCAAAGTCTTTGGGTCATGTACACTTTGCCATCAAGCGTCCCCAGAATCGCCATCTTGTGTGGAAAAATGTTGCAACCCTTCTTCATTTTCTTAACCTTGTATTCTACTCACCGAGCTAGTGACAAATGTTATCCTCCTAAAATGCCTGCTTACATGAATACATACAAACTGGACGTGTACAGTTAGCCACCACCACTGGAGGAACTGGGTTTAAAAGCACCTTGTTTGAGGACACATGAGTGTTAGTAACTGAGGAGTGTTTTTCTGCTACGTCTCCCACGTTGACGCTTCCTGTCAAAGACATTAGTCAGCAGTCATGTGGCTTCTTCTCTGAGATTTAAGCTCCCGCTGCCTCCTTTTAGCTTAGTTAACTCCCACCGGCCTCCTCCACACAGTTTCAACTGGACATCATGGTACTGTGAGAAATGGGAAGAAAGCGTTCATATCCCTCATAGATTTAGACAAATGTGAGGAAAAAACAAGATTAATAGGTGTTAAAATGTAAGAAAAAACAAATAGTTATAGACTGACCAAAAAAGCACTGGTTCAACTTTTTTCAATTGGAAGAATTCAGAGAATCTGATAAAGTATTTGCCCTTGTGGACCGAGTAATGTAGGATATAATTGACTTATAGTTTTCCTTGCAGTAAGCAGAATTCGGTATATAGTCAACATCGCTACAAGAACCTTAGAAATGATCATCATAAACAATTCAAGTTCACAAATTCAAGATAAAGTGATCTCTGTATCACTTCCTCCAACAGTAATTTGAGCTCAGAATTATTCGCTCTAACCTTCTCCAGGCTGCTACGGTGTCCCAGACTGACCAAAGTCATGCCGAGCTGTTTACAGGTTCGGTACAGCTGTGCTTCTGCCTCCTCCGTCAAAGCACTGGTGGCCTCATCCAACACTGCGAGGAAAAAATTATACAAAAAATAAAAGTTTGAGAGAGCTCAGATCTGGGGTCACCTCTAACACGTGCGACAAGATGATAACACCTTAATATTTTACATCTGAAATGCTAAATTTAAACTCAAAGCCAGTGGGCGAGACCAGCTCCCCTGAAACTGCTGTGTCAGAATCATTCAAGTCTCAATACCTCAGATATTTTCATGAATACATTACAGAAGTCCAGAAGAGCACACCTGCATATTTAGGCTGCAGGTAGAAGAGCCGAGCGAAGCTGAGACGCTGCATTTCACCTGGAGACAGAACGTCGTACCTGCAGAGGAAGACAAGTTCAAAGTCTGATACACAGATTTATTAGTTCACTTTGCCATTATGTTTGTCTTTTTTTGTCGTTTTCTCATACCAGTTCCAGTCCACTCTTTCATCCAGCCCGCCTGTCCGCTTCAGGATACTGGACTACAGCACAGATAGAGGTTTAATTCACGTTACAAATCCAAATTATTTACTTACAGTGAAGATTTCAGTTTGAAACAATATACTGTTGAAAGTCCCTCACCACTCCAGCTAGTTCCAGGAACTGTATAATTCTGTCGTCGTCGACTGACCCTGAAAAAAGGGCACGGACGTTATTATTTTAACAACACAAAGTTAAGAGTGAAACAAAGACCCAAGTTTAGATCAATGAAAAAATTTAAGTTGTACATCGATCTACTATATTAATGGCATACTGGTGTTATTTAATGTTGCTTTCATCAAACAACATATTGGTGTCAGGATTAGACACTTTTCTTTGGCTTTTGGTGTATTACAAAAACACACTGAACGTACTATAGATGCTTTAGTGCTCCAGATTTACTTGTTACAAACATTTTTTGTACCTCTACTTTTTATTCATTTTGTAACTTTGTAGGTTTTATTGCTAGAAAAACTCACTGTGATTGATTGATTGAATGAATTAATATATATAGCCTTGCACAGTTTAATATAAAGAGATCAGAACTCTGATACCTGATTCAGGGTAAATATCCTTCAATGGGTAGATCACCTGTTAAAGAAAAGAGTTTTAATTTTATTTTATTTCAGTAAAGTCCAGTATAGGACCAAGGATGGTATCTACACACATGTTATTTGACAAGTACCAGTGTCTATAGAGAAACAAATGAAAAACAACATGAAAGGAGGACTCAGCGACCTGCTCACGAAGCGTGCCGTCAGTCAGGTAAGGTTTCTGTGGAAGGAAGAGGGTTCCTCTGGGCCCAAAACATGTGGTCATCTGGACAAAACCTGAGGAGAAAGATGGTGTCATTTAGCTATTTATGTATGCAGGTATTACAAATCAAGTGTTTTTTTGCAATCCTTTTACTTATTTTTTATTTTTTTACAGTCGTTAAATTTTTTATAGCAAAAATGCTGCGATCTGCCCTAGATCATGTACACATACATCCCTCTTGTCCCATCATGCCATAAACGCAGAGGTATTGGGACACTTTTCTTAAAAATATGTCCACATATCTCTGGATACATACGGTATTTCAGACATGCACGTTTTTCCTCAATTTCTATTCTCAAATAAAATAATAATAAAATAATGGGGTTAATACAGGGGTTATTATTGCAGCCCAGACTAAAGCCACCACACATTTACTTTAATCACTTCCTATCATATAACTTCATCCTCAGCCTCACTGCTCTCTCACCGCTGTGTGCCTCCCAGAGTCGGTTGAGTACCCTCAACAGTGACGTCTTGCCCGTGCCTGTGTTCCCCACCACCAGCAGATGAACGCCCTGGCTGATTTTCAGACTCAGATCTTCCACCAGCAGCTGGTCTGAGTCAGGAGATTTGTATGAAAGATGGTCTAGGATGAAGGCGGTATCCACGGGGCCTCCATGGACATTGAAATCACTGTGTGGAGAATTCACAAAACAAAGAACACGGAGAGGTTTGTTTTACGCACCTCATATTAATTGTCCTCTTTGCTCTTTATTTGTCTTTTGTCAGTGTGATTTAATTGCACTTATATCAGCATCACCTTAACATGCAGTTTGTTCACTTAAACCTCTCCAACTGTACTTTCTTGCAGAAGACAAACCTGTCAAAGTCGTAGCTCTCCCCTGACGCTGGGTCATAGTCACACTGCGTGTGTAGAATGTCATCCATCACCTCCTTCAGCTGCCCAATCCTGACCACAACACACACGCACACACACACGCACACACACACACACACACACACACACACATTGATGGAAAGGTGTACGGCATGCACAAACGCTGCTGTCATCATCTGTCCTCCAGGAAGTGAATTTAAGCATGCAGTGTGATACCTGTGGGTGTATCCAGCCACATCTGACAGAGTGGTTGACAGGTCTATTAGCTGCGAGAAGCCATTTATCAAGTAGATGCATACAAAGGCGTTCTGAATATGAACAAGGAAAGGGAGAGCCAGAGCAGAGAGTAAATAAGAGACAAGATTACTAAGGGACGAGTGTTTGAACAAGAACAAAAGCCAGTAACAATAAGGCACTTTGCCAACAACATGAAAAACAAACTAATGGAATTTAATGCTACGTCTATCAAAGACTTCTTTATATATTTAGATATCTGTTGTAACAATAGGCATTTGAACCCAGCATGAATGTAATTGCACACTTTTATGGGGAGAGAAAGCTTTTGCTGCCACCTAGTGGTCCAATTAGCGACAAATTCAAATGAAGACATTTCTAATGTCAAACCCTTCATACCCTTCCCATCTCTCAAACTGTGAGGAAATGGGAACATGAGCACAAAATAGAAGTTATTGTTTTTGTTAATATCTTTTACTTCAGTCTCTCTTTTGACACTCAATGATGCTCGTCACGCGACGATGTCCTTACCTTCAGTGTTCATCATAGCCAAGTTAAGGGTCATCAAGCGTATATGCGGAGAAAGTTGCACGAGTTGCACGAGAGAAAAAAAATGCCTACCTTACTGATGAGCGCACTGAGCTCACCAGGAGTGAGACCATCATAGATACCAGTGAAGATGGGAATGGCGATTATAATGTAGCTGAGGAAACCTCCAAGGTAGTCGAAGGTGTTTACCCCAACTGACAGAGGAGAGGTCAGAGGTTAACTCGACAAGTTTAATCAAAGCAAATGATGAACAAAATATGGGTCAGTGGCTGTATAGGATGTTCTTACTATAAAGCCAGAGCTCTTTGTTTATTAGACTCTTTTGAGTTTGCAGCAGAGCCTGCAGTCGTCGGTCAGTCCTCATGTGCTCCACTTTACCAGCTCTAAAAACACACATTGGTGTGATTTGGTGTGTCAGAATGGTTCAGATTGTGCAAGATAGTAAATGTTTCACAGTAAATGCACCAAGTTTCCATGTAAGTTGCTCAGATTTAACTATCCATCTCTTCTAAAAACATGTTTCCATTTCAGCAGTTTCTGCAGTCATGATATCTGCACAAGACAAAGTTAAATAAATGAGACATGGTTTACCCTGGTGTATAAATCGTGTGTGCCTCACCTGTAAAAAGCAGCAGACTCTGCATTGACACGGATCTGCATGTGCTTGAATCTAGAGAAACAAAAATATATTTTTTATATGTATCGACGGAATTTAAGATTTAACAAAGTTTTCATCATTGTACTCCCGTGATCACACTGTTAACTTGTGACATTCTGATAAAAGTATAATTCCTCTTTTAATAGCTGACGCATATCCTGTGTTATTTCCTGAGAGGCAAAAGGCACTGGACCAAAGACTACAGAAACTTCCTCTTGACTAAGGAGTGACTTCCTTGACAATAAACAGTGAAAGGATTTATAATAAAGCTGGCAGACCACCCAACTACTCTGCTGAAGTTGGGAAAACACATTTAAGTCCCTTCTTCTCTGCTTGTCTGTAAGCACAAGTTCTTATTTATACAGAAACTTGTGTGTTTGTGGTTTGATACACCGGGGACTTACATACTGAACTTACCTGAAGTCACCTTCTAGTTTTTCTTGCTCAAACAGAGTGGACACGATTGGCCCCATGAGGATTTTATTGGCAATGGTCCCAATCACAAAGTAGCCAAAGATACTGACAGGACCGATCCAGCCGGTGCTGCAAACACACAAGGTGAATCAGAGTGCTTTACATAAGGGTTTAAAACAAACAAACAAACAAACAAACAAACAAACAAACAATCAAAAATGTGTTTTTTGTTCTTTTTCCTAAAGCTGAGCATACTGTGTCACATCACAA